>NC_081575.1:76544561-76599325 GCF_022355385.1 Mustela nigripes | reverse complement strand
TTTCACACAGTGTTGGTAGAGTTAAGTCCTGCTGCCCCCATCAAGGGTCTGTGCTCTGAGGAAACCTGTTTTTCAGGCTTTTGTTCTCTGGAGGGTTTTTTTGTTTGTTTGTTTGTTTGTTTGTTTTCTCTTGCCTTGGCAGCTTTTGATGGGTTTTGGAGGTTTAGAGGAAAGCAAACTGCACCCAGACCTCCCTCTCAGAGAGAAGCCTCAGTTTCTTCCCTTCTGGGTGCTCCAGAGCACATAAATTTCCCCTCTGCCACTGGCAGAGCACGTTCCCAATCATGGTCTCTGGGGTCAGAGGAACTCCAGCTTGTACCCAAAACCACAAGAAATACTAGCTGCAGCTGTCTGGGCAGGTCCAGACCACCAGAGAGATCCCAAGCAGAGATAGTGCTCTGAGATCTTCCTGCTGGCTGGGACTTGGAGTGCTCAGACTCTCCTAGAGAGAACCCGCTGGCTGGTACCTGCATGCACCTCTCTCAGGGAAGAGTGTAGGGCTCAATAGCTACTCAGACTCTGGTCAAGCAGCATGCACGCGTTCAGAGTGCAAAAGGCTGTGGTTCTGCTGGCTGGTGAGGCTCCCTCAGATGCTTTCAGGAGAGCCTGCGGCTCAAGGACTAAGACCTGGCTTCTTCACTGCACTTTCTGTTGCTCAGAGCCAGCGGTGGCTGTCCTGAGTTGGCAGCCTTAAGCCCCTGTCCCTAACCGCCAGATTCCCCCAATTTCCCCCTATGATCCTTTGCTCTTTTTGAGTGCTTTCAACAAGACTCCCAGTTAATGCTGGTCTCCAATCACAAGGCACTCTCATATTGGGGTATTACTTTTTAATGGGTCACTTCTGGTGGCTCCCTTTTGTTTGTCTTCCAATATCAGTCTGATATTCGCTTTACCTGCCCACTGGCATCTTCTGCCCCCGTAGAGATCCAGAAGTATATAATTTTAATCTCAGGCTTATTTCATGGGTTATCAGAGTTCTTTGGTAGGTAATCAGTTCACTTTAGGGGACAGGTTGAAACGGTGCCTCCTCCCTACTTCTCTGCCATTTTGTCTCCCTAGATACTACATATCTCTTAAGTCTCTTAGAGTCCCCCGTGTTTTGCTTGATTTTGAAGTTGTACACCCCAATGATACTTCCTTGATTTCCACCTTGAAGGTTTAACTGCTCACTTTTATCCCTAAACATTTTTTTTTCCCTCTTAGGGCTAACTGGAGAGTGAGATATGGTCTATTAGCAAGCCATCTATTCCTCTACCTTAAACAATCTGTTCATTTTCATAAAAGAAATAGATGATTGGGGAAAATGCCACTTTGGTAACAAAATAAAACTGGGAATGTGACAAAGATAAAGTAATCATATCAAATTTCTGTGATTATTGTCCCTGGAATGTGGTTTGTGATGTTCTGCATATATGAGACATTGACCTGCTGTGGATGAGGCTCAGTCCTCCCTATCTCCTCCTCTGTTTCCCCTTCTAGTATTCCCTTCAGAGAAGGACCAAAAAGTCCAGCTTCCAGGCACAGATGCTTAGAGAGCCAATCTAGGCAGAAAGATGGTTACTATCTCAAGTAGATTATTTGTATTTCTGAAGCCCTCCTGACTGTATAACTCACATCTCAGTGGCTCAGGACATACCTTAAAGGACATTTCCCCACCACTTTCTTCACAGCTTCTGTGCAACTGTCTGGTCCCAGACACAGAGCAGAAGTTCCAACTGTAGACAAAAGCAAAAGACTTAAAAAGTCCTCATATATATATATATATATATATATATATATATATACACACATACATACATACATACTGAGCTTTCTTTAAGACCATTCTGTAGGTCCAAATCTCCTACAATTTTAAGTTTTGGCTGACCAAATATTATTTTTTTAAGGAAGAGGTTAGACAGCTTTCCCTGTATATTCCCCAACATTTAAAATGTTGTCCAGAGTTATCTATGAGTTACCTATTGGCTATTCCAATTTGGCTGTTCTTCAAGTGAGAGGATACTAAGCAGAAATTGCTTACATTTCTAATTTTCGGCTATCTCCCTTATGTCATTTGACTAAAATATTGACAGTACGGGTGGAACAATATGTATTACCCAGACTCCTTGATTATTGCTATTAAACAATATTGGTATCATTTACTATTATAATATCTGCTAAATAACCCTCCTTACTCCCACTATCATTAATTCATTGGACATTAATTAGCACATTGGACACAAATAGCACATTAATTAGCAGAGGAGATACTCTGCTAAAATATACAAGGGAAGGTAGGTAATAGTCACTAATTAACTACTGAGGAACTCACCTGATGGTCAGGGAAACAGAAAATGCCTCTTTGTGCCTGGAAGTGTTGTAAATACTTGAATACATATCAACTTGATAAGTCCTTATGACAATTCTATAAGGTATTCCCATTTTGTAGATGGGGAAACAGACACAGGAAGGTGGAAAAAACTTGTCCAAAGTCTTATTGTTAGGAAATTACAGAGGCAGGAGTCACCTGGGTGGCTCAGTCCATTAAGCATGGGACTCTTCACTCTTGATTTCAGGGCTATGGGATTGAACCCTACTTGGGACAGTATGCTCAGCAGGGAATCTGCTCAAGATTCTCTCTCTCCATCTCCCTCTGCCCTCTCCCTGCCTTTCTCTAAAATGAATAAATAAAATCTTAAAAAAAAAGTTACAGAGCCAGGATGTGACTCTAGGCACTCACTCTAGAGTCCATGCCTTTTTACCATACTTAGGTAGCAATGTGGAATATGGCTAGAAGGAGAAGTGACTAGATGATGAAGGGCTACTTTTAAAAGATATTTATGTTGTTGAATTAATTGCAATGGATAACCAGTTGGTTGAAGATGATGAGAATAAAGTCAAAGGTAAATGACTCTCAAGTTTTTAGACTGAGACTAGGTTGATGGTGGTGGTAAAAACTGAGATTCCATATATGAGATATGGGTGCCTGGGTGGCTTAGTTGGTTAAGCAACTGCCTTCAGCTCAGGCCATGATCCTGGAGTCTCAGTATTGAGTCCATCATTGGACTCCCTGCTTAGTGGGGAGTCTGCTTCTCCCTCTGACCCTCTCCTCTCATACTCTCTCTCTCTTTCATTATCTCTCTTAAATAAATAAAATAAAATCTTTTAAATGAAGAAGGATAAAAAAAAAGAAACCTAAATGTTCAGATGTGGAGAGGTTTGTGAGCACACTGTGTAGGAAAAACTTGCTTGATGCCGACAAGATGAACTTACAGGCTAAGGCTAAAGATTCTGGCCATCAACAATAATAACGGTAGTGATGATAAAATAGCTAAGTATACTGAGAACTTTTTATATGACAAAAACTGGTTTGAGTGTATCTCCAGGTGTTAATTCAAAGAATCATCCTATTAACCCAATTAAATCAGTACTATCACCACCACCCTGACCCTGGCAGGTGAAAAGTCTGTGGTTTATAGGGAATAAATATCTTGTCAAAGTCATTCTGCTTCCTCAGCCCTGTTGTTTTATAAGCCATAGAAATTAAAAAAGACCAGATAGGAGATGGTTTTCGTAAGTTGGTCTGGCTAAAATTGATGAGATCTAGTGAAAGGATATGTGACTGGAAAGAACCAAAATCACTCCACTCTCTCCTACAAATGTTTCTGGCAGCAACCAAACAAACTCTTCTGGCTCCATGGTGCCCCCCATAACACCCTCTTTTTCCAGCCTTGAAATCAGAAAAAGCTGCCCTCTCTGGCTCCTCATACTTCGTAGTTAATTATACTTCAAACATCTCTTATACACAATGTCTCCAATTTTCTTTCATTCTTTCTCATTCTTGTCCTGTTCCTGTACTTGGGAAAACACACTTCCTCATTTTCCTTTTCTGTCATTCATCAAAAACTTTCAGATATGTTTTTGAACACCTATCATGTGCCAGGTACTGTTCTAACCCCTTAAATACATCAGTAGAAAAAATATCAAAGATGAAAATTTCTGCCTGCAAAGAGCTTTGAGTCTAATGGAAACTGGATTTTTCTGTGTCTGATTTCTGTGCTTATTCCTTAATACTCTTCTTACTTGGGGCACCTAGGTGGCTCAGTTCGTTAAGCATATGCCTTCCACTCAGGTCATGATCACAGGGTCCTGGAATGGAGCCCCGGATTGGGCTCCCTGCTCATCAGGAAGCCTGCTTCTCTCTCTCCTGCTCACCCTGCTTGTGCACTCTCTCTGCCAAATAAATAAATAAAAATAAATAATTAAAAAAATATATGCTTTTTCCTCTATCAACGCTGACCTAACCCTCCAAAAGGCTTCATAGAAGGCTTAGGACTCTGCAGAAAACAGTGAAATCTTTTAATTCTAGATGGAGATGTTGAGGCTTACATAAAAAGACCTTGGCAAAGATTATAGGATATAACCCCTGGGCATCTAACTCTCAGATCAGTCCTCTCTGCTATACTTGCTGACTCTATGTCTGGTTGATTCAGATCCCAAACTGATAACAATGTACCTTACATAACCTCTGACATGCAGTCATTATGCAATAAATATTTGGTAAATTATGGATGTAAATGTGATTTGTTTTATCCATACACTTGGATGAAAGAAAAGAAAATTCATGTGTTTTGAGATAAAATTTAGGCTATTTTATTTTTTATTTTATTTTTCCAAATGTTTATTTAAATTATAGTTAGTTAACATACAGTGTAATACTGGCTCAGGAGCAGAATTCAGTGGTTCATCAATTACATACAATGTCCAGTGCTCATGATTACAAGTGCCCTCCTCAATACCTATCTAACCCATCTGCCACCCACCTCCCTCCATAAACCTTCGGTTTGTTCTCTATTACAAAGATCCTCTTATGGTTTGTTTCCCTCTCTCTTTTTTCCCCTCCCATAGGTTCAGCTGTTTTATTTCTTAAATTCCACATATGAGTGAAGTCATGGTATTTGTCTTTCAATGACTAATTTATTTCTCTTAGCATAACACACTCTAGCTAAATTGGAACTATTTTAATGTGTCAACATTCTCCAACTTCTTCAGTAGTGGCACAAAAGTTTAACTCATCATCTTTTTTTTTTTAAGATTATTTATTTATTTATTTGACAGAGAGAGATCACAAGTAGGCAGAGAGGCAGGCAGAGAGAGAGAGAGGAGGAAGCAGGCTCCCTGCAGAGCAGAGAGCCCGATGTGGGGCTCAATCCTAGGACCCTGGGATCATGACCTGAGCCGAAGGCAGAGGCTTTAATCCACTGAGCCACCCAGGCACCCCGTAACTCATCATCTTAATAGGATATTCTTTGTATGTTATTGCCATCAAATTAGGACTGGTTTCCTCAATTCCTGACATTCAAAAAATAAAGGAATTATTTTGAGGTTTATTTTTTGCTTTTTTGTGCAACTATATTATAATTTTGTATTTTTGCTCATTGTGTGTTTGTTGTATTTTAACTTCATTAGATATTAAATGGTTATTATGAAGTGACCTATAAAATGAATATTTTATGGGTGAATATATTTGACATCAAAAACAATTAACTGATTTATAGACTACCTTTTGAAACACAATCAGGTCTTAAATGAAGAAACTAACAGTAATTGATTTGGAGACACTTAGAATAATCCAAAATTTGACCAACTAAATTATAAGCAATCTGTGGATTAATCTTCCTTGCCCTATATTTTCCTCTTTAGTGAGATTAAACTGTAGATAGATCAAAGGAAATCTGGTTAAATAAGTGCTGGCTGGTGCTTCTGGTAGGAATGGTTATGATGGTTTATGTAGGGCAGCATAATGAGGCCACCAAGTCTCCCTTTTTATAGAAAGACAAATGAACAGGGAAATAGAGGACTGTTCATATTAACCCCATCTAGCTTGTGTATTTAAGAGAGATAGACAGGAAATACTTCCTTAAAGAGATTTAGTGCTAATGTGTTTAGAAGCTCATTAGGGTAAATATCCACAGAGGATCTTGTAGGTAGGGCTGGTTGGAGTGGTTGGAAGAAGCAGATTCTCATGTATATAGGAATTGTAGTGGGGGGCAGCTAATATTGTTGGGGACAAGCCAGGGCCATCTTGATGAGTAGAATATACAAATTAGAATGTTGTCCAAACACTGACTTCTCAATATCTAGTAAGTGTTGAAAAAGTGATGTTCATTGAATGCAAACAGGTATAACCAAGGGTAAATGGCATACTGTATGCATATGGTGGATTAATCTTATTCTAACATTGTGTGTCCCTTGTCTTTTTTCCAGATATGGATCAACTCATAAACAACTTGGAAGTCCAACTTAATTCAGAAGGTGGCTCAATGAATGTCTTCAAACAGGTCAGTTATCAGGAAAATTAGATACTAATATTGAGCTTTAACAGTGCTGAGTGCCTGGTAAATCATTGTAGAGCTAAAGGTCATTTTTTATTTCTAACAACATGTTAGGAACTGAAAGGGAGTGAAGGAAGGAAGGTTTCTAGGAAGTACCTGGGTTTCAACTGTGAAACCCAGGCCAGAATAGATCCGGCCCAAAAGAAGTATATCCCCTGGGGTCAAGTGTATAGAGGCAAGTTAGACACTTGGTAGACAATAGCAATCATTTACCTAACACTGTTCCACATTTAAGGCACTCTGAAGATTAAATACATTGTCTTCTTTAATCTTCATTATATCTCTGTTGGATACTGTATTAAGGTTCTCCAAAGAAACAGAACCAGCAGAATGTATATGTCTCAGTCTCTCCCTCTCTCTCTCTCCCCCTCCTATCTATCTAGCTGTCGATCATCATCTATCATCTATCTACATATACATACATACATACATATATATACTATATACTATATATAGTATATACTATATATATATATAGGTATAAATAACAATATATGTATCACATATATACATATATATTTATGTATATATTTTATTTTATATATAAAATATATATCTATCTACCTAGCTATTGAGAGAGAGAGAGATTCTAAGGAATTGGCTCACATGACTGTAGAATTCTAATGAATATAAAATTTAATAGGGGGTAGGCTGGAAGATTGGAGAGCCAGGGAAGAGTTGCAGTTTCAAGGGCAGTTGGGTAGAAGAGTTCTTTCCTGCTTGAAGGAGCTCAGCCTTTGTCTATTAAGGCCTCCAAGTGATGGAATGAGGCCAACCCACATTATGCAGGGTAAACTGCTTTACTCAAAGTCCAGTGACTTAAATGTTAATTTCACCCAAAAACATCTTCACATAAACATTCAGAATAATGTTTGACCAAATAGCTGAGCACTGTGAGTCTCCCAAATTGATACAAAATTAATCATCACAGATAGGTATTATTAATATTCCCATCCTACAGATAAGAATATTATAACTTTGGGCACACCCCAGAACAAGGATTTCTTTTCTTAAACAGGCAAGCAGTTTGTGTTAGATGTAGAAGTCTGATTTTGCTCAGGTTTAAGTTTTAAAGTCATTCCATGAGTAAAATGCAAATACTGTCAAAATTACCCTTGAAAATCCTTTAAACTGTCTATAAAGTTGAGTATGAAATTTTGTGTATCCAGTAACTATCTGTTTCTCTTTTTTAAAAAGATTTTATTTATTTGAGAGAGAGAGAAAGTGCACAAAGAGCGGGAGGGGCAGAGGGAGAGGGAAAAGCAGACTCCCCACTGAGCCTGATCCCAGGACACTGGAATCATGACCTGAGCCCAACCAGACACTTAACCAACTGAGCCACCCAGGCGCCCGTTGTTTCTTTATTTAAGTCACCAGATTAAGCATCTGGCTTACATTTAAGAGTCATATTTTACCAAAAATAGTTTTTAACCATTAAATGTTTTGCCTTTGGTGTACAATTGAATTTAAGTTTCATGAAAACATGCACATAAGGGGGATTTTCCTTTGTATTGTGTTAATGCCAAACCCAACTTAGTATTTTATTTACCTTACTTGTAGCTGTTGCCATTTAAGGACTATTCATACATTAACACTTGCTAATTGTTGTAAAACATCTGTTGGTTTCTGGTATAAGTCATCATTAATAATAAAAAGCAGCTGAGTATAAGGGTTAGACAAAAGCCTATTGGACATGTAATAAAAAAATATTCATTGAAATATTGTGAAGCACGCATAGCTACCTTATTTTGAAATCTCGGTACACCTAAGTACAAATCCAAAATTATTATTATTTTTAATTTAATTTTATTTTTTTCAGTGTTCCAAGATTTATTGTTTATGCGCCACACTGAGTGCTCCATGCAATATGTGCCCTCCTTAATACCCCACCACCAAGCTCACCCAACCCCTTCCCCCCTCCCCTCCAAAACCCTCAGTTTGTTTCTCAGAGTCCACAGTCTTCCATGGTTCATCTCCCCCTCCAATTTCCCCCAACTCACTTCTCCTCTCCAACTCCCAATGTCCATGCATTGTTTAAGTATACTAAGTTTCCAAAGTTTGAAGACACTTTGAAATTGGTTCAATGTGTAGAAAATTCTGGATAATAGATAATCTAAGAACTTTTTTGTTTCTTGACTTCTCCAAGCTATCTTGTTTTTAGTAAAGCTAGGTTTAGTAAAGTAATTTTGTGCTTTCATGGCCACAGAACACTGGCCATGTCCCAGGGAACAAAGGCTCAGAACTTGTGTTCTATAAAAACACAATGTTGGCAACATCCTCATGGGCAGAAACCTACTGGTTTGGCTCATTATATGATTTGTTTATGTCATGAGATGGGATTAGTGTGGCTGTCTAGTTCAGTACACAAATGCTGCTCAACAGTCTTTGAATTCCTTTATCACCATATACAATATAATGAATACACTTGGTTGTCAGTGCTTTTTGTTCTTAGTTTATGATTATTTCATAGAAATAGGATTTATTGAACAACATGTATGATCAATTTTAGGACTTATACTGTATCATACATTTCTCCCCCCTCCAGTTTAATATTGTTAACATTTTACACATACTGTCACATAATTGCAGGTATTTACACGCTCTTTCTCTACCCCTTCCAACTCCCTGTGTCTCTTTCTCTCTCATTTTTTTTTACCTTTGAAAGTAATTTGCATTGAGAAACTTCACCCATAAGTAATTAAACATGCATCACCCACAAATGATACTCCCATGGGTAATTACATCAACCATATTATACCCAAGTAATTAACAGTATTTTATAATATTATTTAATTGGGTAATGTATTTCTAAAACATTCTCAGTGACACCTTTTCCCACAACATTCTTTCTGCCTGTAATATCCTTCAATAAGCCTGTCTAATTTACCAAATCCCAGCTTTTCTTAGGGCCCAAATTTTAATTCCATCTGTTTCATAAAATTTCCACTGATAACTCTTCTTACTAATCTTTAGTGCACTTGAATCCCTGGAATGCTTGATTATCTGTACCAGTTACTTATATGGCTCTCCTTATTACTTATTCTCTAGTCATCAACTACTTTATGTAAATATCTTTTACAATGATATTTTTCTGTCTCTGAAACTTGTTATTATGTGCTATGCATACAATTTTTGACATATTCTTATTATGAATATTATATGCTTACTTTTAGATTAGTGCAGTTAAAAATAAATAAATACATATATTCTGGGTTTGATGTGGGGTATTGGTTTCCTAGGGTTGCTGCAAGAAAGTACCATTAATTGGGTGGCTGAAAACAAGACAAATATATTATTTCATGGTTCTAGAGTCCAGAAGTCCAAAATTATATCATTGCCATGATCCTTTCCAAGGTTCTAGGGGAGAATCTGTTTCTTGTCTCTTCCACCTTCTGGTGGATGTGGGTGCTCCTTGGTTTGTAGACTCAGCACTCCAGTATTTACCTACATCTTCACATCATTTTCTCCTCTGTGTCTCTGTGTGTGTCTCTGCTCTGTGTACCTGTTTAAGGACACTTGTCATTAAATTTAGGGCCCACCCAAATAACCCAGGATTATCTCCTCAAGATCATTAATTTAATTATATCTTCAAAGACTGTTTCCAAATAAAATAATATTCATAGGTTTGGGGGATAAGGATGTGGACATATATTTTGGGGGAACATCATCCAGTCCAGTACTATGTGTTATACATATATTTCTAACATACAGTAAATAACACAGCACCCCAAAACAATCTTAGATGCTTTGAGGAAGAAAAAGTGCTTTGCTATATTATAGTTTAAATTTTTCATAGTTTCATGCTAGGTAATTTTTCCATATTTTCATACTAGGTAATAATCAAATGCCTAATGAGTCAATATATGTACATACATACATACATTTATGCATAAAATGCACATGTATACATTTCTAATATTATTTTGCCTGGATGCAGCTGCCACTAGCTTGATGCTATCTCCCAAGCCTGTAGGATTGCCTAATTCATTAGTTTGTACAAACAGATGAATTCATTTATCTCATAGTGTTACATTTCCAGATGCTATTAAGATGGTGGTGATGTAAAATTTGAAATCCCTCTAGGTTTAGTTTAGCTCTACTTTTAATAATACTCAACTCCAATCACCTCTCCTTTCTCTGAATACATAAATACCTGATGTCCTCATTGGAGATGGATTGGAGATTCAGAAAGTAAAACTGACTTTTTGACTTAAACAATGAATGTGCACATATGTGTCTTGATATACATACTCATCCACCCAGGCATGAAAATGATTAGTTTAAACCTAGAGCAAAGCTAGAGGGGACCTATGTACAGAAGCAGCTTTCCTTTTTCTATTTAGGAGACTAGGTTTTATCTTAACTACCATAAAAATACTCTTTTCTCTCTTTTACACCTGTTTTGCTGTCTGGAGTATTTTGTTCTTTCATTTTATTTCTAGTCTTGCCTTCCCACTTTCAAGCTCTAAATCAGAGCTGTTTTATTTTATTTTTTTATATTTAAATGTGTGAATTTGTGACAACAAATTACATTTTCAGAAAACTCTTTCAAAATAGAAAAGAAAGTAGCATACGTCTACTCTGCATTTTTACACCCAGTATTATTTTTCCCCAAGTGTCCATCGACCAGTGGATGAATAAAGAAGAAGCAGTACACATAAATACAATTAAATATTATTCAACCATAGAAAAAATGGAAGCTTACCATTTACAATGACATGGATGGAGCTAGAAAAGTATGCTAAACAAAGTAAGTCAGTCAGAGAAAGACAAACACCATATGATTTCACTCATATGTGGAATTTAAGAAACAAAAAAAGATCAGAGGGGGAAAAAAAGAGAGAGGCATGGGGTGCTTGGGTGGTTCAGTAAGTTAAGCCTCTGCTTTTGTCTCAGGTCATGGTCTCAGGGTCCTGTGTTAGAGCCCCACATTAGGCTCTCTGCTCAGCAATGAGCCTGCTTCCCCCTCTCTCTCTGTCTCTCTGCCTAATTGTGATCTCTCTGTCAGATAAGTAAATAAAATCTTAAAGAGAGAGAGAGAGAAAGAGAAAGAGAGACAAACCAAGAAACAGACTGTTAATTACAGAGAACAAACTGATGGTAACCAGAGGGTAGGTGTGTGGGGGATGGGTTAAATAGGTGATGGGGATTAAGGAATGCACTTGTTGTGAGTGCACTGGGTGTTGTATGAAAGTGTTGAATCACTAACTCCTACAACTGAAACCAATATCATACTGTATGCTAACTGGATTTAAATAAGAACTTGGAAAAAATTAAAATGAAAAAAAAGAATTATTTTAGACAGTTGATTCCCATGACCCTTGACCTCCCAAGGCATTCTACTTATCTTCAACAAATGCTCAAGAGCTTATATATTTTGAGTTGGCTACTTTTTCCCCCCTGGATTTCTTTCTAAAATTGAGGATCCCAGGTTTATCAACCATTTTTGATGATATATCAATAAATAACTTTTTTGTCAACTCAAATTGACTTAAAATCTGGTTAGGATTCTGGACATTTTAGAAGGACTGTGGAAATAATAAAAAAAAATTCCTCTTTGAACCCCCAGACATGTCTGTGTTTTTTTCCATACCCAACCTTCTTCATAGACTCAGAAATTTGAGGAAGCTGCAGCCTGAAGTTCTAAAATAGCAAATGGGTAAATTAGCTATTCTCCTTCTTTGAAAAGTAATAGTGACTAACTACAAAACACTTAAAAGCTGAAGCCATCACACAATGTTGAAGAAGAACATAGGTTATTTAAAGAGAAAAATCTGATGGCACAGCTTTAAATTAATCCTTACATGAACTATTAAAACTGTGATAATTATATTCAATATGAGGAAAAGGAAGCCATTTTTAGTCATCTCAGTAAGAATTTTTAAAAATCACCAAAACCCTAGGGCTAAAAACTCATTTACTCCTTACATTATGTCTCTTCAGAATTCTTAAGTATAGTATGTCATGAGCAAGGAGAAGGCAAAGCAGGTGGTGTTTGGATTTTTTTGTTTAATAATAGGTGTAATTATATTCAAAATATGAAAGAAATTAGAATGTATATTAGAATTACTACTAAAATTATTTGACCATACAGAAAGAAAATTCTCAGTGCACACAAAAATTATTCACAATCGAAATGTGTAGATATGAAGTACTTGTCCTATTATGTCTTCATGCTACAAAGCGAGAAACAGTAAATTCAACCTTCAGAGCTGCTTTTGAGCATAGTTTTTCTTGAGGAAACTTCCTTGCATAATATAGCATTCACAAATCAGAAAATCCTTCCACAGACTGGATTCACATAGGTATAACAGGTACACTTGAAAATGAAAGAAAAGAAATACGTGATGATATATTGTGAAGAACTTACTGTTAAAACAGGAAAAAAAAAAAACAGGGGTTCCTGGGTTGTTCAGTTGATTAAATGTATGACTCTTGATGTTGGCTCAAGGTCATGATCTCAAGGAATTAAGCCTCGTGTTGGGCTTTGTGTTCAGTGTGGAATCTGCTTGTCCCTCTCCCTCTGCTCCTCCTCCACTCACACACTCTCTCTCAAACAAACAAAATATTAAAAATAATAATAATAAAACCAGAAAACCCAAACAACTCACCTTCCAACATTACTTTCAAATTCTTATAATGATGACAGAAGAGGAGAATTATTGAAGCCCTATTATGGAAAAGACCACAAGGCAGTCTACACAACTCTACACAAGCACAACTCATGACAGGTGCTGAAACAAGGTCTTGCAATGTCTTACCTCATCAAGGCAATAAGAATGGCATAAATGAAAGTAACCTAAGTCAGAATGAAAGATGGCAGAGGAATAGGGGGCCCTATTTCAACAGGTTCCCTAAACTGAGTTGGACATCTAAAAGACCACTCAAAACCTACAAAATTAGCCTGAGATGTAAGAGGATATATCTGGATTCCCACAAACAGAATATCTCTGGTGGTTGGTTTTAAGGTATGAAATGGGGAGCCATGATTCTAAAGATATCAGAAGATAAATGGAAGGGGGAGGGAGCCTCTGAGATCCTTTACTGCTAGCGTGCAAAATACACCCATGCAGTGGACTGGGAAAAGATTCATAGACCAGTAGTGGTGGGGAAAGGTCTTGAGGGCAGCTCCCTAGACCAAAACCTGGAGCTATGGAGGCATGCGTGTGAATGGGGTGGGGGAGGTAGTGGCTGGCGGTTTTAAAAGCACAAAGTGAAGAGACAAGCCTTGACCTGAAAGTGAGGGCTGGGAGTGCTTCTGTGGGGTGCACAACTCAGGGCTCTGCAGATTATAGCAGCACAGAAAAAAATGGAGACAATGTGGCCTGGGGAGCTCACTAGAGCTCTGTGATCTCTCTGTTCTGAGGCAGAAGTTTTGAAACAATCACTTCTGCTCTAACTCTTGAAAGAGATGAAGAAAGCCTCCAGAACAAAAATCCCCCCAAAATGGTTTTCATTAAGCCCATCCTTCCCCCACAGAGGACAAGGAAACTCTGCTCAAAAAGGGTTGCCCGAGTAACAGTGCTGCAGATCCTTCCCCCAGAAGAAAAGCTGGAAAAACAAGAGGGCAACAACCCTAAGGTCCCTCTAAAAAAGGTGCATCTTGCTTGGGTTTTGATCACTAATTGAGACTCTGTACATTCTTTCAACCACCCCTCAACAGAATGATTAAGAGGAGGAACCCCCAACACAGGAAAAATTCAGAGACTGTGACTGCTGCCACAGAACTAATGGATATGAATATAAGCAAGACATTGGAAATATACCTTCAGGGTAACAGTTATGCAGACAATAGCTAGGTTGGAGAGAACTATTAATGGCAACATAGATTTTCTAAGGGCAGAAATGAAGGCTGAACTGGCAGAACTTAAAAACACTATCAATGAGATACAATATAATCTAGATACTCTAACAGCTGGGTAAAGTAGGCAGAAGAACAAATTAATGATCAAGAAACAAAATGATAGAAAATGAGGAAAAGGAGGAGGCCTGGGACAAACAGCTTAGGCTCCATTAAGACAGACTTAGAGAAATAAATGACACCATGAAATGTTCCAATGTTAGAATTATTGGGAACCCTGAAGGGGTGAAGAGAGAGAGAGGACTAGATGGTATATTTGAGCAAATTTTAACTGATGACCTCCCTAATCAGGGAATGAAACAAACATTCCTATCTTAGAGACACAGCAGACCCCTCCCAAGATCAAGGAGAACAGACAAATGCCCTGGCATGAAATAGTAAAACATGTGAATCATAGAACCAAGAAGAACAACTTAAGAGCAGTTACAGGAAAGAGATTCCTTACATACAGAGAGAGGAACATCTGAATAACATCAGACCTGTCCACAGAGACTTGGCAAGCTGGAAAGGGCTGGCAAGACATATTCAGGGCACTAAGTGAGAAGAACATGGAGCCAAGAACACTATATCCACCAAGGCTGTCATCCAGAACAGATAGAGAGATAAAGAGCTTCCAGGACAGGCAGAGACTGAAAGAATATGTGACTACTAAGTCAGCACTACAAGAAATATTAAGGGAGGTTCTATAAAAGGAGAAAGATCCCCACGAGTGATATAGAACAGAAAGTAATAGACACAATCTATAGAAACAAAGACCTCACAGTCAACATAACGACACTAAAATCTTATTTTTCAATAATCACTCTCAACACGAATGACCTAACTGCTCCCATAACATAGCACAGGGTAGCAGACAGGATAAAAAGACAATACTCATCCATATGCTGCCTGTAAGAGACCCATTTTGAACTAAAAGTTATATCCAGAATGAAAGCAAAGCAATGGAGCACCATCATTCATCCCAACGGACTACAAAAGAAAGCTGGGGTAGCAATTCTCATATCAGGCTAATTCAATTTTAAGCTGAAGACTAGTCAGAGATACAGAGGACACTGTTATTATTATTCAACTGTCTATCCACCAAAAAGATCTAACAATTGTAAATATCTATGTCTGCAACATGGGAGCAGCCAACTACATAAGTCAACTGTTAACCAAAATAGAGACATATTAATAAGAATAAACCAATAGTAGGAGACCTCAACTCTCCACTCTCAGCAATAGACAGATCATCTAAGCAGAAAATCAACAAAGAAACAAGAGCTTTAGGGGCACCGGGTGGCTCAGTGGGTTACGCCTCTGCCTTCGGCTCAGGTCATGATCTCAGGGTCCTGGGATCAAGCCCCACATCGGACTCTGCTCAGTGGGGAGCCTGCTTCCCCCTCTCTCTCTGCCTGCCTCTCTGCCTACTTGTGATCTTGTGATCTCTCCCTCTGTCAAATAAATAAATAAAGTATTAAAAAAAAGAAAAAAAGAAACAAGAGATTTAGATACTAAGTATGGCATGTATTTCATGGAGTACTAGGTGGGGTGCATGAAAAATGAATCTTGGAACACTGAAAAAATTAAATTAAATTAAATTAAAAAAATAAATGACACACTGGACCAGATGGACCTCATAGATATATACTGAAC
Organism: Mustela nigripes; assembly: GCF_022355385.1. Lineage (NCBI taxonomy): Eukaryota > Metazoa > Chordata > Mammalia > Carnivora > Mustelidae > Mustela > Mustela nigripes. The sequence goes on along the minus strand of NC_081575.1, from coordinate 76,583,455 downwards.
ATTCCACCCTAAAACAACAGAATACTCATTCTTCTTGAGTGCACTTGGAACTTTCTCCAGAGTAGACCACATACTGGGTAACAAATCATGTCTTAACTAATATCAAAAGACTGAGATTATCCCGCTGCATATACTGAGACCACATTGCTTTGAAACTGGAACTCAATCACAAGAAGTTTGAAAGAAATTCAAACACTTGGATGTTAAAGACCATCCTGCTTAAGAATGTTTGGATCAACCAGGAAATTAAAGAACTTAAACAATTCATGGAAACAAATGAGAATGAAAACACATCAGTCCAAAACCCATGGGATATGGCAAAAGCTGTCCTAAGGGGGAAATACAAAGTCATCCAAGTCTCACTCAAAAAAATAGAAAAATTTCCATTACATAAATTAAATTTACACCATAAATAACTGGAAAAAGAGCAACAAATAAAGTCTGAGCCACACATGAGAAGAGAAATAATTAAGATTAGAGCAGAGATCAATGAATTCGAAAGCAGAACTACAGTAGAGCAGACCAAAAAAAATAGAAGCTGGTTCTTTGAAAGAATTAAAAAGATAGGTGCACCCGGGTGGCTCAGTGGGTTAAAGCCTCTACCTTTGGCTCCGGTCATGATCCCAGGGTCCTGGGATGGAGCCCCGTATACAGCATTCTGCTCAGCAGGGAGCCTGCTTAGCCTCCTTCTCTCTGCCTACTTGTAATCTCTGTCTGACAAATAAATAAATAAAATATTTTAAAAATAAAAAAAGAATTAATAAGATTGATAAACCACTGGCATGACTTATTCACAAGACAAAAGAAAGGACCCAGATTAATAAAATTATGAATAAAAAGGTAGAGATCATGCCTAACACCAAGGAAATGAAAACAGTCATCAGAAATTATTATCAACAACTATATGCCCATAAATTAATCAACCTGGAAGAAATTGATGCCTTCCTGGAAACCTATAAAGTACCAAGACTGAATCAGGAAGAAATTGACAAGTTGAATAGACCAATAACCAGTAACAACATTGAAGCAGTGATCAAAAACCTCCGGAAAAACAAGAGTCCAGGACTTCATGGAATCCCTAGAGAATTCTACCAAACATTCAGGAAAGAACTTATTTCTATTTTCCTGAAGCAGTTTCAAAAAGGAGAAACAGAAGGAAAACTTCCAAACTCGTTCTGTGAGGCCAGATTTACCGTGATCCCAAAACCAGGCAAAGACCCTATCAAAAAGGAGAATTTCAGACCAATATCCCTGATGAATATGGATGCCAAAATTCTCAACAGGATCCTAGCTAATAGGATCCAACTGTACATTAAAAGGATTATCCACCATAACCAGCTGGGATTTATCCCTGAGATGCAAGGGTGGTTCAATATTCACAAATCAATCAATGTGATAGAACACATTAATAAGAGGAGATAGAAGAACCACATAGACCTCTCAGTTGATGCCGAAAAAGCATGTGGCAAACTACGGAATCCTTTCCTGATTAAAAATCTTCAAAGTATAGGGATAAAGGGAACATTCCTTAATTTCATAAAATCCATCTATGAAAAACCCAGAGTAAATATCATTCTCAATGGGAAAAAGTTGAGACCCTTAAGGTCAGGAACAGGAAAAGGATGACCACACTTGCCACTATTGTTCATCATAGTTTTAGAAGTCCTAGAAACAGCAATCAGAAAACAAAAAGAAATAAAAGGTATTCAAATTGGCAGTGAAGAAGTCAAAAATCTCTCTTTTCACAGATGACATGAGACTTTATGTGTAAAACCCAAAAGATTGCAGCCTCAAATTAGTAGAACTCAAACATCAATTCAGTAATATGACAGGATACTAAATAATGCACAGAAATCAGTTGGTTTCCTACACACTAACAATATAACTGTAGAAAGAGAGAGAGAGAATAAATTCCATTTACAATAGCACCAAAACCCATAAGATACCTTGGAATAAATCTAACCAAAGAGGTAAAGGAACTGTACTTGAGGAACTACAGAACAGTAATGAAAGAAATTGAAAAAGACACAAAAAGATGGAAAAACATTCCATGCTCATGGATTGGAAGAATAAATATTGTTAAAATTTCTATGCTGCCAAGAGCAATCTATACTTTCAACACCATCCCAATTAAAATACCAATGACATTTTTCAAAGTGCTGGAACAAACAAACCTAAAATTTGTATGGAATGAGAAAAGACCCTGAATCACCAAGGAAATGTTGAAAAAGAAAAACAAAGCTGGGGGCATCACATTGACTGATTTCAAGCTATATTACAAAGCTGTGATCACAAAATGGCATGATATTGGCACAAAAACAGATACATAGATCAATGAAACAGAATAGAGAGCCCATATATGGATCCTCAACTCTGTGGTCAAATAATCTTTGACAAAGCAGGAAAAAATATCTAGTGGAAAAAAGACAATTTCTTCAATAAATGGTTCCAGGAAAATTTGACAGCTATGAATAGAAGAATGAAAATCCACCATTCTCTTACACCTTACACAAAGATAAACTCAAAATGGATGAAAGATCTCAACGTGAGGCAGGAATCTATCAAAATCCTAGATGAGAACATAGGCTTAGGTCCCATAAGTTTTGTTTTGTTTGTTTTGTTTTACTTCAAATTCAATTAATTAACATATAATGTATTATTTGTTTCAGGGGTACAGTTCTTTGATTCATCAGTCTTATATAATATGCAATGCCCATTACAACACATACCCACCCCAGTATCCATCACCCAGTTACCCCATCCACTTACCCTATCCCCTCCAACAACTCTCAGTTTGTTTCCTAAGATTATGAGTCTCTTATGGTTTATCTCCCTAATTTCATCTTGTTTCCTTTTTCCTCTTTTCCTCTGAGATCCTCTGCCTTGTTTCTTAAATTCCAACATATCAGTGAGATCATATGATGATTGTCTTTCTCCAATTGACTTACTTCACTTAGCATAATGCACTCTACTTCCAGCCATATAATCACAAATGGCAAGATTTCATGCTTTTTGATGGCTGAGTGATAACAATTATACACACACACACATGCACGCACACACACACACACACACACACACACACACACACCACGTCTTCTTTATCCATTCATCTGCCAATGGACATCTGGGCTTCTTCCATAGTTTGGCTATTGTGGACGTTGCTGCTATAAACATTGGGATGCAGGTGCCCCTTTGGATCACTACATCTCTACCTTCGTGGTAAATACCCAGTAGTGCAATTGCTGTGTCATAGGGTAGCTCTATTTTCAACTTTTTGACAAGTTTCCATACTGTTTTCCATAGGGCTGTAACAGCTTACAATCCCACCAGCAGTGTAGGAGGGTTTCTCTGCATCCTCAACAACATATGTTGCTTCCTGTTTTGTTTATTTTAGCCATTCTGACTTGTGTAGAGGTGGTACCTCATTGTGGTTTTGATTTGTATTTCCCTGATTTCAAATGATGCTGAGCACTTTTTCAAGTGTCTGTTGGCCATTTGTATGTCTTCTTTGCAGAAAACTTTGAGTTTATTTTCATGTATGATATATGAAAGTAGTGCAGTTTCATTCTTCTAAATGAGTCCATCCAATTTTCCCAGCACCATTTATTGAAGAGACTGTCTTTTCTCCATTAAATATTCTTTTCTGCTTTGTCAAGGATTAGTTGACCTTAGAGTTCAGAGTCCATTTCTGGGTTCTCTCTTCTGTTCCATTGAGCTATGCATCTGTTTTTCTGCCAGTACTATATTGTCTTTATGATTACAGTTTTGTAATACATCTTGAAATCCAGAATTTTGATGCCTCCAGCTTTGATTTTCATTTTATTTTATTTTATTTTATTTTATTTTTATATTTTAGAGAGAGGGCAAAAGCACAAGCAGGGGGAGAAATAGAGGGAGAGGGTGAAGCAGACTCCCCACTGAGCAGGGAGCCCAACATGGGGCTGGATCTCAGGACCCTGAGATCAAGACCTGAGCCAAAGGCAGACACTTAACCAACTGAGTGTCTCAGGCACCCCTCAGCCTTAGTTTTCCATTTTAACATTCTTTGGGTTTGGGGTCTATTCTGGTTCCACCTACATTTTAGAATTGTTTGCTCCAGCTCTGTGAAAAATGCTAGTGTTATTTTGATAGGGATTTCATGGAATGTATAGATCGCCTTGGGTAGTATAGGAATTTTAAGAATGTTCTTCCACGGGGCGCCTGGGTGGCTTAGTGGGTGAAAGTCTCTGCCTTCAGCTCAGATCATGATCTCAGGGTCCTGGGATCAAGTCCCATATCAGGCTCTCTGCTTAGAAGGGAACCTGCTTCCCCCTCTCTCTCTGCCTGCTTCTCTGCCTGCTTGTGATCTCTGTCTGCCAAATAAATAAATAAATAAATAAATAAATCTTAAAAAAATGTTTTTCCATTTATTTGTCTTTTCCTCAATTTCCTTTGTAAGTGTTCCAAGGCTTTCAGATTATAGATCATTTGGCACTTTGGTTAGGTTTCTTCCTGTCTATTTTACAAATCTGGGTACAGCAGGATCAATTCCTTGATTTCTCTTCCTTCAGCTTCATTTTGGTGCATACAAATGCAAAAGACTTCTGTGCATTGATTTTATCCTGCAACATTGCTGAATTACTGCATCAGTTATAGAAATTCTTTTTGGTGGAGTGTTTGGGGTTTTCTACAAAGAGAATCCCCTTGTCTGGAAAGATTGAAAGGTTAACTTCTTCTTTGCCAATTTTGGTGTCCTCTCTCTCTCTCTCTCTCCTCTTTTTTCCTTTTTGCTGTCTGATTGCTGAGGCTATGACTTCCAGGGCTATGTTGAACAATAGTGGTGAGAGTGGACATCCCTCTCATGTTCCTAACCTTACAAGAAAAGCTGTCAGGTTTTCCCCATTGAGGATATTAGCTGTGGGTCTCTCGTATATGGCTTTTATGATTGTGAGGTATGTTCCTTATTTTCCTACATCATGGAGTTTTGTTTTATTTTTTAATCAAGAAACTATGCTGTATTTTGTCTGATCCTTTTTTTTTCTTCTATTGAAGGACCATGTGGTTCTTATATTTCTTTATTAATGTGGTTTATCACAATGATTGATTTGTGGATTTTGAACCACCCCTGCAGACCAGGAATAAATCCCACTTGGTCATGGTGAGTAATTCCTTTAATGTACTGTTGGATCTGATTAGCTAACATCTTGCTGAAAATTTTTGCTTCCATGTTCGTCAAGGATATTGTTCTATAATTCTCCTTTCAGTGAGAACTGTGTCTGGTTTGGTATCAGTCACTTCTTGGCCTTTTGGCTAAAATCAAGAGTGGCTTTGGAATCAAGGCAATGCTGGCCTCATAAAATGAGTTTGGAAGTTTTCATTCTATTTCTACTTTTTGACACAGTTTCAGAAGAATAGGCATTAATTATTCTTTAGATGTTTGGTAGACTTCTTTTTTTAAATTAACATATAATGTATTATTTGCTCCGGGGTACAGGTCTGTGAATCATCAGGCTTACACATTTTATAGCACTCACCATAGAACATACCTTCTCCAATGACCATAACCCAGCCATCCTCTCCCTACCCCCCAACCCACTGCAACCATCAGTTTGTTTTATGAGATTAAGAGTCTGTTATGGTTTGTCTCCCTCCTGGTCGCATCTTGTTTCATTTTTTCCTTCCCTACCCCCAACAACCTCCCACCCTGCCTCTCAATTTCTTCATATCAGAGAGATCATATAATTGCCTTTCTCTGATTGACTCATTTTGCTAACCATAACACCCTCTAGTTCCATCCACATCATTGCAAATGACAAGATTTTTTTCTGTTGACGGCTGTATAGTATTCCATGTGTGTGTGTGTGTGTGTGTGTGTGTGTGTGTGTGTGTGTATCACTTCCTCTTTGTCTATTCATCTGTTGATGGACATCTAGGTTCTTTCCTTAGTTTGGCTATTGTGGACATTGCTGCTAGAAACATTCGGGTGCAGATGCCCCTTTGGATTACTACGTTTGTATCTTTAGTGTAAATACCCCATAGTGTGATTGCTGGGTCATAGGGTAGCTCTATTTTCAACTCTTTGAGGAACCTCCATTTTTTCCCAGAGTTGTTGCACCACCTTACATTCCCACCAACAGTGTAGGAGGGTTCCCCTTTCTCCACATCCTCACCAACATCTGTCATTTCCTGACTTGTTAATTTTAGCCATTCTGATTGGAGTGAGGTGGTATCTCAGTGTGGTTTTTATTTGTATTGCCCTGATGCCAAGTGATGTTGAACATTTTTTCATGTGTCTGTTGGCCATCTGGATGTCTTCTTTGCAGAAATGTTTGTTCATGTCTTCTGCCCATTTCTTGATTGAACTATTTATTCTTTAGATGTTTGGTAGACTTCTGGATGGCTAGGAGGCCATCCAGCCCTGGTCTCTTATTTGTTGGGAGATTTTTGAATACTGATTCAATTTATTTGCTGGTTATGTGTCTGTTCAGGTTTTCTATTACTTCCCATTTCAGTTTTGATAGTTTATGTGTTTCTAGGAATGCATCCATTTCTTCCAGATTCCTTAATTTGTTGTCATATAATTGCTCGTAATACCGTCTTATGGTTGCTTTTATTTCTGTGGTGTTGGTTGTGATCTCTCATCTTTCATTGATTTTATTTTTTTCTTTTTGATAAGTTTGGATAGGGGGCTATCAATCTTATTAATTTTCCACACCTCCTAACTTCCAAAATATAGTTGCTTTTCTATTTGTGGAATCGTAGCATTTCTTTTCTCAGATCTCTGATTTAGCAGGTGTTTGGAATGATTTGTGAGCTCTAGCTGAATTCCAGTGACCAGATAAACTTAGGGTCCCCTACTCCTCTTCCATCTGAACTCCTTTCTTTCCATATATTTTTAAATTTTCTTCTTTACTTTCCTGGTTAACCCATTCATTCCCTGGTCAGATGTTCTTTCACCTCCATGTATTTGTGATTTTTGCAAACTTTGTCCTTGTGATTTCCTTCAAGTTTCATAGTGTTGTGGTTTGACGGTATGAATGATCAGAATCACTTTTTAGCTGTTGAGACCTGATTTACGACCCAGTATGTGATCTATTCTGGAGAATGTTCCATGTGTACTCAAAAAGAATGTGTGGGGCACCTGGTGGCCCAATCAGTTAAGTGTCTGACTCATTATTTCAGCTTAGGTCTTAATCTCAGGGTCATGAGTTCAAGCACCATGTGGGGCTCTATTCTGGGCATGGAACCTACTTAAAAAATAAAGAATGTGATTCAGGATGAAATGTTGAGAATATATCCCTAATGTTCATCTGGTCTAGTGTATCTTTCAAAACCATTGTTTCTTATTGATTTCCTGTTTAGATTATCTTTCCATTGCTTTAAGTGAGGTGTTAAAGTCCCTTATTCTTATTGTGTTATCAATGAGTTTCTTTATGTTTGTTATTATTCATTTATATATTTAAGTGCTCCAAGCTGAGTGCATGAATATTTGCAACTGTTAGATCACCTATTGGATATACCCCTTTATTATGATATAGTGCCCTCCTCTATATTTATAGTCTTTGGTTTAAAATCTATTTTGTCTCAGGACCCATGAGTGACTCAGTCAGTTAAGCATCTGCCTTTGGCTCAGGTTATAACCCCAGAGTCCTGAGATCAAGTCCCACATCAGGCTCCTTGCTCAGTGGGGAGCCTGCTTCTCCCTCTGCCTGCTGCTCCTCCTGCTTATGTGCTCTCTCTCACACACAAATAAATAAATAAAATCTTTAAAATATAATATAAAATCTAATTTGATATAATTATGGCTACTAGAGGATTTTTTTATTTTAAAAATATACTTATTTATTTCTTCATTTATTTTAGAGAGCGAGAGAGTATTCATGCATGCACAAGTGGGGTGGGTGGGTGGAGAATTCCTAAAGCATACTCCCCACCCAGCCCAGATCCTGACTTGGGGCTTGACTTCACAAACCATAAGATCATGACCTGAGCCGAAAGAACGACTTAACTGACTGAGTCACCCAGGCATCCCTACTCCAGGCTTCTTTTGACATCCATTAATATCTCACAGACATCCATGCTCTCACTTCCAATCTTCATGTGTCGTTAGGTCTAAAATGAATCTTTTAGGCAGCATATAGACAGGTCCTGATTTGTTTGTTTGTAATTTTATTTTATTTTTTCAGTGTTCCAATATTCATTGTTTATGTACTACACCCATTGCTCCATGCAATATATGCACTCTTTAATACCCACCACCAGAATCACCTAACCCCTACCCCTCTCCCCTCCAAAACCCTCAATTAATTCCCCAGAGTCCACAGTCTCTCATGGTTCATCTCCTCCTCCAATTTCCCTCAATTCACTTTTCCTTGTTTGTTTATCCCTTCTAATACCCTATGTCTTTGGATTGAAGCATTTAGTCCATTTATATTCAGAGTGATTATTGATAGATATGTATTTATTGCCATTGTATTACACATAAAGTCATTGTTTCTGGAAATTTTCTCTGGTCCTCTCTAGTCTTTGTTGCTCTTGGCCTTTATATGCCACCCAAAAAGTCTCCTTTAATATTTATTGCAGGGCTGGTTTAATGTTCATGAATTCCTTTAGTTTTTGTTTGTCTGGGAAACTCTCTACCTCTCCTTCTACTCTAAATGACATCCTTGCTGAATAAAATATTCTTGACTGCATACTTTTCCCATTCAGCAGGTTGCATATATCATGCTATTTTCTTCTGGCTGGCTAAGTTTCTGTTGATAGACCTGCTGAGAACCTGATTTTTCTTCCTTTGTATTTTAGGGATTTCTTTTCACTTGCTGTTTTCAGGATTTTTTCCTTATATGTGGATTTTTCAAATTATATTACCATATGTCTTGCTATTCTCCTGTTTTCTTTTATTCTGATGGGAGTTCTCTGTGCCTACCAGATTTGGATGTCTGTTTTCTTCCCAGATTAGGGTAGTTTTCAGCAACACTTTGTTCAAATGTATCTTCAGCCCTGTTTTCCCTTTCCTTCTTCTGATATTCCTTCAATAAGAATGTTATGCTTAATGGAGGTGCTGAATTTGATACATCTACTTTTGTGATCCTATATTTTTCTCTCCCTTTTCTTTTTGGCTTCATTAGTTTCCATAATTTTATCTTCTTCTTTTTTTTTAAATATATTTTTTTAAGATTTTATTTATTTATTTGACAGAGAGAGATCACAAGTAGACGGAGAGGCAGGCAGAGAGAGAGACAGAGAGAAACCACAAGTAGGCGGAGAGGCAGGCAGAGAGAGAGAGAGGGAAGCAGGCTCCCCGCTGAGCAGAGAGCCCGATGCGGGACTCGATCCCAGGACCCCGAGATCATGACCTGAGCCGAAGGCAGCGGCTTAACCCACTGAGCCACCCAGGCGCCCCATAATTTTATCTTCTATATCACTTATTCCTTTCTCTACTTCCTCAATTCTTGTGATCGTTGCATAGAGCTGGTTTTGCATATTGGTTATAGCACTTTTTGTTTTGGTCTGACTAGATTTTTAGATCTTTTATGTCTGTGATAAAGAACACCCTGGTGTTTCTATGTTCTTCTCAAGCCCAGCTAGTATCTTTGTGATTGTTGTTTTAAATTCTGGTTCAGATATATTACTTATATCTGTTTTTATTAGATCCCTTGCCATACCTATTCTTGTTTTCTTTTGGGGCGAGATCCTCTGTCTAGGCATCTTGTCTAGGTCTCTGTCATCTGTGTGTTATGAAAGCTTGTTATGTTTCCTGCTATTGAAAGTAATGGCTATATTAAGAAAAGGTCCTATACTGTCTAGGGCCTGGCGCTTTAGGAAATGTTTCTGGTATATGCTGATTTACTCTGCTGTTTACTATTAGCTGCTGTTTCCCATGGGTCCGTCCTCTGCAGAGTTTCTCCATATCTGCTGTGGGGAGTGTTTGGACCTTGTCCAATGTATGGTGAGTTTTAACTAGGTGTTCTCTAGTCTGCATGTTAAAAGAACCTAGATCCTGGGGGGAGGAGAAAGATGGCAGAGGAGTGGGAGACCTAAATTTCATCTGGTCCTAGGAATTCAACTATATAGTTATAAAACCATTTTGAACACCTACAAACTCAATAGGAGATCAAAAAAAGAATAGCAGCAATTCTATGAACAGAAAAGAGACCACTTTCCAGAGGTACGATGTGCAAAGAAGTGAATCCAGGGGGATATATGGGAAGAAAGACCATGGGGGTGGGAGACTTGTCAGCCAGCTCCCCACAAGTGACAGAACAGCAGAGCACAAAGTCAGAACTTTTAGAAGTCTGCTCCCCAGGATGTGGCTTCAGTTGCTAAGGTGGGGGTGGGGAGCAGTGAAACCCTTGATGGGACAGTGTAGTCTCAGGAACCCCAGAGTCAAAGAAAGACTGAGGGTTCCTGAGTGTTGCAGAGCTCCCAAGTATCAGAGAGGGGTAGCCGGCTATACAGACAGAGTTGAGGAGTGAGCTCTCAGCTCAGAGTTTCCATAAACCATGATATCCAGCACAATCAGGCCACTGTTCTTCAACCAGGGACTCCACAAGTGGCAGATCCAGGGATACCCCTCTCCACTTCCTCCCCTGGGAGAAGCAGCGTGGGAGGGCATTGCAGGAATCTGCTGGGTTTGGAAACACCAAATGGGGCCATGTGCCAAAAATAGAAACACTCAGTTACAGGATGGGTGAGCATGGAGTGCAGCCAGAGACCAGAGAAAAAGGCGTCATTGATGACTTTTCTCTGAGGTCTAACTGAGAAGTGGGACCCTGAGTTCTCAGCTCCTCTGGGGCTGGAGATGGGAGGCTGCCATTTCATTCTCATCCTCCAAAGCTGTAAGGAAATCTTTCAGGTAACTAAAGCTACTACTCAGAGCAAACCCAAGCAGATTACTTAGCCTGTCCCTGGCAAGGGTGGTGCAATTACACCTCAAGCAAAGACATTTGAGGATCAAAGCAACAAGTCCCTCCCCCAGAAGATCAGTAAGAGCATCCAGCCAAGAACAAATTTACCAAATTTACAAATTAGAACTGCAAAACTCCACTAGGAGAATACAGCACATAGAATTCATGGCTTTTTCCTCCCATGATTCTTTAGTCTTTCAAAGTTAAATTTTTAAAATTTTCTTTATTTTTTCTTTTCCTAATTATTTTTGAATTTTTCCTCTTCCTATTTTAATCAACATCTTACCAATACCTGTTTTAAAATCTTTTTTAATTTTCATTTTTACTGTCATGCTCTGTCCCTTCATTGTATTTAACCATGGGGGGTATATATATTTGTTTTTCATTCATTCTTTCTTCCTTTCATTAAAATTTAGAAATACATTATCTTCTCACAGACCAAATATACCCTAAATCTAGTGTATGGCTTTGTTTTAGTCTCCCGCCTAATCACATTCTCTCCTTTTAATTTTTTTTTTAATTTTTCCTTTCTTTTTTCAGCCAACTTCTTACCTTATCAATTCTTCTTTTATAATTTTTTTCATTTTCTTCTTTACAGTTCTATTCTGTCCCTTCATCGTATTTACCCTTATTTTTGTGTACATATGGTTTTCTTTCTTTAAAATTTTGGGAGCTGATTTCTTCTAACAGACCAAAATACATCAAAAATCAAATGTGTGGCTCTCTTCTATTCACCAGTCTGATCATTTTCTTTTGTTTTTGTTTTTTTTTTTCTTTCTTTTTCCCCCAGTTGTGGGTCTCTTTTGATTCATTTAGTGTTTCTTTTTCTGGGATTGTTGTTACCCTTTTAGCATTTTGTTCTCTCATGCATCTCTTCTTCTCTGGACAAATGACAAAACAGAAAAACTCATCTCAAGAAAAAACAAAAACAAAAACAACAAAAACGAAAACACACTCAAAAAAACCAAACAAGAGACAAAACAAAAACAAGAGACAGTACCAACTGCAAGGGACCTAATCAATATGGACATTAGTAAGGTGTCAGAACTAGAGTGCAGAATGATGATTATAAACATACTAGCTTTGCTTGAAAAAAGCATAGAAGATACTAGAGAGTATATTTCTGAAAAAAGAAAAGAACTAAAATCTAACCAAGTTGAAATAAAAAAGGCTATTAATGAGGTGCAATAAAAAATGGATGCTCTTACTGCTAGGACAAATGAGGCAGAGGAGTCAATTTGTGACACAGAAGACCAAGTGATGGAGACTAAAGATGCGAAGAAAAAGAGAAATAAATAACTACTGGATCATTAGGGGAGAATTTGAGAGATAAGTGATACCATAAGATGAAACAATAGAATAACCGGGATCCCAGAAGAAGAAGTAAAAGAGAGATGAACAGAAGGTATATTGGAGCAAATTATAGCAGAGAACTTCCCTAACTTGGGAAAGGAAACAGGTATCAAAATCCAAGAGGCACAGAGTACACCTCTCAAAAAAAAGGGGGGTCAACACCCTATCATAGTAAAACAGAACAGAAGGTGTTCTGTTCTCAGAGACAAAGAGAGACAAGTCTCAGAGACAAAGAGAGAATCCTAAAAGCAGCTCATGACAAGGGATATGTAACCTACAATGGTAGAAACATTAGACTGGCAGAGATCAATCTACAGAGACCTGGAAGGTCAGAAAGGACTGGCATAATATATTCAGGGCACTAAATGAGAAAAATATGCAGCCAAGAGTACTATATCTAGCTAGGCTGTCATTGAAAATACAAGGAGAGATAAAAAGCTTCCAGGGCAATTAAAAACAAAAAGAATTTGCAAACACCAAACCAGCTCTACAGGAAATATTGAAAGGGGTCCTCTAAGCAAAGAGAGAGCCCAAAAGTAACATAGGCCAGAAAGAAACAGAGACAATATACAGTAACAGACACCTCACAGGCAATACAATGTCACTAACTTCATATCTTTCCATAGTTACCTTGAATGTCAATGGGCTAAATGCCCCAGTCAGAAGACACAGGGTATCAGAATAGATTAAAAAATCAAGATCCATCAATATGCTGTCTGTAAGAAACTCATTTTAGACCCAAAGACACCTCCAGATTTAATGTGAGAGGGTGGAAAACAATTTATCACGCTAATGCACATCAGAAGAATGCTGGGGGTGCCAATCTTTGTATTACACAAATTAGATTTTAAGACAAAGGCGATAATAAGAGATGAGGAAGTATATTATATCATATTTAATGAATCTATCCATCAAGAAGATCTAACAGTTTTAAATATCTATGCCCCTAACATGGGAGCAGCCAATTATATAAGCCAATTAATAATAAAATCAAAGAAACTCATTGACAATAACACAATAATAGTAGGGGACTTTAACACCTCCCTCACTGAAATAGACAGATCATCTAACCAAAAGATCAACAGGAAATAAAGGCTTTAAATGACACACTGGACCAGACGGACATCAGAGATATATTCAGAACATTCCATTGTAAGGCAACAGAATACACATTGCAACATTGTTCAGAAAAGATCACATCCTGGATCACAAATCAGGTCTCAACTGGAACCAAAAGATTGGGGTCATTCCCTGCATGTTTTCAGGCCACAATGCTTTAAAACTAGAAGTCAAGCACAAGAAGAAAGGTGGAAAAAACTCAAATACATGGAGGCTAAAGAGCATCTTACTAAAGAATGAATGGGTCAACCAGGAAATTAAAGAAGAATTTTTTTAAAAAAAATCATGGACACAAATGAAAATGAAAACACAACTGTTCAAAATCTTTGGGATGCAGCAAAGTCGGTCCTAAAAGGAAAGTATATAGCATTACAGGCTTTTCTCAAGAAACAAGAAGAGTCTCAAGTACAAAACCTAACCCTACATCTAAAGGAGCTGGAGAAGGAATAGCAAACAAAACCTAAACTGAGCAGGCAAGAGAAATAATAAAGATCAGAGCAGAAATCAATGAAATAGAAGCTAAACAAACAAATAATAGAACAGATCAATCAAACTAGACACTAGCTCTTTGAAAGAGTTAATAAGGTTCATAAACCTCTGGACAAACTTATCAAAAAGAGAAAAGAGAGATAGAGAGAACTCCAATAAAGAAAATCATGAATGCAAGAGATCACAAACAACACCAAAAATACAATTATAAGAATGTATTATGAACAACCATATGCCAGCAAATTAGACAATCCTTTTAGAAAAATAAATGGATTCATTCCTAGAAACATATAACCTAAAACTGAACCAGGAAGAAATAGAAAACATGAACAGACTTATAACCCATAAGGGAAGTAATCAAATATCTCCCAACAAAAAAGAGCCCAGGGCCAATGCTTCTCAGGAGAATTCTACCAAACATTTAAAGAAGAATTAATACCTATTCTCCTGAATTGTTCCAAAAAAAAAAAAATAGAAATGCAAGGAAAACTTCTAAACACATTTTATAAGGCCAGGATTACCTTGATCCCAAAACTAGACAAAGACCCCACTAAAATGGAGAATTACAGACCAGCATCACTGATGAACATGGATGCAAAAATTTTCATCAAAATACTAGTCAATAGGATCCAACAGTACATTAAAAGGATCATTTACCACGGTGAAGTGGGATTTATTCCTGGGCTGCAAGATTGGTTCAACATCCACAAATCAATCAATGTCATATGATACATTAATAAAAGAAAGAACAAGAACCATATGATACTCTCAAAAGATGCTGAAAAAGCATTTGACAAAGTACCGTATGCTTTCTTGATCACAACTCTTCACAGTGTAGGGATAGAGAGTGCATACCTCAATATCATAAAACCCATCTATTTAAAAAACCCAGTGTATATCTTTCTCAATGGAGGAAAGCTGAGAGCTTTCCCCCTAAGGTCAAGAACATGGCAGTGATGTCAACTATCACCACTGCTATTCAAGAGAGTAGGACAACTCCTAGCCTCAGCAATCAGACAACAAAAAGAAATAAAATTATCTGAATCAACAAAGAAGTCAAGCTATCACTCTTTGTAGATGATATGGTACTTTATGTGGAAAACCCAAAAGACTCCAACCCAAAACTGCTAGAACTCATACAGGAATTCAGGAAAGTGTCAGTATATAAAATTAATGCATTCTATACACCACCACCAAGACAGAAAAAGGAGAAATTAAGGATTTGATCCCATTTATAATTGTACCTAGAACCATAAGATATGGTGCTCTGTTTCTCTCTCTCTCTCTCTCTCTCTCTCTCTCTGTGTCTCCCCTCTCTGTGATCAGGGTTCCACCCCCTCCACAGCACTGATGATTCTTTTCTCAAACAAATCATGTCTCTGCATCTCCCACCTTTGTGACATAGCCTCTTTTCTCCCTCTAGTTGTGTAGTTTGTTCTCTCAGTCCTGAAATCGGTTTCCTGGGAGTTCAAAATGATTTGATATTTACCTAGCTGTATTTAAGGGACCAGGAAAGCTTAGGGTCCTAATACTATGTTGTCATCTTTACCTCCCCCTTGGTATCTTTCTTATTAACTCTTTAAATGTTTGGCAGAATTAACCTCTGAACTCCCTGTTTCTGGGTTTTTGTTTGTTGTGAGTTTTTTGAGTACTTATTCAATTTCTTTGCTGGTTATTGATCAGTTCAAATTTTCTATTTCTTCCTCTTTCAGTCTTGGTAGTTTTTATGTTTCTAGGAATCTGCCCATCTCTTCCAGGTTGTCCAATTTGTTACCACATAGTTTTTCATAATATTCTCTCATGATGGTTTGTATGTCTATGGTGTTATTTGTTATTTCTCCTCTATCATTTGTGATTCTGTTCATTTGACTTTTCGCTTTTTTCTTGATAAGTCTGGCTAGAGATTCAAGTTTATCTTTTTTTTTTTTTTTTCAAATAACGACCTCCAAGTTTCATTGTTCTGTTCCGTTTTTCTGCTCTAATCTTTATTATTTCCTTCTTTCTCCTGGTTTCAGGTTTTGTTTGCTTTCTGTCTTCTAGCTTCTTAAGGTGTAAGGTCAGCTGTTGGTTTGAGATTTTTCATGCTTTTTGAGGTAGGCCTGTACTGCTGTAAACTTCCTTTTAGAACAGATTTGCTACATCTCAAGAGCTTTGGACCATTGTTTTTGATTGACATTTCTTTTAAATTATATTTTATTTTTTCAGAGTTCCAGGATTAATTGTTTATGCACGGCACCCAGGGCTCCATGCAATACATGCCCTCCTTATTACCCACCACTAGGCCCACCTAACTCCCACCCCCTCACCTCCAAAATGCTCAGTTTGTTTCTCAGTGTCCACAGACTCTCATGGTGCCTCACACACTCTGATATCCCCCAATTCACTTTTCTTTTCCTTCTCCTACTTTCCTGGGTGTTATTCCTATTGCTCCACAAGTAAGAAAAGCCATATGATAATTGACTTTCTCTACTTGACTTATTTCACTCAGCATAATCACCTCCAGTCTTGTCCATGTTGATACAAAATGTGGGTATTCATCCTTTCTGGTGGAGGCATAATATTCCATTCTATGTATGGGTCATATCTTCTTTATCCACTCGTATGTTGAAGGGAATCATGTCTCTTTCCACAGTTTGATGATTGTGGACATTGCTGCTATGAACATTGGGGTACATGTGTACCTTCTTTTCATGATATCTGTATCTTTGGGGTAAATACACAGTAGCGCAATTAAAGGGTCATAGCATAGCTCTATTTTTAATTTTTGAGGAATCTCCACACTACTTTCCAAAGTGGCTGTACCAACTTGCATTCCCACCAACACTGTAAGAGGGTTCCCCTTATTCTACATCCTCTCCAACACACGTTGTTTACTGACTTGTTAATCTTTGCCATTCTAACTGGTGTAAGGTGGTATCTTAATGTGATTTTGATTTGATTTTGATTTGGCTAATGTTGAACATTTTTTCATGTGTCTGTTACCCACTTGTATGTCTTCTTTGGAGAAGTGTCTGTTCGTGTCTTCTGCCCATTTTTTGACATGATTATCTGTCTTTTGAGTTTTGAGTTTGAGGAGTTTTTTATAGATCTTGGGTATCAGCCCTTTGTCTGTACTGTCATTTGAAAATATCTTCTGTGGGTTTCCTCTTTGTTTTGTTGACTGTTTCCTTTGCTGTGTAGAAGCTTTTGATCTTGATGAAGTCCCAAAAATGCATTTTCACTTCTGTTTCCTTTTCCTTTGGAGACATGTCTTGAAAGAAGTTGCTGTGGCTGATGTCGAAGAGGTTACTGCCTATGTTCTCCTCTAGGATTCTGATGGATTCCTGCCTCACATTGAGGTCTTTTATCCATTTTGAGTTTATCTTTGTATCTGGTGTAAGAGAATGGCCAAGTTTCATTCTGCTATACATAGCTCTCTAATTTTCCCAGCACCGTTTATTGAAGAGACAGTCTTCTCTCCACTAGATATTTTTTCCTGCTTTGTCAAAGATTATTTGACCATAGAGTTGTGAGTCCATATCTGGGCTTTGTGCCAGTCCCATGCTGTCTTGGTGTGATCACAGCTTTGTAGTCAAGCTTGAAATCGGGCAACATGATGCCCCCAGTTTTGTTATTCTTTTTCAATATTTCCTTAGCAATTCAGGCTCTCTTCTGGTTCCATAAAAATTTTAGGATTGTTTGTTCCAGGATTTTGAAAAATATCACTGGTATTTTGATCAGGGTGGCATAGAAAGTATGGATTTCTCTAGGCAGTATAGACATTTGAACAAGGCTTATTCTTCCAATCCATGAGCATGGAATGCTTTTCCATATTTTTGTTTTTTCTTCAATTTCTTTCATGAGTGTTCTACAGTTCCTTGAGTACAGATCCTTTACCTTTGTGGTTAGGTTTATTCCCAGGTATCTTATTGTTCTTGTTGCTATAGTAAATGGAATCTATTCTCTGATTTCCCTTTATATATTTTCATTCTTATTGTATAAGAAAACAACTGATTTCTGTACATTGATTTTGTATCCTACCACATTACTGAAATTCTGTATGAGTTCTAGTAGTTTGAGGGTGGAGTGTTTTCAGTTTTCCATATAAAGTATCATGTCATCTGTGAAGAGAGAAAGTGTGACTTCTTCTTTGCCAATTTGAATATCTTTACTTTATTTTTGTTGTCTGATTGCTATTGATAGGATGTCTATTACTATGTTGAACAACAGTGGTGAGAGTGGGCACCCTTGTCATGTTCCTGATCTCAAAGGGAACGCTGTCAGCTTTTCCCCATTGAGGATGATATTCACTGTGGGTTTTTCATAGATAGATTTTATGAAGCTGAGGAATGTTTCCTCTATCCCTATACTCTGAAGAGTTTTATTAAGAACGGATCCATGCTCTATTTTGTCAAATGCTTTTTCTGCATCTACTGAGAGGACCATGTTGTTCTTCTATCTTCTCCTATTGATTTGTTCTATCACATTGTTTGATTTGCAAATGTTGAAACACCCTTGAATCCCAGGGATAAATCCTACCTGGTCATAATGTACTGATGGATCCTATTTGCTAGGATCTTGTTGAGAATCTTGACATCCATATTCATCAGGGATGAATTGGTCTGAAGTTCTCCTTTTTGATGGAATCTTTGCCAGATATGGGGATCATCATAATTCTGGCTTCATTACAAGAGTCTGGAAGTTTCCTTTCTGTTTCTATATTTTGAAACAGCTTCAGAAAGTATTATTTCTTCTTTGAATATAATGGTAGGATTCCCCAGGGTATCCAACAGGTCCTGGGCTCTTGTTTTTGGGGTGGTTTTTGGTCACAGCTTCAATCTTGTTACTAGATATTACTCTATTCAAATTGTCAGTTTCTCCATTTCTGACTTAGAAGTTTATAAGTTTCCAGGAATGCAACCACTTTTTCTAGGTTGCTTAACTTATTGGCATATAACTGTTGATAATAATTTCTGATGATTTTTTCTACTTCCTTGGCATTAGTCTCAATCTCTCCCCTTTCATTCATAATTTTATTAATTTAGGTCCTCTCTTTATCTCTCTCTCTCTCTCCTTTTTTTTTTTTTTTGATTAGTTTGGCCAGTAGTTTATCAATCTTATAGATTCTTTCAAAGGACCAGCTTCTAGTTTCATTAATGTGTTCTACTGTATCTCTAGTTTCTAACTCATTGATTTCTGCTCTAATCTTGATTATTTCCCACCTTGTGCATGGGGTTGGCTTAATTTGTTGTTCATTTTCTAGTTTTTTAATGTGTAAAGAGAGGTAGGGTGTTCTGGATTTTTCAATTTTTTTGAGGGAATCTTGGATGGCTATGTATTTGCCTCTTAGGACTGGCTTTGCTGTATCCCATAGGTTTTGGACCAATGTGTCTTCATTTTCATTGGTTTCCATGAATTGTTTAAGTTCCTTGTTTTCCTGGTTGATTCAATCATTAAGCATGGTGGTCTTTAGGTTCCAAGTGTTTGAATTCCTTCCAAACTTCTCTTGTGGTTGAGTTCTAGTTTCAAAGCATTGTAGTAAGAGAATACGCGGGGAATAATCTCAATCTTTTGGTATTGGTTAAGCCCTGATTTGTGACCCAGTACATTGTCTATTCTGGAGAATGTTCCTTGTGCACTTGAGAAGAATGAGTATTCTGTTGGTTTAGGGTGGAATGTTCTGTATATATCTATGAGGTCCATCTGGTCCAATCTGTCATTCAAAGCTCTTGTTTCTTTATTGATTTTCTCTTTGGATGATCTGTCTGTTACTGAGAGTGGCATGTTAAGATCCCCTACAATTAATGTATTCATATCAATATTACTCTTTATTTTGATTAACAGTTGGCTTATGTAGTTGGCTGCTCCCATATTGGGGGCATACATATTTATAATTGTTAGATCTTCTTGGTGAATAGTCCCATTAACAATAATGTAGTGTCCTTATGTATCTCTGACTACAGTCTTTAGTTTAAAATTTAATTTATCTGACCTGAGAATTGCTACCTCAGCTTTCATTTGAGGCCCACTGGTATGAAATATCCTTTTAAATCTCTTCACTTTCATTCGGATGTATCTTTAGGTTCCAAATGTGTGTCTTGTAGACAGCATATGGATGGGTCCTGTCATTTTATCCAATGTGCAACCCTGTGCCATTTTATGGGAATATTTAGGCCATTAATGTTGAGAATGATTATTGAAAGATAAGTTTTTATTGACATCATGTTGCCTGAAGTTGCTGTTTCCATAGATTGTCACTGTAAATTTCTGTTCTTTGTCATTCCTGGGTTCTTTCTTCTTTTATAGAATCTCCCTTATTATTTTTTGTAGGGCTGTCTTGGTGGTCAAATACTCTTTTAAACCTTGCCAGTCTTGGAAGCTCTTTATCTCCCTAGCCATTTTCAATGTCAACCTTGCTGGATCAAGTATTCTTGGCTGCATGTTCTTCTCATTTATTGCCCTGAATATGTCTTGCTAGCCCTTTCTGGCTTGTCAGGTTTCTGTGAACAGGTCTGACATTATTCTGATGGACCTTTCTCTGTACCTAAGGAATCTGTTACCCCTAGCTGCCCTCAGAAGCTCTTGTCTAAAATTATGATGCATCAGTTTCACAGTTAAGTGCCTCAACATCTTTCTAGATTCCTTAATCTTGGGGGTTGTGCTTTCTGCCTCTAGGACATGAACGCTTGTACCATTTTCCAAATTGGGGAGATTTTAATCCAGCATTTGTTCAACTATATCTTCTAGTCATTTCTCACCCACTCAGGGATCCCAATAATTCTGACATTGGAAAGTTTCATAGTGTCATTTATTTCCCTCATTCTGTTTTCATGGCTTCTAAACTGTTTGATGTAGGCCTTCTCCTGATCCTTTTTCTCTATCAGTTTGTCCTCTAGATCACTAGTTCTATCTTCTGCCTCAGTTACCTTATCTCTTAGATCAGATTGGATATCATTGATAGCACTTTTAACTTCTGCCATGTTGGCTCCTACTTCCACCCTCAGAGATTCTTTGTTGTCACTAATGGGTTTCTCTAACCTAGCCATTGACTGGATAATTGTTACCCTGAAGTCCCTTTCTGACATACTGTTTATGTCCATGTCCAGTAGTTCTCTGGCAGAAGGCAGAGTCTCTAAATTTTTCCTGTTGGGTGTTCCTTATTCTAGTCATTTTGGTGATAGGTTGTTGAGGGGATGTATAGCCAAATATATCAACCATGATCCAGGGAAGGTGCACCCCGGAAAGTTTTGGAATGATGGAAGTCACCACCAAATAGAAAGAAAAAATTTAAAAAGAGAGAAAAAGAGAAAAAAGAAGAGAGAACCCAGCCGACATGAACCCCCAAAGTAAGATTTATGAGGTATGTAAAGAAAAATAAACAAACAAAATGACCAACCAAAGAAAATGACAAGAAAAAAAATGAAGAACCCAGCCAAAATGAACCCCAAGAATAAGATTTATATATAAGAACAAAAGTGAATACACAGAAACACTGATAGAAGAAGATGGGAGGGTGGAAGGTTATTTTGGTTCTTCCTGGGCATATCTTGATGTCTTTGTTAAAGGACTCAACTTTTCAGAGATATGGAGAAATTAAAACTGATTTATATATAAAAGTAGTATTGAATAGGGAAAGAGGGTTACCTGCAGCATATATCTACATGTATATTAACCAAAAAGAAAAA
This sequence comes from Mustela nigripes, assembly GCF_022355385.1. Taxonomy (NCBI): domain Eukaryota; kingdom Metazoa; phylum Chordata; class Mammalia; order Carnivora; family Mustelidae; genus Mustela; species Mustela nigripes. Next base: position 76,561,941 of record NC_081575.1, on the reverse strand, counting down.
AAAAAAAGAAAAGAAAAGAAAAAGAAACCCAGGTATATGTATGAAAAAGTTCAAGTTAAAAAGTTATTATGGAATATGTTGTATTGAAACCTCTTGTAATGGTAAGTAGGTTAAAAAAATTAAAAGAACAAGAAATGTGAGAACGAATTTAAAAAGTTGTATTTATGAAATATACAGGTTTTAGGGCAATGCAGGAAGCTTAATAGCTTAATATATTATTTTCCCCTGATTCTGGGGTTTTACAGTTTCATAGGAACCCTGTGGTTGTTTTCCTCTTGTTCTTTTGGCTTGCCTTCTGGGAGAGAGGCCTGCTGCACTGTTTTACTGTCAGTCTTGCTTGGATTGAGTTGTCCTGCAGGTTATCAAGGGGCTGCAGTCTGTGAAAACCAGTTTTTCGGGGTTTTGTTCTCTGGAGGTTTTTGTTCTTTGGCGGCTTTTTGTGGCTTTTCAGGGGGTCAGAGTAAAGAAAGAATCTGTCTGCACCCAGACCTCCTCCTCAGATAGAACCCTCAGACTGTTCTCCTCAATGTCCAGAACACATAGACGCCCCCTCTGCAAACTCCGCTGAACAGCGCAACCTCCCACAGGCAGTGTGCACACCCAGCCTTGTATCAGTATTTGCCCGGTTCCCCCACTTGTCTCTGCACCCCTATGCAGCTAAAACCAAGAGCAATATTGTTCCAGGGAGCCTGCCTCTGGTGGCTGCTTTTGCTGGGACTGCTGACTGGTTCTCTCAGTCACAGAGTGGTAGCATTCAGGCCCTCAGCCAGTCGCAGAAGGCCATGTTCCTAGACACTGCCAGCTAGCTCCCACACCAGGCTCTCTCAGGTGTGGGCAGAAGGGGAGTGCTCCTAGTGGAGCAGTGGTTCAAGCAGCAGAAAGCCACAAGCTCAGGGACCATGGACTGGAAACTCCACCAGACTTTCTCTGGAAGGGGTGGTCGCCGGTAGTGGCCGTCCAGGGTCTGTGGGCTTAAGATCTTTTGCTCTTTTTGAGTGCTTTAACCTCACTCCAAGTTAATGCTGGTCCCCAATCACAGGGCACTTTCATATTGTTGTATTATTTTCTAATGGGTCACTTCTGGTGGTTCCCTCCCCCTTCTGTTATTCTCCAGTAACAGTCAGAGCATTCCCACTCTGCTTTACCTCTCCACGGATGTCTTCTGCCACCATGGAGATCCAGAATGTATAATCTTACACCCCAGGCTGATTTCATGGGTGTTCAGAGTGTTCTGGTAGATATTTAGCTTACTCTAGGGGACCAGTTGGAACAGGGTCTTCTACTTCTCTGCCATCTTGCCCCTCTTCTCTCTCCGTTTTTCATTTTCTTATACTTTTTAATTTCTTCTTTGATTTCCTGGTTGACCCATTAATTGTTTAGTGACATGTTACTTGACCTCCATATATCTATGCTCTTTCCATATTTTTTTCTTGTATTTGTCTTACAGATTCATAACGTTGTGGTCAGAAAAGTCACATAATATGTCATTGAACTTCTTGGATTTATTGAGGTTTATTTTGCGGTCTATTATATTTTCTATTCTGGATAATGTTCCATGTGCATTTCAAAAAGATGTGTATTCTATTTTTTGAATATATGTTATGAATATATCTGTTAAGTCCTTCTGTTCCAATTTGTTATTTCAAAGCCATTATTTTGTTGTTGATTTTCTTTTTAGATGATGTGTCCATTGTTGTAAATGGGGTGTTAAACGCCCCTGCCAGTATTGTATTATTATCAATTAGGTCCTTTATGTTTGTTATTAATTTTTATATATATATGGGTGCTCCTATACTGGGTGCATAAATATTTACAATTGTTTTATGTTCTTGTTTCATTGTCCTCCTTATTATTGTGCAGTGTCATTTTTTGTCTCTTGTTACAGTGTCTGTTTTAACATCTAGCTTTTCCAATATAAATATTGCTACTACAAGTTTCTTTTGACATCCATCTATGTGACAGATATTCCTCAGTTCTCACACTTTTAATCTGACAATGTCTTTAGTTCTAAAATTAGTCTCCTTGTAGACAGCATGTAGATAGGTCTTTTTTTTTTTTAATATCCATTCTATGACCATATTTATTTTTTCCTACTGGAGCATTTACTCCATTTACATTCAATCCAGTCAGTGATAGATATGTGGTTTATTGTCATTTTATTATTTGTTATGTTGTTATTTCTGAAGATTTTCTCTCTGATCCTTCTATCTGTCTCTCTCTCTCTCACTCATCCTTTTCTGTATTTATGTAGTGGTGTATTTGGATTTCTTTCTCTCTCTTCTTTGCATACTTAGTCTTTTTGTTGTATGGGTATCATTAAATTTGTATATAACCATTTCTGCATATAGCAATCTATGTGAAGTTGATGGTTGTTTACATTTGAACCCACTCTTTACTCTTCTCCTCTCCATGTTTAAGGTAAATTTTGTTAGATTTTTTTCATCCTTTCTTTTCTGAGTTCCTTGACGTTTTTTTTTTTTACAGAAATACTCATTTTTACTGCTTTTATGTTGACTACCTCCAGCCTGTCACTTGTAGTGCCCTGCTGTGTGTCCTTTGTTTCCCAGGGCTTGGCACATCTGGGAGTGCACATGCAGAACACATGTGTTCTGCATGTGCACTGCTGTTTTGTCTGAGCTGCTTTATCCTTCAGGCCAATAGTTCCAGAGGCTGTCTTTCCCTGTTGTGAGAAGTATTTGGTCCTGGGATGAATGTGACATATTTTAAGTAGGTGTACTCTGGTCTACTTGTGAAATGAGAGCTGTCATCACCACGACTAGAACCAAGGCTTTGCAAATCTTCTGGGTTGGGGGACACAGTATAAGCAAGGATTTGTGCCTGTCTTCTAGAGAAGTGGGCCTTGACAGGGCAAGACTGGGAGAGGATGATTTCTGGAGCATGTGGCTTTGGTGTAACAAGTTAGGCAGTGAGCATTGGTCCTGGACTTGTTCTTTCAGGTGGCCCTGTACTTTTGCTGAGAAGGTGTGGGAAATGGCTCTAGCCAGTTCCTTTGCTCCCAGAGGGTCTCTCCATGAATGCTGCCTCTGTGGAATGCACTCTGAAATGAGCAAGTAACCTCCCTACTCTGTGCCTCAGGTGCTCCTCAGGTCACTGTCTCCATGCTCTATTTCCACAAGTTGTTTCCTTGCCTTCTCTCCAAGAGCAATACAATGCTATCCAGATCGCTGACCTTTTTTTTTTTTTTTAAGATTTTATTTATTTATTTGTCAGAGAGAGAGCGAGTGAGAGCGAGCACAGGCAGACAGAGTGGAAGGCAGAGTCAGAGGGAGAAGCAGGCTCCCTGTGGAGCAAGGAGCCCGATGTGGGACTCGATCCCAGGACGTGGGATCATGACCTGAGCCACCAAGGCGTCCCAAGATCGCTGACCTTTAAAACTCTGCGATTTAAGTTCCACCTGTTGTCAGGAGTCTTAAAATTCAGCCCCTCTCACTTTCCATGCCAATTGTTATTTGTGCACTCCATGTGTGTTAGTCTGTCTCTCACCCTCCTCCATGACTGTGGCTCCCTCCTCACTGCAGCCACCGCAATCCATTTCTCTCTCAAACCACATGTCCAGTCTTCTACCTTCTTTGATGTGGCCTTTTCTCTACTTTTAGTCATGGAGTTTGTTCTGCTAGTCTTCAGATCAATTTCTTGATTACTTTGGATGATTTGGTAGTTATCTAGTTGTATCCATGGAGCAAGGAGAGTCTAGGGTCCTCCTACTCCTGCCATCTTCCAACAATCTATATTAAATCTATAAACATTAATAATAATTCTTAAATATCATCCAATATCCTGTCAATATTCAATTTTTTCCAATTGTCTCATAAATGTGTCACCAATATTTTCCCTCTTACTTTCTTTTTTGGTCTCTGTATGCACTTATTTTTTCTTCAATTTTTCCTTCATTGAGGAGCTAGTTAATTCCCACAAAAATAACTCTGCACATGTCACTCTGGTCTTTGAAATAATTATATTTTATAGCACAGCCTTTCCTCAAACTCAACTTTCCATCATATTCCTAATATGCAAAAATAAAGGATAGTTTTATTTTGTTTAAGGGATGCATTATTGGGCATCTTTCATAATTTAAAACTCCTATAATCCCTCTGGAAAACAGCATGGAGGCTCCTCAAAAAGTTGAAAATAGAGCTACCCTATGACCCAGCAATTGCACTACTGGGTATTTACACTAAAGACACAAATATAGTGATCAGAAGGGGCACGTGCACCCAAATGTTTATAGCAGCAATGTCCACAATAGCCAAACTATGGAAAGAACCTATATGTCCATCAAGATGAATGGATAAAGAAGATGTGGTACACACACACACACACACACACACACACACACACACAGGAATACTATGCAGCCATTAAAAATGAAATCTTGACATTTGCAATGACATGTATGGAACTAGTGGGTATTATGCTGAACAAAATAAGGCAATCAGAGAAAGACAATTATCATGTGGTCTCTATGATATGAGGAATTTGAGAGGCAGGGAGGGGGGTGGTTTGTGAGGGGATAGGGGAGGAAAAAATGAAACAAGATGGGATCAGGAGGGATACAAACCATAAGAGACTCTAAATCTCACAAAACAAACTGAGGGTTAATGAGGGGGAGAAGGGTAGAGAGAGGGTGGTTGGGTTTTGGACATTGGGAAGTGTATGTGCTATGGTGAGTGCTGTGAAATGCGTAAGCCTGATGATTCGCAGACCTGTACCCCTGGGGCAAATAATACATTATATGTTAATAAAAACAATTAAAAAAATAAAACTCCTATAACCCAAATCTAATTATGATAGAGAATGAAGCCTTGTTTTGTTAACAGGATAAAATAGTACCATTATTTCCAAGACTATCTTCAAGGTCCAGGGTGTTGTTTGACAATAGCATACACAATTCACAGTATCATTAACCTTTACATTAGTGGAATTTTTAGGAATTTTTAACTAGGTTGAGGTACTATGGGTTTTTAAAAAGTATGTTACCTATAAAATGGTCATTTAATTCATACTTTTAAATTTAAAGTTGGATGTTTTTGTTTTGCATATAATACAACTGACAATACTGTATCATTATTCCCTAAGCATATTGTCTGTTGCTATATCTCTATAGACAGCAATATATATCTTACCCCTTCTCTGCCTAAAGAATTCTTATCAATTCTCTAAGATCCATATATAATAGCTCTATCTCCTTGAAGCCTTCTCTCTTCTTATCTAGACAGAATTTATTTTTCTTTTTTCTTCTTCTAAAATGCCCCGCTTTATATCTCTGCTGCATCACTTATTATGGTGTGACTATTAAGCTATTCATATTATTGTATCATTATAGTTAGTATGTTAGTATGCACTTCATGGGTAAACTCTTGCATTTGCCCTCACTGGGCTTAGCACAGTACTTACAGTTGATATGCAAAAAAATGTTGACTTTAAGTAATGTTATATGGTTATTATAAAGATTAAATGAAATAATTTGCCTGATGCAGTGCCTGGTTAGTACCAGTGTTCAGTAAAGTTTCCCTTCTTTTTTCTTCATACTCCAGCCTCACTTCTCTCAAATCCCTATGTATTCTGTCCATGAGAAGAAAATACAGATTTCTTGTTTTCATGGTTCACATGTCTCTTCTTCAGGGTACTGACTATTTTGCACCTTTCATTCATTCATTTATTTAAGGTCACTGGCTCTATTTATATCAGAGATCCTCCTCAGTCAGCAAACAGAGAGAAGATGACGTCTGCACCATTCCTGGATGCCAATCCTATGGAGAACTCATCACTAATTAGTGACATCAAGATTGAGCCCCCAGAAGAACTTCTGGATAATGATTTCAACCTGCCCCAGATGGAACCAGTTGACCTCTCTTTTCACAAGCCCAAGGCTTCTCTCCAGCCTGCCAACCTGCTGCAAGCTCCAGTACACTCTACCAAGCCACAGCCTGCTCTCCAGACACTTTTAGTGTCCACTTCAACATCTAACACAGTCACGTCAGCAAATACCCCTACAGTTCTGACTTCAGGCTCTATCCTGTCCTCCTCTCAGAGCACTGGTGGCCAGCAGATCTTACATGTGATTCACACCATGCCTTCAGTCAGGCTACCAAATAAATTGAGTGGTCTGAAGACTATCCCACTTGTGGTACAGTCACTGCCCATGGTATATACTACTTTGCTTGCAGATGGGGACCCTGCAGCCATTACAGTCCCACTCATTGGAGGAGATGGTAAAAATTCTGGATCAGGTAAGCTTCAGTGTGCCTCTTTCTGGACCTTGACTTCCTCCATCTATTCTCTTTTGGAAATGTCCTATTTCCTATCTCTTTTCACCCCTTTTAATTATTTGTGCACACAGCTTCAAGAATATTTATAAATACTATTTTTTATCATGTCTCTTCAGTGCTTAAGTATGTGCAATGAGCAGTGGGTGTGGTGCATAAACAATGAATCTTGGAACACTGAAAAAAATTAAATTAAATTAAAATAAAAAAAAAAAAAAGAATGTGCAATGATGCTCTTTTGTTTAGTCCAGGCCTCTCAAATTGGGGCATATATATATTTGAGTGAAATACTATGTATCTTCCTGGAACCTGTGTGTTATTTGATAATAAGTAATTTAAAGCATTTTATATTTTAAAAATATGATTTTATTAGAGAAAAATGTACAATTTGAGTAACCTTTTAAGATAAAGCTGCAATGCCAAAAATAGTTTTAAGCTTGTTAAGGCACACACCCTGGGACATTCTAAGAAAATGTGCTTATCTGTCTATGCCACTAGGAATGCTTTTGTGGAAAAGTTGAGAACATTTCTGTCCCTACATAAGTAGCCATGCTTACCACCTGCCTCTCCCAATACCATATCTTTTCTTTTCCCTACAGGTAAAATAGTTTTCTTTGAAATATTGCCATCTTCCCTGTGCTCCCCTCCATTTGGCATCTATCACACTCCATTTTACTTTTTTTATTTGCCTGTGTTACATGTATATGGACATTCTTCCCAAATGAATTATAAATTTCTCAAGGACAAAATCTCTTATTTCCTTTTGTGCATCTTCAGAGAAGTTAACACAATGGTAGATAGTAGTTGTCATGCAACAAATAATTTGATAAACAAACTTTAAAATATGTACAGGAGAGAGTTCATATGCTATAATCTTCCTTTTTATTTAATCTTAAAAATAAGTTCAGAATTCAGAAAGGAATAAATTAAGTCCCTCTTTCACCACTATCTCCCAGCCACCCAGTTCCCATCATGGAGATGTGTCTACTTTAGTTTGTCATTGGAAAGGATCAAAGACAATTGTATGATGTGGTTCAAAATCTTTAGCTTCACCACAGCTGTAGAATTAAAATCAGTTTTGTATGTTGTGCCTTAGGAAGGACATTGGGAAATTGGAATATAATCAAAAGAGAGAGTTAGGATGGTGAGAGATTTCAAATACATGTCTAAAAAGGAGCTGATAAATATTTAGCATGAATTTAAAAGACAAAGGGAGATATGTGGATGGAAATGACTAAAAATGAGATCTTAGCTCAGTATAAAAAACACTTTCTAACACTTTTCTCATTGAAATTTAATGCCTTGTAATCATTCCATCATCACCAAATGTAGGAGACTGAAAAACAACATACTAAGCATCGAACTGTTGAGACTCTGTAGTATTTTCTCTGAATAAAAATGATAATCTAGGGCACCTGGGTGGCTCAGTGGGTTAAGCCTCTGCCTTTGGCTCAGGTTATGATCCCAGGGTCCTGGGATTGAGCCCCACATCAGGCTTTCTGCTCAGCAGGGAACCTGCTTCCCCCCTCCACCTGTGCCTCCTTCTCTGCCTACTTGTGATCTCTTTCTCTCTGTCAAATAAATAAATAAAATCTTTTAAAAAATAATCTACTAGTGGTTAATTGTGATAATGCTAAGTGTTTATGACAAAGTCTTGTCTTTGAGATTTCCCTGAGGGGTTAATTAAAATTTCAGTATCAGTTCCCATATAGAAAGAGAAAGACGAACAAAAAGGAAATGAGAAAATACAATTCCCTGAGAATTTGCTGATATCAAGGTAGTGATAACACTAAGCAATAATTTTACAGGGCTTTGAATTGCCCCCATAATATCCCTCAGTCATCCAGAGCCACTCTGAATAAACAAAATAAGTTTCAAATATTTCAGTGTAATTTTAAACTAAAACCATTAGCCCAATAGTCTCCAAAATGGATGCTTACACCTTGGTTGGGATGTGGGTGAATGAGGAATGCACACAAAACAGTCGGAGCACAAAAAGAAAGTATCAACGTTTCTACTTCTATTTTCTCACCCTTTACATGTTACTTTTATTTTTCACAATGTATACAAAATTTTAGTATACTAGGACATTTGTAACATATGTGCACACATGTATGCAGAGACACACATACACAGAAATGTATGCTTAAAACATTTTAGTGTACATACAATCAGAGTATGGAGATAACTGCAATAGCAAAATGTTCCACTCCCCCCGCCACAACCTTATCGCCATGCTTAAGCTTCTCCTATATAGAAATTTTGAAGCTTTAACTAGATATAGGAGACAGGTGACCATTTGATTGAGTTTTGGTGGGGATCTGAAACAACAGTGATTGACAATAAATATTTGTGGGCTTCTCCCAAAATAGCTGAAAGGGAAAGATGCCAATATGAATCAAGCACCTACTAGGTAGTAGGTATGTGTTTCATCTAATTAACCCATTTCCATTTGGGGGCACAAAAACCAAAAGAGATATCCTCATTTCTGAAGTGAACCTAGGCATTGATCTTTGGACAGTCAGTAAACTATTTAGAAAGTTCAACTCAACAAACACAAATTGAGCCAGACATGTCAGGACACCCTTGTTGTGGAGGCTAGAGATAGAAAATTAAATCATACTCAGGCCCTATCCTACTTAACTCAGCTATCCTAGAGAAGCTCATTCCAGTGGTACCAGAATGCTCCTATTACCTTCCCTCAAAGGAATTTTAGCTATGCTGAAAATTTTAAATGTTCTTCTCTTCATTTCATAAAAACACACTTCTTTCATCCTTGACTTTTCTTTATTTCTCTATCTTGTTGCTACTTCTCATTGTGGGGCAAACTGGGAATCCTGAAAATGATCACAGAGGCATATATATTTGTAGCCCACACTGCTCTTTTTCTTTTCATTTAGTTAAAATTGACACCACCTCCTTGTCTTCACTGGATATCCCAAGTGACAGTGAGGAGAGTGCAATTGAGAGTGGATTTTCGGCTTTACAAGGTATCCAGGGACTACAGCAAGAGTGAGTAGCTTTTGTCTTTATTTCAGGTCTGTCTTTATAATCATGTGTGTGTCTGTGGCAGAAGTGAAACAAATTCTCAGACACAATAGTAAGCATTTAAGGATAACAAAATATAGGTAGATCAATGAAAAGATGGTGGAGGAGTAGGGGACCCTATATCAACCGGTCTGCTGAATTGAGATGTATATCTACCAGACCATTCTGAATAACCACAAAATCAGCCTGAGATATAACAAGATAGATCTGGATCTTTACAAACAGAATATCTCCAGTGGTCAGTCTTGAGGTATGAAGTGGGAGCCATGATTCCACTGGCAGATATCAGAAGATAAATGGAAGGGGGAGGGAGCTGCCATAAGCACTGGTGCCAGGAAGGTGAAATAACACAGGAACAAAAATGTGTCCCACAGTGGAGACTGGGCACAGATTTAAAAACCATTAGCAGAGGGGAAAGAACTTTAGGACAGCCCCAAAGACTGAAACCTGGAGCTATAGGAGCACACGTGTGAACTGGAAACAGCTTGCAGTTTTAAAAGCACAAAGGACAGAGATATGCCCAGCCCTGAGTGTGAGGGGTGGAGTTCAGCTCTTGGGTGCACAACCCAGAATCCTGTGGATATAGCAGCACAGACAGAAATGGAAAGAGTGTAACCTGTAGAGCTCAGTGAAGATCAGACTGCAATCTCTCTGTTCTGAGACACAGGTTTGTATATGGTCACTTTTTTTTTTTAAGATTTTATTTATTCATTCGACAGACAGAGATCACAAGTAGGCAGAGAGGAAGGCAAAGAAAGAGAGAGGAGGAAGCAGGCTCCCCGTGGAGCAGAGCCTGATGCCGTACTCAATCCCAGGACCCCGAGATCATAACCTGAATCAAAGGCAGAGTCCCTAACCCACTGAACCACCCAGGTGCCCCTGTATATGGTCACTTCTTCTCTGACTCTTGGAAGTGATGCAGAAAGCCACCAAGGAAAACCACCAGAGAACAAAAGCCCCCCAAAACCAGTTTATACTGCTCCACAGGGGGCAGGGCAATTCTGCTCAAATAGGAATGTCTGAGTAACAGTGTAGCAGGCCCTTCCTCCAGAAGATAGGGTGGAAGAACAAGAAGCCAACAACCCTATGAGCCCTATAAAACATGTGCATCTTGCTTGGATTGTGGTCAATGATTTGGACTCTGTACATTCTCCCAACCACCCTTCAACAGAAGGACTAAAAGGAGGAACCCCCAAAAAAGGAAGAACCAGAGACTGTGACCTCTGCCATGGAACAAATGGATATGGATATAACCAAGATGTCAGAAATAGACTTCAGAGTAACAATTATGAAGTCAATATCTAGGCTTGAGAAAAATATTAATGACAATATAGAATCTCTAAGGGCAGATGTGAGATCTGATCAGGTTGAACTTAAAAATGCTGTTAATGAAATTGGGTCTATAGTGGATACGCAGACTGCTAGGGTAAACAAGGCATAAGAATGAGTTAGTGAGATAGAGAGTAAGATGATAGAAAAGAAGGAAACCAAGTAGGCATAAGAAAAACAAATTAAAAACCAAGGAATCAAAATGAAAATGATTAGTGACTTAATGAAACATTCCAGTATCAGGATTATTGGGATCCCTGAGGGGTTGGAGAGAGAGGGAGGTCTAGAAGATTTATTTGAGCAAGTCTAGCCGAGAACTTCCCTAATCTGGGGAAGGAAACAAGCATTTGTGTCCAAGAGGCAAAAGAGGACCCCATTCAAGATCAGTGAGAACAGAGCAATGCCACATCATATCATAGTACAATTTGTAAATTATAGATCCAAGGAAACAATCTGAAAGTGGCAAGGGGGAGGAGATTTCTTACATACAGAGAGAAGAACATCAGAATAAAGTCAGACCTATCCACAGAGACATGGCAAGCCAGAAAGGGCTGGCAAGACATATTCAGTTTACTAAATGAGAAGAACAACAGCTAAGGACACTTTATCCAGCAAGACTGCCATTCAGAGTGGAGGGAGAGACAAGGAGCTTCCAAGACTGGGAGACACTGAGAGAATATGTGACTGCCAAGCTGGCCCTGCAAGAAATATTAAGGGGAGTTCTACAAAAGGAGAAAGACCTCAAGAGTGACATAGAACAGAAATTTACTCTCTATAGAAACAAAGACTTATCACAGGTAACATGACAACAATAAAATAATATTTTTCATTAATCACTCTCAATGAATGGCTGAAATGCTCCCACGAAAAAACACAAGGTGGTAGATTGCATTAAAAGACATGACCCAACCATATGCTGTCTACAAGAGATTAATTTTGAACCTAAAGACACATCCATACTGAAAGTGAAAGGATGGAGAACCATATTTCATGCCAACAGATGGCAAAAGAAAGCTGGGGTACCAATTCTCATGTCAGACAAATTAGATTTTAGGCTAAAGACTGTGGTTAGAAATATAGAAGGACACTATATCATTCTTAAAGGGTATAAACAAAAAAAGGATCTAAAAATTGTAAATATCTATGCTCCCAGCATGGCAGCAGCCAACTACATAAGCCAACTGTTAACCAAAATGAAGAGACATACTGATAATAGTATGTTAATAGTAGGAGACCTCAAAACTCCATTCTTAGTAATGGACAGACCATTTGAGCAGAAAATTAACAAAGAAACAAGAACTTTGAATGACACACTGGGTGAGATGGACCTCATAGGTAAATATAGAATATTCCACCCTAAAACAACAGAATATTTATTCTTCTCAAACACACATGGAACTCTGTCCATAATAGACTACATTTTGGGTCACAAATCAGGTCTCAACTGATAACAAAATACTGCAATAATTGCCTACATATTCTCAGACTACAATGCTTTGAAACTGGAACTCAATCATAAGAAGAAGTTTGAAAGAAATTCAAACTCTGAGAAGCTAAAAACCATCCTGCTCAGGAATGTTTGGGTCAACCAGGAAACCAAAGAAGAACTTAAAAAATTGATGGAAACCAATAAGAAATGAAAGCACATGGGCCCCAAACCTATGGGATACAGCAAAGACTGTCCTGAAGGGGAAATACAAAGCCAGCCAAACCTCACTCAAAAAAATAGAAAAATCTCAAATACACAAATTAACTCTACACTTTAAAGAACTGGAGAAAGAAGAGCAAATAAAGCCTGAGCCACACATGAGAAGAGAAATAATTAAGATTAGAGCAGAGATCAATGAATAAAAACCAGAACTACAGTAGAGCAGATCAATGAAACTAGAAGCTACTTCTTTGAAAGAATTAATAAGATTGATAAACCACTGGCAAGACTTATCCACAAGGCAAGAAAAAGGACCCAAATTAATAAAATTATGAATAAAAGGGGAGAGATCACACCTAACACCAAAGAAATGGAAATAGTAATCATAAATTATTATCAACAATTATATGCCCATAAATTAATCAACCTGGAAGAAATTGATGCCTTCCTGGAAACCTATAAACTATCAAGACTGAATCAGGAAGAAATTGACAAGCTGAATAGACCAATAGCCAGTAACAAGATGGAAGTAATGATCAAAAACTTCCCAAAAAGCAAGATTCCAGGCCTGATGGGTTCCCTAGGGAATTCTACCAAACATTCAAAGAAGAAATAATATCTACTCTCCTGAAGCTGTTTCAAAAAACAGAAACAGAAGGAAAACTTCCTTGAGGCCAACATTACCTTGATCCAAAAACCAGGTAAATATCCCATCAAAAAGGAGAATTTCCGACCAATATATCCCTGATGAGTATGGATGCCAAAATTCTCAACAAGATCCTAGTTAAATAGGATCCAACAGTACAGTAAAATGATTATGCACCATAACAAGCTGATATTTATCCCCAGGATGCAATAATGGTTCAACATGCACAAATCAATCAATGTGATAGGACAGGTTAGTAAGAGGAAATAAAAGAACCACATGGTCCTCTTAATTGATGCCAAAAAAAGCATTTGACATAATACAGCATCCCTTCCTGATTAAAATTCTTGAGTGTAGGGATAGAGGGAACTTCCCTCAATTTCATAAAAACCATCAATGAAAAGCCTACAGTGATTATCATTCTCAATGGGGGAAAAGCTAAGAGAATTTCCCTTAAGATCAAGAACATGACAAGGATGCCCACTCTTGCCACTATTTTTCAACATAGTACCAGAATTTCAACCAACAGCAATCAGACCATAAAAAGAAATAAATGTACTCAAGTTGATAAAAAAAAGAAGAAGTCAAATTCCCTTTTTGTAGATGACATGATACTTTATGTGGAAAACCCAAAAGACTCCACCCTCAAATTACTGGAAATCAAACAGCAATTCAGTAATGTGGCAGAATACAAAAGCAATGCACAGAAATCAATTGCTTTCCTATATACTAACAATGTAACTTTGGAAAGAGAAATTAGGGAATCAACTCCATTTAAAATAGCACCAAAAACCTTAAGATACCTTGGAATGAACCTAAACCAAAGAGGGAAACCTTCTATACTCTAGGAACTACAGAAAACTCATGAAGGAAACTGAAGGAGACACAAGAAAATGGAAAAACATTCCAAGCTTATGGATCTGAAAAATCAACATTGTCAAAATGTATATGCTGCCCAAAGCAATCTATACTTTCAACACCATCCTGATCAAAATACCAATGGTACTTTTCAACATACTATAAAAAAAAATCTTAATATTTGTATAGAACCAGAAAAGACCCCAGTCACCAAGGGAGTGTTGAAAAAGTAAAATAAAGCTGGGGGCATCACATTGCACGATTTCAAGCTCTATTGCAAAGCTGTGATCACCAAGACAGCTTGGTACGAAAACAGACACATAAACCAATGGAACAGAAGAGAGAGCCCAGATATGGACTCTCAACTCTATGTCAAATAATCTTTGACAAAGCAGGAGAAAATATCCAATGGAAAAAAGAGTCTCTTCAATAAATGCTGCTGGGAAAATCTGATGGCAATATAGAGAAGAATTAAAGTGGACCATTCTCACTTCACAGACCTGTACCCCTGGGGATAAAAATATATGTTTATAAAAAATAAAAAATTTAAAATTTAAAAAAAAATTTAAAAAAAGTGGACCATTCTCTTACACGATATACAAAGATAAACTCAAAATGGATGAAAGACCTCAATGTGAGACAGGAATCCATCAAAACCCTAGAAGAGAACATAGGTAGTAACCTCTTCAACACTGGCCACAGAAACTTCCTTCAAGACAGGTCTTAAGTGTGGAGATTCCTTAAGAAATTAAAAATAGAGCTTCCTTATGATCCTGCATTTGCACTAGTAGGTATTTACCCCAAAGATACAGATGTAGTGAAAAGAAGGGCCATCTGTACCCCAATGTTCATAGCAGCAATGGCCACAATCGCCAAACTGTGGGGACAAAAATAGATACCCTTCAACAGACAAATAGATAAAGAAGATGTGGTCCATATATACTATGGAGTACTATGCTTCCATCAGAAAGGATGAATACCCAACTTTTGTATCAACGTGGACGGGACTGGAAGAGATTACACTGAGTGAAATAAGTCAAGCAGAGAGAGTCAATTATCATATGGTTTCACTTATTAGTGGAGCATAAGGAATAACACAGAGGACATGGGGAGATGGAGAGTAGAAGGGAGTTGGCAGAAATTGGAGGGAGAGACAAACCATGAGAGACTCTGGACTCTGAGGAACTGAGGGTTTGGGAGGGGAAGGGGAGGAACTAACTGAGGGTTTGGGAGGCAAAAGATGTTGGGTGAGCCTTGTGGTGGGTATTGTGGAGGACACGGATTGTATGGAGCACTGAGTGTGGTGCATAAACAATGAATTCTGGAACACTGAAAAGAAATTTAAAAAATAAATATATTTTTTTAAAAGCAGGTCTCTAAAGTCAAGGGAAACAAAAAATGAACTTTTGGGCTTCATCAAGATAAAGAACTGCACAGCAAAGGAGACAGTCAACAAAACAAAGAGGCAACCCACAGAATGAAAGAAGATATTTTCAAATCACACTACAAGATAAAAGGCAAGGTATTCATGATCTATAAAGAACATTTTAAACTGAACACCCCAAAAAAACCAAAAGAAAATAATAATCTAGTCAAAAAATGGTCAGAAGTCATGAACAGACACTTCTCCAAAGAATACATAGAAGTGGCTAACAAACATTAAAAATTTTGAACACCATTAACTTTCAGGGAAATTCAAATCAAAGAGAAATACCACCCTACACCATTAGAAAGGGAAAAAATTAACAAGGCAAGAAATGAGAAATGTTGGAGAGGTTGTGAAGAAAGGAAACCCTCTTACACTGTTGGTGGGAATGCAAGTTGGTACATTCACTTTGGAAAACAGTGTGGAAGTTCCTCAAAAGTTTACCAATAGAGCTACCCTATGACCCAGAAATTGCACCACTGGGTATCTACCCCAAAGATACAGATGTAGTAAAAACCTATGACAGTATCTACCCCAAAGATACAGATGTAGTAAAAACCCTATGACCCAGAAATTGCACCACTGGGTATCTACCCCAAAGATACAGATGTAGTAAAAAGAAGGGGCACATGCACCCCAATGTTCATAGCAGCAGTGTCCACAATAGCCAAACTGTGGAAGGAGCTGAGGTGCCCTTCAACAGATGAATGGATAAAGAAGATGTGGTTCATATATACAATGGAATATTCCTCAGCCATCAGAAAGGATGAATATCCATCATTTGTATCAATATGAATGGAACTGGAGGAGATTATGCTAAGTGAAATAAGTCAAGCAGAGAAGGACAATTTTCATATGGTTTCGCTTATTTCTGGAATATAAGCCATTAGGAGAAGGAAGGGAAAAATAAAGAGGGAGAATCAGAGGGAGAGAGGAACCATGAGAGACCATGGACTCTGGGAAACAAACTGAGGATTTTAGAGGGGATGGTGGTGAGTGACGTGTTAGCCCAATGATGAGTATTCAGGAGGGCATATGTTGCATGGAGCACTGGGTGTTATACAGAAACAATGATTCTTGGAACATTGCATCAAAAATTAATTATGTACTCTATGGTGACTAACATAACATAAAAAAATTAAAAACAAAAAACATGGATAGGTAAATTGCATTGCAAGTGAAGGTGTGAGTTTGTATGCACACATGTGCACGAACATGCATGTTATGACAGAGTTACATTCTAATTGTCTAGACCACCAATTTTGCCCTTGAAAATCTATTAATTTCACATTAAGTACACTTGCATACTGTTTCTCTCTGTAAGTTTACAGCATTCTTTGCTTCCAATCTTAGAACTAATCAAGTAGTTCTATTGCCTTTTAACAACTATGTAGTATGAAAAAATACATTTATGTAAACACAAAATTGATTCCTGTTAGAGTGGAATGCTCACACTGGGAACAGAAACCACCCAAGGTAACATTACCACCTCCTGGGATATGCCCCTACTGAGAAGAATGGCCTAGTTGAGGGAATTGCTTGAACTAATTGAATTATTTCTTCTCTTGAAGATCAACTATTAAATTTGCATACATTAAATCTATGTATGAGGTGATCCCACTGTGTGTAAGGCCATTTATTTAGCTTCCATAGTAAAACCGTTCTTTGGTGCTATTTTTCTTTCTTTGCTCAGACCATCAGCAATGACTTTAATGCAGGGAGAGGAGTCTCTTGAGTTGAAGAGAAGACGGATTCACCAATGTGATTTTGCAGGATGCAACAAAGTTTACACCAAGAGCTCCTACCTGAAAGCCCACCGCAGAATCCATACAGGTCTGCACACCTCCACCTCATTCTCAGCACACACACATACACAGAGTCTGTGAGAGATAGGAAGAGAAGAAAGTCTTGAAATAAAGACTGACCCACTTATACTCATGGACACAGGTTTCATTAATGGATTTTACCGTTATGTCTTGTTCCTACTCAAATGTAGCTTTTATAAAACCAATGTAGGAAAATACTAATTCTGGTATCTTCTGAATAGGCATTATCCCCATTGAACACTCATGGGTCTTTCTTTTTTTTTTTTTAATTTTTTATTTTTGATAAACATATATTTTTATCCCCAGGGGTAC
>NC_081575.1:76532464-76541561 GCF_022355385.1 Mustela nigripes | reverse complement strand
TGTGAAATGTCTGAGGTTTTGAATGCTGGCATAAAATTTAAAAATATTACAGCACCATGGACTCAAAGAAACCTGCCTATGGGCTAGGTGTAGATTCTCAGTTATTAGTTTGTACATCCTGCTTTGGAAACTCCTTCTCCCCAATAATCTCCAGCTCAGAATTGAGTTGTGGACACCACGGATAAGAAAGAGACCTTCCTTTCTCGCAAACATGCACTGCATTACATTTGCTGTATTAGGATTTGTATAGAAGAAACCAGAATTCTAGATGCTGTGCCCTGAGGTTCTGAGAAGGTGATCATTTTCCAGGCTGCATTGTCACAATATTCCTGTGACACTCTTCTTATTGATGTTTTCTTTGCTTCTCTTTCATGTACAGTGAAGGTTGATTACACACATGTGTGTGCATGTGTATGCATGTGCATGCATGTGTGTATATACGTACATACATGTATAAATATATATTAAGTATTTAACCTAAAAATTTCAAAATGTAAAAGTGGGATAGTTTACTGTACTGTCAGGTACTCTTCATCCGACTTTAACAATTATATCAGTATATGGCCAATCTTGTATTTTCACATCCCTACTGACTCCTCCATTCTCCCCAGTAATATTTTGGAACAGATTCAGACACCATCATCATAGTCAAATACTTCAAAATATATTTTTAAAAGATAAAGAATTTTTTAAATATGCACAAGATTACTATCACATTAAAATTCCTGATATCGGGGCGCCTGGGTGGCTCAGTGGGTTAAAGCCTCTGCCTTCAGCTCAACCATGATCCCGGGGTCCTGGGATCAAGCCCCGCATCTGGCTCTCTGCTCTGTGGAGAGCCTGCTTCCTCCTCTCTCTCTGCCTGCCTCTCTGCCTACTTGTGATCTCTGTCTGTCAGATAAATAAATAAAATCTTTAAAAAAAATTCCTGATATCAGTTTTCCATAATATCAATATCATATTTCTTTTAAATTTTTTCTTTTTTTAATTCAAATTTGTCATTTTGTATTATTATTAGATTCAGGGTAGATTCATTAGTTTCAGGTTAATGATTCATTAGTTGTATATCACCTAGCGCTCATAACAAGTGCCCTAATTCTCCCAATTATCCCACCCCCCCATCCACCTCCCCTCCAGCAACATTCAGTTTCAGCCCTATAATGAAGAGTCTATTATAGTTTTCTCTCTCTCTGTATTTATCTTATTTTATTTTTCCTACCCTTCCACTATGTTCCTCTGTTTTGTTTCCTAATTTCCAAACATAAGTGAAATCATATGGTATTTATCTTTCTCTGACTGACTGACTTAGTTTGCTTGGTATATTACACTCTAGTTCTATCCAAGTTGTCCCAAATGGTAAGATTTCATTCTTTTTGATGACTGAGTAGTATTCCTCTGTGTGTGTGTGTCTGTGTCTGTGTCTGTGTGTGTAAACTCTTATTTATTCACTCATATCTTGATGGACATCTCGGCTTTTCCCATTGTTTGGCTACTATGGACAATGCTGCTATAAACACTGGGGTGCATATGTCATTTTGGATCACTATTTTGCATTCTTTAGATAAATACCTAGTAGTGCAATAGCTGGTTCATAAAGTAGATTTATTTTTAAGATTTTGAGGAACCTCTATACTGTTTTGCAGACAGTTTTGCACCAGTTTGCATTCCACAAAGAGTGGAAGAGTATCCCCCTTTCCACACATCCATGCTGATGTTTATTGTTTCTTGAGTTGTTAATTTTAGCAATTCTGACCAGTGTGAGGTGATATCTCATTATGGTTTGATTTGCATTTTCCTCATGACGAATGATGTTGAATATTTTTTTTATGTGTCTGTTAACCAAGTATGTCTTCTTTGAAGGAATGTCAGTCCATATCTTCTGCCCATTCATTGCCTGAGTTATTTGATTTTTGGCTGTTGAGTTTCATAAGTTATCTTTTTTTTATGTTCAGCTAGCCGACATGTACTACATCATTATTTTCTTATGTAGTGTCCAATGATTCATTAGTCACACATAACACCCAATGTTCATGACAACATGTGCCTTCCTCAATACCCATCACCAGATACCCATCCCCCCACCCTCCTCCCTTCTGTAAAACTCAGATTGTTTTATGGAGTCCAGAATCTCTCATGGTTTTTCTTCCTTCTCTGATTTCTTCTAATTCTATTTTCCCTCCATTCTCCCGTGGCCCTCTGCACTATTCCTTATATTCCACATTATGAGTGAAGCCATATGATAACTGTCTTTCTCCGCTTGACTAATTTCACTTAGTATAATCTCCTTCAATAACATCCATTCCAACAAAAATGGTGGGTATTCATCCTTTCTGATGGCTGAGTAACTTTATATTGCATATACAAACCACAACATCTTTATTCATTTATCTGTTGAGGACATCTCAGCTCCTTCCATAGTTTAGCTATTGTGGACATTGCTGCTATGAACATTGGGGTGCATGTACCTCTTCTTTCACTATACCTGTATCTTTGGGGTAAATACCTAGTGGTTCAATTTCTGGGTCACAGGGTAACTCTATTTTTAATGTCTTGAGGAACCTCCATACTGTTTTCCAGGGTGGCTGTAGCAGGTTTCATTCCCACCAAGAGTGTAAGGGGGTTCTCCTTACTCCACATCTGTGCCAACATTTGTGGTTTTCTGGCTTGTAAATTTTTTACCATTCTAACTGGTGTAAGGTGGTATCTCAGACACATAGACCAGTGCAGCAGAGTAGAGAGCCCAGATATGGACCGTCAACTCTATGGGCAAATAATCTTCAACAAAACAGGAAAAAATATACAGTGGAAAAAAGACAGTCTCTTCAATAAATGGTGCTGGGAAAACTAGATAGCTCTATGTAGAAGAATGACACTCGACCCTTCTCTTACACCGTACACAAAGATAAACTCAAAATGGATACAAGACCTCAACATGAGACAGGAGTCCATCAGGATGCTAGAGGAGAACATAGGCAGTAATCTCTTCGATATCAGCCACAGCAACTTCTTTCAAGATATGTCTCCAAAGGCAAAGGAAACAAAAGCGAAAATAAACTTGGGACTTCATCAAAATCAAAAGTTTCTGCACAGCAAAGGAAACAGTCAAGAAAACAAAGACGCAACCCACGGAATGGGAGAAGATATTTGAAAATGACAGTACAGACAAAAGGTTGATATCTAGGATCTATAAAGAACTCCTCAAACTCAACACACACAAAACAGACAACCATATCAAAAAATGGGCAGAAGATATGAACAGACACTTCTCCAATCAAGACATACAAATGGCTATCAGACACACGAAAAAATGTTCATCATCAATAGCCCTCAGGGAGATTCAAATTAAAACCACATTGAGATATCACCTTACACCAGTTAGAATGGCCAAAATTAGCAAGACAGGAAACAACATGTATTGGAGGGGATGTGGAGAAAGGGGAACCCTCTTCCACTGTTTTTGGGAATGTAAGTTGGTGCAACCTCTTTGGAAAACAGTGTGGAGATTCCTCAAGAAATTAAAAACAGAGCTGCCCTATGACCCTGCAATTGCACTACTGGGTATTTACCCCAAAGATACAGATGTAGTGAAAAGAAGGGCCATCTGTACCCAATGTTTATAGCAGCAATGGCCACGGTCACCAAACTGTGGAAAGAACCAAGATGCCCTTCAATGGACGAATGGATAAGGAATATGTGGTCCATATACACTATGGAGTATTATGCCTCCATCAGAAAAGATGAATACCCAATTTTTGTAGCAACATGGACGGAACTGGAAGAGATTATGCTGGGTGGTATCTCATTGAGGTTTTCATTTCTATTCCCCTGATGGCTAGTGATGTTAAACATTTATTCATTTGTTGCTATCTATTTCTACATCTTTGGAGAAGTGTCTGTACATGTCTTCTGGCCATTTCTTGACTAGATAATTTGGGGGGGGGGGGGGTGGTGAGTTTGATAAGTCCTTTGTACATTTTGGATACCACTCCTTCATATGTAATGTCGTTTGCAAATATCTTCTCCCATTCCATCAATTGCCTCTTTGGTTGACCGTTTCCTTTGCTGTGCAGAAGTTTTTAGTCTTGACAAAGCCCAAAACCTCATTTCTGCTTTTGTTTCCCTTGCCTTTAGAGGTGTGTCTTGAAAGAAGTTGCTGTAGCCAATGTCAAAAAGGTTACTGCCTATGTTCTCTTCCAGGATTTTGATGGATTCCTGTCTCACATTGAGGTCTTTCATCCATTTTGAGTTTGTCTTTGTGTATGGTGAAAAATGATATTTTGATAAGGATTGCCCTGAAAGTGTAGATTTCTCTGGGAAGCATAGACATTTTTAACAATGTTTATTCTTCCAATTCACAAGCATGGAATGTTTTTCCATCTCTCTTTGTCTTCCTCCATTTCTTTCATAAGGGTTCTGTAGTTTCCAGTGTATACATTCTTTACCTCTTTGGTTAGGTTTATTCCTAGATATATTATGGTTTTGGGTGCTATTGTAAATAGAATCAATTCCCTAATTACTCTTTCTTCAGTTACATTTTAATATATAGAAATACAACTGATTTCTGTGCATTGATTTTGTATTCTGCCATGTTGCTGAATTGCTGTATGAATTCTAACAACTTGGGGGTGGAGTTTTTTGTGTTTTCCATGTAAGATATCACATCACCTGTGAAGAGAGATTGACATCTTTCTTGTCTATTTGAGTACATTTTATTTCTTTTTGTTGTCTGATTGCTGAGGTAAGGACCTCCAGTAATTAGCTGAACAATAATGGTGATAATGGGCATGACGGTTGTGTTTCTGACCTTAAGGAAAAAGCTCCCAGCTTTTCTCCATTGAGAATTATATTTGCCGTAGGCTTTTCATAGATAATGAATGATATTTGCTGTAGGCTTTTATGATATGGTGGTATATTCCCTCTATCCCTATACTTTGAATCAGGGAATATTTTTATCAGAAAAAAAGTACTTTATACTTTTAATCAGGAAAGATGTTGTGTTTTGTCAAATGCTTTTTCAATATCAATTGAGAGGATTACATGGTTCTTGTCTTTTCTTTTATTAATGTGCTCTATCATGTTGTTTGTCTTGTGAACATTGAATCACCCTTGTATCCCAGGAATAAATCCCACCTGCTCATGGTAGATTATCATTTTAATATACTGTTCGGTCCTATTGACTATGATCTTATTGAATATTTGGACAGGCATATTCATCTGGAATATTGATCTGTAATTCTCCATTTTGAGAATTGGTTTTTGGATCAGGGTAATGCTGTCCTCATAGAATGAGTTTGCAAGTTTTCCTTCTATTTCTATTTTTTGGAATGGCTTCAGTAAAATAGGTATGATTTCTTCTTTAAATATTTGGTAAAATTCCCTTGGGAAGCCAACTGGTCTTGCTCTTGGTTTTTGGGAAGTTTTGATTACTGCTTCAATTTCTTTGCTGGTTAATGTTCTGTTTGGATTCTCAATTTCTTCCTGTTTCAGTTTTGGTAGTTTATATGTTTCCAGGAGTGCATTGATTTATCTAGATTGATTAATTTGTTGGCATATAGTTGCTGGTAATTATTTCTAATAATTGTTTCTATTTCCTTGGTGTTAGTCATGATCTCTCCCCTTTCACTCATGAATATACTAATTTGCCTCCTTCCCTTTTCTATTGGGTAATTCTGGCCAGAGATTTATCAATCTTATAATTTCTAGTTTCTTTGATCCATCTTCTAGTTTCTTTGATCTGTTCTACTGTTTCACTGTTTTCTATTTCATTGACCTGTGCTCTAATCATTATTATTTCTCTCCTCTTGCTTGGTTTATGCCTTACTTGCTGTACTTTCTCCAGGTCCTTCAGGTTTAAGTTAAGCTTGTGCATTTGCTTTTTTTTTTCTAATTTTTTGGTAGAGTTTTGGATGGCTATGCATTTCCCTCCTAGGACTGCCTTTGTGGTAGCCTATAAGTTTTGGATCAATGTGCTTTCATTCTCATTGGTTTCCATGAATTGTTTAAGTTCTTCTTTAATTTCCTGGTTCACCCATTCTTGAGCAGGATGGTCTTTAGCTTCAAGTGTTTGAATTACTTCCAAACTTCTTCTTGTTGTTGAATTCCACTTTCAAAGCATTGTGGTCTGAGAAGATGCAGGGAATAATCTCAGTCTTACTGAGTCCCTTACTAAAGGTTCTGATTTTGTGGTCCCATGTTATAACACTCCCATGTTATATCACTTTCCAGAAGTCAGCTTATGGAGGCTACCCCACTTCTGTTAGTCTCCCTATATCTTCCTTTACATTAATGACTTTACATATCCTACCTTTCAAGGAGAAGTTGTTTTTCTGCTTGTAGAGATCCAGATATATACTTTTACATCTCAGACTGATTTCATGGATGTTCAAAATGGTTTGATAGATATCCAGGTATATTCCCCTAAGTTCCTTATAGATTTGGATACCAGCCCTTTATCTCATAAGTCATTTGCAAATATCTTCTCTCATTCCCTAGGTTGCCTTATAGTTGTGTTGATTGTATCCCTTGGTGTGCAAAAGCTTTTTATTCTGATGAAGTCCCAATAGTTCATTTTTTATTTTATTTTATTTCCTTTGCTTGTGGAGGCATGTCCAGAAATAAGTTGCTGTCTCTGAGGTCTCTGTGTTCTACTATAGGACTTTGATGGATTCCTATCTCACACTTTGGTCTTTCATTCATTTTGAATTTATTTTTGTTTGTAGTGTAAGAAAATGATCTAGTTTCATTGTTCTGCATGTGGCTGTCTAATTTTCCCAACACCACTTGCTGCAGAGACTGTTGTTGTTTTTTTCCATTGGATATTCTTTACTGCTTTGTCGAAGATTGATTGTCCGTAGAATTGAGAGTTCATTCCTAGGTCCTAGATTCTCTGTTCTGTTCCATAGATCTATCTATCTGTTTTGGTGTCAGTACCATAGTCTTGATGATTACAGCTTTGTAATACATCTTGAAGTCCATAATTGTGATGCCTCCAGCTTTGGTTTTCTTTTTACTTTTTTAAGATTTTATTTATTTATTTGTCAGGGGTGGGGAGTACAAGCAGGGGGAACAGCAGACAGAGGGAGAATCAGGCTCCCCTCTGAGCAAGGAGCCTAATGTGGAGCTCGATCCTGGACCCTGGGATCATGATTTGATCTGATGGCACACACTTTACTACTGAACCATATTGGTGTCCCCAGCTTTGGTTTTCTTTTTCAACATTTCTTTGGCTATTTAGGGTATTTTCTGGTACCATACAGATTGCAGAATTCTTTGTTCAAGCTCTGTGAAAAATAATGGCCTTATTTGATAGGAATTACATTTAATGTGTAGAACATGTTCAATACTCTAGATATTTTAACTTTATTTGTTCTTCCAATCCATGTGCATCAAATGTTTTTCCATTTCTTTACGTCTTCCTCAATTTCCTTTATAAGAGTACTATAGTTTTCAGAATACAGATTTTTTTTTTTTTTTACCCCGTTGGTTAAGTTTATTCCTAGTTATCTTCTGGTTTTTGGTACAATTGTAAATGGGATCCATTCCTCAATTTCTCTTCCTTGTAGTTCATTGTTAGTGTATAGAAATGCAACAGACTTTCTGTAATGGTCCTATCATTTTTTTGGTGGAATCTTTGGATTTTCTACAGAGTATCATATTAAGAGTGAAATTTTGACTACTTCTTTGCTGACTTGGATGCTTTTTATTTCTTTTTGTTGTCTGACTGATGACACTAGACCTTCCAGTACAATGTTGAACAACAGTGGTGAGAGTGGACATCCCTGTCATGTTCCTGACCTTAGGGGAAAAAGTTTTCAGGTTTTCCACACTGAGGATGATGTTAACTGTGGCTCTTTCATATATGACCTTTATGATGTTAAGGTATATTCTCTCTATCCCTACTTTTTTCAGAGTTTTTATCAAGATAGGATGCTGTATTTTGTCATATGTTTTTCTACATCTATTGAAAGGATCAAGAGGTTCTTATCTTTTATCTTATTAATGTCATGTATCAGGATGATTGATTCTCAGATTTTGAACCACCTCTGCAACCCAAGAATAAAACCCACTTGGTCTTGGTGAATAATCCTTTTATTGTACTCTTGAATCCAATTAGCTAGTATCTTGTTGAGAATTTTTGCATCCATGTTCATTGGGAGTATTCATCTCTAATTCTCCTTTTAGTGGGGTCTTTGTCTGGTTTTTGGTTCAAGGTAATGGTGGCCTCATAGAAAGAGTTTCAATGTTTCCCTTCTATTTATATTTATTGGAACAGTTTCAGAATAATAAATATTTGGGCTCCTGGGTGGCTCAGTCAGTTAAGCATCTGCCTTCAGCTCAGGTCATGTTCCCAGTGTCCTGGGATTGAGCCCCACTTCGGGCTCCCCAGGAAGCCTGCTTCTCCCTCTCCCTGTGCCTGCCACCCCCCCCACTTGTGCTCTCTTTCTCTCTCTGCCAAAAATAAATAAAATCTTTTAAAACAAACAGTAAGTATTAATTCTTCCTTAAATGTTTGATCACATTCCCTTGGAAACTATCCAGGCTGGACTCTTGTTTCTTGGGAGATTTTTGAGTGCTGATTCAATTTTGTTGCTTTTTATGGGTCTGTTCAGGTTTTCTATTTCTTCCTGTTTCAGTTTTGGTTATTTATATATTTCTGGGAATGTGTTCATTTCTTCCAGAGTGCCTAATTTGTTAGACTATAATTGCTCATAATATTCTCTTACAATTGTTTGTATTTCTTCAGTATTGGTTGTGATCTCTCCTCTTTCATTCATTATTTTATTTAGGTGGGTCATTTCTCTTTTATTTTTGATAAGTCTGGCTAGGGCTTTATTAATTTTGTTAATTCTTTCAAAGGACCAGTTGTTGATCTGTTCTACTTTATTTATTTATTTTTTAATTTTTTATTTTTTATAAACATATATTTTTATCCCCAGGGGTACAGGTCTGTGAATCACCAGGTTTACACACTTCACAGCACTCACCAAATCACATACCCTCCCCAATGTCCATAATCCCACCCCCTTCTCCCAAACCCCCTCCCCCCCAGCAACCCTCAGTTTGTTTTGTGAGATTAAGAGTCACTTATGGTTTGTCT
>NC_081575.1:76498900-76529464 GCF_022355385.1 Mustela nigripes | reverse complement strand
TTATTTTTAACTTGTTCCCACTATTCTGGTTCATTTTTTTATATATATATAATTTTTTAACCTATTTACCATCACAGTGAGATGTCCAGTACATCAAATTCCATAATAACCTTTTAACCTGAACTTTTTGATACATATACCTGTGTTTTTCTTTTGCTTTTCTACTTTTTAATTTAATTTAATTTAGTTTTGTTTAGTTTTTTTAAATTTTTATTTTTTAATATTCATATAGAATTAAACTTCAAGGTAATCCCCTTTCCCCAACAACGCTACCCCTATAGGTAAATCAGTTTTTAATACCCCTTTATCTTAGGAAAGTGGAGTCATTTAAGATAGATAACAAGATACATCCAAGAAGAATCAAAATAAACTTCATCACCCACACTGAGAATTTATAACCATTCTCTCATCTTTTCTTCCGCCAATGTTTCTGTGTATTTCTGTTTGTCCTGGTAGTATATAAATCTTATACTTGGGGTTCTTTTTGATGAGGTTCTTTTTGTTTTGGTTTGTTTTTAGATATTTATTTTTTCTCTCTTGTCATCTACTTTTATCAGTCTTTTTATTTGTCTGTGTTTGTTTGTATACTTCATAAATCTTACCTTGGAGCCCATTTGGGCTGGGCCTTCTCTTTTATTTTATCTTTCTTTTTTTCCCTCTCTCTCTCTCTCTGTCTGTCTCTATTTTTTTTTCTTTTGTTTGAGTGGGGACTTTTGATTGCTCAGAAGCACTAGAGGGTGAACCTTGCCTGCACCACTACTGATACATTCAGCTACATCTACTCAGCCATCTCTCACCAAAATGACTAGGAGGAGGAATGCCCAACAGAAGAAAAATTCAGAGGATGGGCCTTCTGCAACAGAGCTAATGACTATGGACATAGAAAATATGTCGGAAAGGGAGTTCAGGCTAACAATTATTCAGGCAAATAGCTAGGATGGAGAACGCCATGGATGAAAAAATGGAATTGATTAGGGAAGAAGTGAAAACCACCAGGGATGATGTTCACAATGTTCTCAAAGAGTTCCAATCGAATCTAAATTCTCTAAAAGCTACAGTAACTGAGACAGAAGATAGAATTAGTGATCTGGATGACAAACAGAGATAAAGGATCAGGAGGAAGCCTGGAACAAACAGCATAGAAGCCACGAAACCAGAATTAGGGAAATAAATGATGCCATGAAACATTCCAATGTGAGAATTATTGGAATCCCTGAGGGGGAGGAGAAAGAAAGAAGACTGGAAGATATAGGTGAACAAATTCTCCATGAAAATTTTCCCAATCTCACTAATGGAACCAGCATCCATGTACTAGAGACAGAACTGACTGCTCCCAAGATTATAGAATCTAGAAAGACCTCAAGACACCAGATAGTGAGAATGATGAATCATAATTGTAGACAGGGCCTCCTGAAAGCAGCTCGAACAAAGAAGTTCCTTACGTAGAGAGGAAAGCCCATCAGAATAACGTCAAAACTGTCCACAGAAACCTGGCAAGCCAGAAAGGGTTGGCAAGATGTATCAGGGAACTAAATGAAAAAAAAAAAACATGCAGCCAAGAATACTTTATCCAGCAAGACTGACATTCATATTGGATGGAGAGATAAAGAGCTTCGAAGACTGGCAAGGTTTAAAAGAGTATGTGACCACCAAGCTGACACTTCATATTAAGGGGGGTTCTATATAAAAGGAAAAATCCTAAGAATATCATTGAACAGAAATATATGGAAACAATCTACAGAAAGAAAGACTTCAAAGGTAACACGATGTCAATAAAAACATATCTCTCAATAATCACTCTGAATATGAATGGCCTAAATGTGCCTATAAAATTGACACAGGGTTGTAGATTGGATAAAACAATAGGACCCATCCATATGTTGTCTACAAGAGACCCATTATGAACCTAAGGACAAACCCAGACTGAAAGTAAAGGGATGGAGAAGCATCTTTCATGCTAATGGGCCTCAAAAGAAGGCCAGGTTATCAACTCTCATATCAGATAAATTAGATTTTAAACTAAATACTGTAGTCAGAGATATAGAAGGACACTACATCATTCTTAGAGGGACTATACTCCAAGAAGATCTAACAATTATAAATATTTATGCCCCCAATATGGGAGCAGCCAATTACATAAGAAAACTGTTAATCAAGATAAAGAGTCACATTGAGATGAATACATTAATAGTAGGAGATCTTAATATGCCACTCTCAGTAATAGATCATCCAAGCAGAAAATCAATAAAGAAGCAAGAGCATTGAATGACACATTGGACCAGACAGACCTCATAGATATATACAGAACATTCCACCCTAAAACAACAGAATACTCATTCTTCTCGAGTGCACATGGAACCTTCTCCAGAATAGACCACATACTGGGTCACAAATCAGGACTCAACCGATACCAAAAGACTGAGATTATTCCCTACATATTCTCAGATCACAATGCTTTAAACTGGAGTTCAATCACAGGGAAAAGTTTGGAAGGAATTTAAGCACCTGGAAGCTGACGACCACCTTGCTTAAGAATTCTTGGATCAACCAGGAGATCAAAGAAGAACTTAAACAACTCATAGGAACCAATGAGAATGAAGACACTTTGGTCCAAAACCTATGGGATACAGCAAAGGCAGTCATAAGGGGGAAATACATAGTAATCCAAGCCTCCCTCAAAAAAATTAAAAAAATCCAGAATACACCAGCTGTCTCTACACCTTAAAGAACTGGAGAATCAACAGCAAATTAAGCCAACTCCACACACAAGAAGGGAAATAATCAAGATTAGAACAGAGATCAACGAGATAGAAACTGGAGATACAGTAGAACGCATCAATGAAGCCATAAGCTGTTTTTTTTTTTTTGAAAGAATCAATAAGATTGATAAACCATTGGCCACAATAATCCAAAAGAAAAGATAGAAGGCCCAAATTAATAAAATTATGAATGAAAAATGAGAGATCACAACTAACACCAAGGAAATATAATCAATCATCAGAAGTTATTATCAACAGTTATATATACCAATAAGTTAAGCAACTTAGATAAAATGGATGCATTCCTGGGAAACTATAAACTTCCAAAATTGAATCAGGAAGAAACTGACAAGCTGAATAGACTGATATCTAGTAATGAGATTGAAGCAGTGATCAAAAACCTCCCAAAACACAAGAGCCCAGGACCTGATGGATTCTGGGGGAATTATACCAAAGTTTCATAGAAGAAATAACACCCATTCTCCTGAAGCTATTTCAAAAAATTGAAGCAGAAGGAAAACTTCCAGACTCTTTTTAGGAAGCCAGCATTACTCTGATCCCCAAACCAGGCAAAGACCCTACCAAAATGGAGAATTTCAGACCAATATCACTGGTGAATATGGATGCTAAGATTCTCAACAAGATCCTAGCAAATAGGATCCAACAGCACATTAAAAAGATTATACACCATGACCAGGTGGAATTCATCCCTGGGTTGCAAGGATGGTTCAATATTTGCAAATCAATCAATGTGATAGAACAAATCAATAAGAGAAGAGAGAAGAACCACATGGACCTCTCAATTGATTCAGAACAAGCATTTGACAAAATCCAGCATCCGATCCTGATTAAAACGCTTCAAAGTATAGGGATAGAGGGAACATTCTTGAACTTCATAAAATCTCTCTATGAAAAACCCACAGCAAATATCATCCTCAATGGGAAAGAGTTCACAGCCTTTCCGTTAAGATCAGGAACATGACAAGGATGCCCACTCTCACCACTCTTGTTCAACATAGTATTAGAAGTCCCATCAACAGCAATCAGACAACAAAGGGAAATAAAAGGTATCCAAATTAGCAATGAAGAACTCAAACTCTCTCTCTTCGCAGATAAAATGATACTTCATATGGAAAACCCAAAAGACTCCAACCCCAAACTTCTGGAACTCATACAGCAATTCAGTAATGTGGCAGGAGACAAAGTCAAGGTACAGAAATCAGTTGCTTTCTTATACACTAACAATGAAAACACAGAAAGGGAAATTAGAGAATCGAATCCATATACTATAGCACCAAGAACCATAAGATACCTGGGAATAAACCTAACCAAAGAAGAAAGTATCTGTACTAGAGGAACCACAGAACACTCATGAAAAAAATCGAAGAAGACACAAAAAGATGTAAGACCATCCCATGCTCTTGGATCGGAAGAATAAATATTATTAAAATATCTATACTGCCTAGAGCAATCAATCTATATTTTTAATGCCATTTTGATCAGAATTCCACCAGTATTTTTTTAAAGAGTTGCAGCCAATAATCCTAAAATTTGTATGGAATCAAATGAGACCCTGAAATGTTAAGAAATGTTGAAAAAGAAAAACAAAAGTAGGGGGATCAGATTACCTGATTTCAAGCTTTACTACAAAGCTGTGATCACCAAGACAGCATGGTACTGGCATTAAAACAGACACATAGACCAGTGGAACAGAGTAGAGAGCCCAGATATGGACCCTCAACTCTATGGGCAAATAATCTTCGAAAAAGCAGGAAAAAATATATACAGTGGAAAAAAGACAGTCTCTTCAATAAATGGTCCTG
This sequence comes from Mustela nigripes, assembly GCF_022355385.1. NCBI lineage: Eukaryota > Metazoa > Chordata > Mammalia > Carnivora > Mustelidae > Mustela > Mustela nigripes. The sequence goes on along the minus strand of NC_081575.1, from coordinate 76,524,882 downwards.
GGAAAATTGGGCAGCTATATGTAGAAGAATGACACTTAACCATTCTCTTACACCGTACACAAAGATAAACTCAAAATGGATAAAAGACCTCAATGTGAGACAGGAATCCATCAGAATCCTAGAGGAGAACATAGGCAGTAACCTCTTAGATATCAGCCACAACAACTTCTTTCAAGATGCGTCTCCAAAGGGAAAGGAAACACAAGCAAAAATGAACTTTGGGGACTTCATCAAGATCAAAAGCTTCGCACAGCAAAGGAAACCGTCAGCAAAACAAAGTCGCAACCCATGGAATGGGAGAAGATATTTGCAAATGACATACAGACAAAAGGCTGATATACAGGATCTATAAAGAACTTCTCAAACCCAAAACAGATAATCATTTCAAAAAATGGGCAGAAGATATGAACAGACACTTCTCCAATGAAGACATACAAATGGCTATCAGACACATGAAAAAATGTTCATCATCACTAGCCATCAGGGAGATTCAAATCAAAACCACATTGAGATACCACCTTACACCAGTTAGAATGGCCAAAATTAACAAGACAGGAAACAACGTGTTTTGGAGAGGATGTGGAAAAAGGGGAACCCTCTTACACTGTTTGTGGGAACGCAAGTTGGTGCAGCCACTTTGGAGAACAGTGTGGAGATTCCCCAATAAATTTAAAAATAGAGCTTCCCTATGACCCTGCAATTGCACTCCTGGGTATTTACCCCAAAGATACAGATGTAGTGAAAAGAAGGGCTTTGTGTACCCCAGTGTTCATAGCAGCAGTGGCCACAGTCACCAAACTGTGGAAAGAACCAAGATGCCCTTCAGCGGATGAATGGATAAGGAAGATGTGGTCCATATACACTATGGAGTATAAGGCCTCCATCAGAAAGGAGGAATACCCACCTTTTGTGGGTGGTGGGTGACGGGACTGGAAGAGATTATGCTGAGTGAAATAAGTCAAGCAGAGAGAGTCAATTATCATATGGTTTCACTTATTTGTGGAGCATAAGAAATAACACAGAGGACATGGGGAGATGGAGAGGAAAAGGGAGTTGAGGGAAATTGGAAGGGGAGATGTATCATGAGGGACTATGGACTCTGAAAGATAACCTGGGGGTTTTGAAGGGGCGGGGGGTGGGGGGTTGGGGGAGCCTGGTAGTGGGTATTATGGAGGGCACATGTTGAATGGAGCACTGGGTGTGGTGCATAAACAATGAATTCTGTTGCACTGAAAAGAAATTAAAGAAAAAAAAAAGAATTATATCGTATCCTTCTGTATCTCTGACTATAGTCCTTACCTTCATATCTAATTTTCTGATATTAGAAGTGCCACCCCAGCTTTCTTTTGCAGTCTGTTGACAGGAAAGATGGTTCTCATTCCTTCACTTTTAGCCTGGATGTATCTTTAGGTTCAAAATGAGTCCCTTGTAGACAGCATGTAGATTGGTCCTGTCTTTTTCCAATCTGCCACCTTGTGCCATTTTATGGGAAAAGCCGTTCATGTTGAGAATTATTATTGATTTTATTATTTTATGATTTTATTGTCATCATGTTGCCTGTGAAGTCCTTATTTCTATAGATTGTCTCTGTGTATTTCTGTTCTCTATCATTCTTGAGTTCTTTCCCCTTTTATAGAACCCCCTTAATATTTCTTCCAGACCTGGCTAAATGATCACATATTCTTTCAGTCTCTGCTGGTCCTGGAAACTCTTCATCTCTCCATCCATTCTAAATGAGAGCCTTGCCAGGTATAGTATTCTGGGCTGCATATTCCTCCCATGTCTCATGAAGATGTCTTACCAGTCTTTTCTGGCTTACCAGGTTTCTGTAGACAGATCTGATGTTATTCTGATGTTCCTCCACTGTACATAAGGACTCTCTTCCCCCTAGCTGCCCTTAAGATGTTTTCCCTGGTTTTACGAGTGATGAGTTTCACTATTACACGTCTGAGGCACAGTCTGTTCTCCTTAACCTTGGAGAGTTTCCTCTCTGCCTCTAGGATGCAAATACTTGTTTCATCCCCCAGATTAAGGAAATTCTCCACTAGGAGAAATTGCTCAAATATATCTTCTTGTCCTCTCTCTCTCTCTCCACTCCCTCAGGGAGCCCAATAATTCTGACATTGGAAGCTTTCATGGCATCATTTATTTCTCCAATTATTTTTTCATGGATTCTAAGTTGTTTATTCCAAGCATCCTCCTGATCCTTCCTTTCTATCAGTTTGCCTTCAGGATCATTAATTCATTCTTCTGCCTCATTTACCCTGTTAGTGTATCTATCTACATTAGATTGTATCTCATTGATAGAATTTTTACGTTCTGCCAGGTCTGCTCTCATTTCTGCCCTTACTCTGTGGTGCCTTTATTGGTTTTCTGCAACCTAACTATTTTCTGCATAATTGTTACCCTGAAGTCTATATCTGACATCTTGCTTAGATACATATCCATCAGATCTGCAGGGGAATCCATCATCTCTGGGTATTTTCTTTGTTGGTAGTTCCTCCTCCTATTCATTTTGTTGAGTTGTGGCTGAGGGAATGTATAGCCAAGAATATCAACCAGAATCCGGGTAAAGTGCACCCTGGGAATGTTTGAAGTAATTGGAAGTCGCCACCAAAAAACAAAAAACCACAAACACAAACACAAACAGCCAAAATAAGGCCCAAGGGTAAGATTTATAAAGCACAAAAACAAAGAAACAAAAAGATGACCACCACCACCAACAAAAAGGAACCCAAAATAAAAAGGTGGAAGTGACAGGAAGGTAGGTATAAACCCTTGATGTGGGCGAGAAAGGGTGTTTCAACTCTTCCTGGATGTTTTTTGTTCTCTTTGTTATAAAACTCTACTTCCCAGAGATACAGGGAATTTAAAACTGGTATATATATAAAGGTAGTATTAAATTGGGGGTAAAAAGGACTACATTGAAGTTTATATCTATATATATATATAAAAGAAAAAGAAAAAATTGTATGTATAAAAAAGCTCATGTTAAAAAGCTACTATGGAATACATTGCATTAAATATCTAGTTGTAATGAGAAGTAGGTAAAAAGAAAATAAGAAACATGAGAAAGAATTAAAAAATTTTAAAAAGAGAGAGAGAAAAGTTGTATCTAACAAATATACAGGCCGTGAGACACCACCAGAAGCTTAATATATTGTTTTCCCCTGGTGTTAGGGTTTTACAGTTTTATGGGGACCCTTTGGTTGTCATCCTCTTGTTCTTCCAGCTTGTCTTCTGTTGGAGGGGCCTGCTGTGTTGTTTTTCAGACAACCCTACTTACACTGAATTGTCTTGCTCCCTATTAAGGAGCTAGGCTCTGTGGAAACTGGTGTTTTGGGCTCTTGTTCTCTGGCAGCTCTTAATGCCTTTTGTGAGGGTCAGGGCAAAGAAAAATGTCTGCACCCAGACCTCTGCCACAAAGGGGAGAAGTCACAGTCTGTTCTTAACTAAATACTCCAGAACACAAAGTGTCCCCCTCTGTAAGTGATCCTGAGAACTGAAGTCTCCCATAGGCAGGGCACACCCCAGTAATCCTCTCAGCGGTCAACACAGGCCCCCACTTGTCTCTGCCCCCTGTGTCCCCAAAGTGCAAGTGATTCCAGTCTGGGTGGTGTGGGTGGCAGCAGCGGCAGCAGTGGCAACAGCCAGCCCCCCTGGTCTGCAGGCAGTTTTGCACAAGTGACTGCACAGGTCCTGCTGTTTTCCCCTTAAGCTCTTTCTGCCCAATCACAGCTCCATCCTCTGTACCTCTCAACTGAAGATCCTCTGCCCCTGTAGAGATCCAGATGTATAATTTTACATGTCAGACCGGTTTTGTGGGTTCTCAGACTGGCTTGGTAGATATCCAGCTCCATTCAGGGTACAAGTTGAAAGAGTCCTGCATTCCTCTACCATCTTGCCCCTCCTTCTCCCTCTTGATTCTTCTCAAACCATTTATTAAACTGGCTGTCTTTTCCCCATTGAATATTTTTTTCCTCCTTTGTCAGAAATCAATTGACCATATAATCGTGGGGATCTTTTGGGGGGACTTCCTATCCTGTGGCATTGACCTATATGTTTATTTTTGTGCTTGAACCATCTTATCTTGATTACCGCGGACTTGTCATGTATTTTGAAATCTGATATTGTGATACACCTGTTCACCATACCCAGGTGTTCCAGTGGTGAGTTCTATGTTGGCTTCATATACCCTACAGCTGTGGATGAGATTTGTTTGTCTTTTATCCAATCAGCTGCACTGGTAGACTTTGCCTATTGTATGTTGACTGAGCAGATGTTGGTCCTTGTGTTGTTTAGGGACCTGTCTAAGGCTACTATGTGTTTGTCATTGGGTTTTGTCAACAGTCATGCTGCCTGTCTTCTCCCAGTCCATCTGTTGCAGTTGTCTGCATGTCATACTGAAGGACACTTTCCTCCACTATCCCCTGCAAGGCTTTCATTAGTCAACTGGGTTAACAGTAAGACCATATGTGTACCCCAAGTCTGAATGCTGGGCCCACAGCACAATGATCGGCAGATACTTTGTCTCTACTGACTGCGATAAACTTTGGTTTCTGGGACTGTAAACACACTTATAGGTGGTTATCTCTTACTCTCTCCAGGGCCGGAGTCACTTTGGTATGGCAGCTAACCATGCCAGGATTACTTATAAGGTGCTTCAGTGCAGGAGTCACTTTGGAGTGATGCCTGTTGAATGGAGCAGATTTAATGGTGTGGATTCACAGGGTAACATGGGATCAGGGCACAATTTGCTAGCAAAACTGGGGGGAGGATGTTTGAACTGGTTCTGGCTATTTATGCTTAGAGTGTTCTCCAGTGTCCAGCAACTTATACTTGGGAACAGAAATAGAAATGGTACCCACCAGCACTTTTGTTCTTGTACAAATCCAAAAGCTTCATCTCTCCAGCACACGTTTTAAGTAAGGGTAGTGAATAGATCTATTTTACATATACCTGAGGCTCTATTAAAACTGCTGCTTCTATGCTGTGTGTCAACCTGGTATTACATTAGCTCTTTACTTTTGGGATTCAGTTTCCTTTTGCCTTCTGGCTCTCCCATATCTATGCCCACTGATTTCTTTTTTAAGTACCCAGGATTAAGACGTGCTGATTATAAAAAACTCTCAAAGTTAAGCCTCACTATTTTTCAAAGCAAATTATATCGAGACTCATCTTTCCAGTTTGAGTTTCCCCTGCCTGAAGACCAGAGTTTGAGGTCTGATCTTCTGTTCTCTGTGTCTGTGGTGTTTCTCCCATTTATGGTTAGTCTTGTCAAGGGTATGATTCCTTACTTCATCTCATCCCCTCTTATCCTACTTGATGTGGTCTTGTCTCTATGAATAACTGTGGAAAGTCTTTTCTTCCAGTGTTCAGGTCATTTTCAGTGTTAGTAGCACTGATGGAGCTGTTATCTCAGTGTGTATGGGATAGTGTGAGTACAAGATCTTCCTACTCTGCCATCATCCTAACCTATTTTCTTAATTAGATAATATAAATAAACACCATGAGAACAGAACTTGGCTAATAATGTTAAGTACTATTATTAATGGTTATTATTGTTTATCTATATAATTTTAGCAAATATTTTATGCATATAATCTTTTGTACATAGTAGGAAATAATGATGGTACACAAAGTAAGTCATTGGTTTTGTAAATGGTTGCAGAATACTCCATTATATGGGAGCGCCAAGATTTATTTCACCAGTCCCTTTTCAATAAATATTTGTGTTGCTTCCAGTTTTTGTTAACTTTAATATCAATAATTTATCTGATGAATATGCTGTTGCATATATGTTCAGTCCCTATGTTATTGGATAGTGATTTATTTTTTTCATTTTTAAAAGTGTTTGTTTTAGTTCCTGTTAGAGCATACAGTGTTATATTAATTTCATTTGAACAATATAGTAATTCAAAACCTCCATATATTACCCTGTGCTGTTCATGAAAAGTGCAATCCTCAAATCCCCATTACTTATTTAACCCATTCCCTCACAAACCTCACCTCTGATCAATATCATTTTTTCTGTATAATTCACAGTCTTCTCTCTCTCTCTCCTTCTGTCATTTTCTTTTTTCCTTATTCCTTTGTTTTGTTTCTTGAATTCCACATACAAGTGAAATCATATATTTGTGTTTCTCTGACTGACTTATTTCATACAGCATGATACTCTCTAGCTCCATCCTTGTTATTGCAAATGGCAAGATTTCACTTGCTTTATGGGTCTATAATATGCTATTGCATATTTATATATCACATCTTCTTTATACATCCATAAGTTGATAGAAACTTCAGCTGTTACCATAATTTGGCTATTGTAGATAATGCTGCTATAAACATCAGTGTTCCCATATCCCATTTAATTAGTAATTTTGTATTCTTTGTGTAAATACCTAAGAGTGTGAATGCTGGATTGTAGGATTTATTCTATTTTCCTTCAAGTTTTTATTTAAATTCTAGTTAGTTAACATATCTGGTGAAATTGGTTTCAGGTGTAGAAATTAGTAATTCATCATTTACATAAAACACCAAGTGCTCATCACAAACACCCTCCTTAACACCCATCAACCATTTAACCCATCCTCCATCCACATCTCTCTAGCAACCATTAGTTTGTTCTCCATAGTCTGAGGCTCTTACAGTTTGCATCCATCTCTCTTTTTTTGTTCCTCCCTCTATGTTCATCTGTTTTGTTTCTTAACTTCCGTATATGAGTGAAATAGTATGGAATTTTTCTTTCACTTATTGATGTATGTCCGTTAGAATAATAAACTCTAGCTCCATAGGCATCATTGCAAATGGAAAGATTTCATTATTTTTGGTGACTGAGCATTATTTTTTGTGACCGTATACACACACACACACACACACACACACACATACACACACACACCACTTCTTTGTCTATTAATCATTCAATGGACAACTGGGCTCTCTCTATCATTTAGCTATAATTAATAATGGTGCTATAAATATCAGGGTGAATGTGCCCCCTTAATCTGTGCTTTTTTATCCTTTGGTTAAATACCTACTAGTGCAATTCCTGGATCATAAGGTATTTGTATTTTTAACATTGTAAGGAACCTCCATACTGTTTTCCAGAGTGGCTGCCCCAGTTTGCATTCCCATTAACAGTGCAAAACTGTTCCCATTTCTCCACGTCTTGGCCATGATCTGTGGTTTCATGTATTGTTTATCATAGTCATTCTGACAGGTGTGAAGTGATATCCCATAATTGTTTTGAATTGTATTTTCCTGATAATGAGTGATATTGAGCATTTTTTCATGTGTCTGTTAGCCCTCTGGATGTCTTCGGAAAAATGTCTGTTCATGTCCTCTGCCCATTTCTTAGTTGGGTTAATTGTTTTTGGGGTGTTGAGTTTGATAAGTTCTTTATATATTTCTGGATACTAGTCCTTTATCAGATATGTCATTTGCAAATATCTTCTCCCAGTCTATAGGCTGCCTTTTAGTTTGTTGACTGTTTCCTTCACTGTGCAGAAACTATCTTGATGAAGCCCCAATAGTTCATTTCTCCTTCTGTTTTTCTTGCCTCTTGAGACATGTCTAGTGAGAATTGCTATGGCTGATGTCAAAGAGGTTGCTGCCTGTGTTCCCTCTAGGATTTTGATGGCTTCCCTCTCACATTTGGGTCCATCAATTTTGAATTTATTTTTCCATATGGTGTATGAAAGTGATCAAGTTTAATTTGTCTGTATGTGGCCATCCAGTTCTCCAAACACTATTTGCTGAAGAGACTGTCTTACTTCCAATGGATATTCTTTCTGGCTTTGTGGAAAATTAGTTGACCATAGAGTTGTGGGTCCATCCCTAGGTTTTCTATTCTGTTCCATTGATCCATGTGTCTGTTTTTGCACCAGTACCATACTCTCTTGATGACTACATATTTGCAATACAGCTTGATGTCCAGAGTTGTGATGCCTTCAGCTTTGCTTTTCTTTTTCAGAATTTCCTTGGCTCTTCAGGGTCTTAATGGTTCCATCCATATTTTAGGACTATTTGTGCTAGCTCTGTGAAAAAATGCTATTGATATTTTGATAAGGATTGGGTTAAATTTGAGATTGCTTTGAGTAGTATAGATATTTTAAAATGTTTGTTCTTCCAAACCATGAGCAGGGAATGTTTTTCCATTTATTTGTGTCATCTTCAATTTCATTCATAAGTGTTCTATAGTTTTCTGAGTGCAGGTTTTTGACATTTTTACTTAGGTTTATATCTAGATATCTTATGGTTTTGGTGCAATTGTGAATGGAATAGATTCTTTGATCTATCTTTCTGATAGTTCATTATTATTGTATAGAAAAGAAACAGATTTCTGTACATTGATTTTATAGAATTCATGTAACACTTTTAGCAGTTATTTGGTGGAATATGTTAAGTTTTATAGATAAAGTATCATTTTATTGCCAATAGCGAAAGTTGGACTTCCTCCTTCCTGATTTGGATGCCTTTTATTTCTTTTTGTTGTCTGATAGCTAAGGCTAAGGCATCTGGTACTACATTAAATAACAATGGTGAGAGTGGACATCCCTATATTTTTCCTAATCATAGAAGAAAAGCTCTCTGTTTTTGTCAATTGGAGGTGACATTAGATGAAGGTTTTTCATATATGGCTATTATTATGATGAGGTATGTCACCTCTAAACCTACTTTGTTGAGGGTTTTTGTCATGAATAGATGTTGTATTTTGTCAGATTTTTTTTTTCTGTATCTATTGACATGATCATATGGTTCTTATCCTTTCTTTTATTAATGTGGTGTTTCACATTATTTGATTTCCAAATATTGAACCAACCTTGCAGCACAGGAATAAGTCCCACTTGATCACAGAGAATTTTTTAAAAATATACTATTGAATTTTGTTTACTATTATTTTATTGAGAATTTTTGCATCCATTTTCATCAGGGATATTGGCCTATACTTTTGTTTTTTGGTGGAGTATTTATCTGGTTTTGGTATCAGGGTAATGCTGACCTCACAGAATGAAGTTGGAAGTTTTTTTTCCTTTTCTAATTATTAGAATATTTTAAGAAGAATAGGAATTAACTCTTCTTTAAATGTTTGATGGAATTCATCTGTGAAGCCATCTCACCCTGGACTTTTGTTTGTTTAGTTTTGTTTGTTTATTAACATTTTGATTACTGATTTAATTTCCTTGGGTCTTATCAGTCTGCAGTATGTCATTTTTCTGGATAATTTCTCATACGCACTTGAAAACAATGTTTATCCTGCTGTTTTAGGAAGAATTGTTTGGAATATATCTATTAAATCCATCTGGTCCAGTGTGTCATTCAAAGCCATTGTTTCCTTGTTCATTTTGTTTTCATAATCTGTCTATTGTTGTACATGGGATGTTAAAGTCCCTACTATTGTTGTATTATTCTCATGTAGATCCTTTATGTTTGTCATTAATTGTTTAATATATTTGGTTGCTCTCATGTTGGGTGCAGAAATATGTGGAATTGTTACATCAATTTGTTGGAGTGTCCCTTTATTATGATATGGTGCCCTCGTTCATCTGTCATTAAAGTTTTTGTTTTAAAGTCTAATTCTTCTTTCTTTTGACAGCCATTTGCATGATAAATATTTCTCTATTTCCTCACTTTCAATCTGTAGGTGACTTTTGGTAAAAATACGAGTGTCTTGTAGGTAAGCTATAGATGAGTCTTGTGCTTTTTTTTTTTTTATCCATTCCGACTCTATGTCTTTTGGTTGGAAAGTTTAGCCTATTTACAATCAAAGCAATATTGACAGATATATATTCATTGCCATTTTATTACTTGTTTTGACATTACTTCTGGAGATTTTCTCTGATCTTTTCTTGTTTTTGTCACTTTTGGTCTCTCCTTTGTACTCAAGGAGTCCCCTTTAATATCTCCTTCAGTGCTGGTTAGGGGTCGCAAACTCTTTCAATTGTTTTTGTTTGTCTTGGAATCTTTATCTCTCCCTTTATTTTGAATGACAGCCTTGCTGGATAGAGTGCTACTGGTTGCAGATTTTTCTCATTCAGCAGTTTGAATGTATCATGACATTCCATTTCAGTTTGTCAAGTGTCTGTTGAGAGATGTGTAGCTAGCCTTGTGAATCTTCCCTTGTAAGTTAATGACTTCTTTTCTAAGATTTTGTCTTTGTCACTATATTTTATAAATCTAATTAAAATATGTATTAGTGTTGCCTTGCTTTTGTTGATTTTGATGGGTATTCTCTTTGACTCCTGGATCAGGATGTCTGTCACCTTGCCCAGAGTAGGGAAGTTTTTATTTATTATTTTCTTAAATTTTCTGCCTCCCCCACCCTTTTTCACTTTTCTTCTAGTACTCCCATAATACAAAAGTTATTACATTTGATGGAGTCACTGATTTCCCTAAGTGTATTCTTGTGTTCCATAATATTTCTTTCTCTCTTTGGTTCAGTTTAATTATTTTCTTGTTTTTTTCTTCTGTATCACTAATTCATTCTTCTGTTTCTTCCAGCCTTTTGTTCATTGCATCAAGCCCATTTCTAATCTCAGTTATTGCATTCTTATTTCTGACTGAATCTTTTTAAACTCTTCTATAAACGTGGTAAGGATCTCCCTGAAGTCCTCCATTCTTTTCTCAAGCCCAGTTACCATCCTTATGATTATTGTCTTAGATTCTCTAATTAGGCATATTACTTATATCTGTTTTGCTTAGATCTCTAGCCATGTTCTTATTTTGTTTTGTTTTGTTTTTTTCATTTGGAATGAATGCTTCCATCTTGGCATTTGTCTATGTCTCTGCCTTCTTCTATGTGTTAGAAAATCTCATTATGTTTCCTGCTACTGAGAGTAAAGGCTTTATGAAAAAGAGGTCATATATTGTCCAGAGCCCTGTGCTTCAGGGAGAGTCGTTGGTGTGTGTTATGTGCACTTTGCTGTTGAGTTTTGGGTGCTCTATCCTTCAGGTCAATTGTCTTCAGAGGGTCTCCTTGCCTGCAGTGGGAAATATTTGGTGTCCAGCCTGAATTTGTTGAGTGTTATCTAGGTGTGTCCTGGCCTGCTTGTTAATTGAGCCCTGACACAGCCTCCATCAGAACTGTGGCACTGCAGATCTCTCTGGTCAGGAGATGTGGTGTGGGCATGTGTTTCTGCTGATATTATGGATAAGGAGCCTGGTGTGCTTGGATTGAAGCAAGCTTGACCATGAAGGTCATTTCTGTCAGAGCACATGGGATTTGGACTTGTAATAAGCAGGATAGGTAATCAGTGTGGGTACTGTGTTTCTTCCCACAGGTTGTTCTGTGTTTATGCTGAGGGGCAGAGGAAGAACATGTTGCCAGCAATCTCCCTTGTCCCTGGAGAGTCATGTCCAGGAATGCTGCCTCTAAGGTATTTGCTCCAAGAAGAGCAAATAATCTCCCCCTTTGTGTGCCACAGATGTTTTTAGATCACTATTTCCATGCCATCTTCCCGTGGGTTGTTTGTTTGGTTTCTTTCCAGGAGTAGGTCAGAGGCCTCAGTTCTCTATTGAAGTCCAGCCACTGACCTTTAAAGCTCTAAGCTTTGATCTCTGCTGGTTGCAAGAACTCATGAACATCATTCCCTCTTGTTTTCCCAACCAGTATCTTTGGGGAAATTCTCCTTGTGGATTTCTGTGTCCCACCCCCCACCTTTCTCTGTGCTCATGGCTCCCTTCCCTCCACAGTACCCAGGATCTCTTTCTCTCCTAAACCATGTTTCCAACTTTTTTCTTTTTAATGTGGCTTTTTCTCTCCCTTGAGTTATAGAGTTTTTTTCTGTCAGTCTTCAGGTTAATTTTTTGGTATTTAGAATATTTTGATGATTATATAATTGTGTTCATGGGACAAGATAGGCCTGTGTTGCTATAAAATTGTCTCTTAAAGTCTCTCTCATTTGACCCTAGTGTTTTTGGACAGTTGTATTTTTATTTGTTTCCATGTACTTTTTAATTTCTTTCATTTCCTGGCTGACCCATTCATTGTTGAGTAGAATCTTGTTTAACCTAAATTTATTTTTGCTCTTTCCAATTTTTTTTTCTTATGGTTGACTTCTAGTTTTATACTTTTGTGGTCAGAGAAGATGTATGGTATGACTTCTGTCTTCTATTTTGTTGAAGCATGTTTTGTGGCTTAATATGTGATCTATTCTGGAGAGTGTTTTGTGTTTACTTGAAAAGAATGTGTGTTATGCTGTTTTAGGCTGGGTGGAAGCAGAATCTTTAGATATAGCAGCTTCCTACATCCCCACCCAGGGCTGAAATTTGTACTGAGACAGCTTTACAGTTTAAAGATGTCCCAATACCTTGTTCTTCTATGTTACTTCTTATGATAAAACAAGTAAAATGTTGAGAAGAGGAATGGGCAGGAAAACCTAGCCAACTGAGTCTGTATCTCACAAACTCTTATGGAATTCCTTATAAGAAATATATAAAAGGAGGTCACAGTCTTCATGGAGCCCCATTCAGGGAAATGTCTGAATATGTTCCCCAACATGGGGGAGGTCCTTACATGCTGAAACAGAGAAATTATTGTGTTTATACATCCCGGCTTCCTCTCTTGCCCCATGTTATTAAAATGTAGTTTCATTACAACTTTACCCAGCTAATGGAAAGATTATGATCTACTCATGCCATGCCATATTGAAGAAACATAAAATGGAGATAAAATCAAGATATTAGCCATGGTTTCTAGTGTTTAAAATATTTTTTATTAATAAAAAAGTACAATAATCAAACACAAGATTGCTTAGTACCCAAGCACACGCCCTGCTTGGCTGTCACAGAAAGAAAGTCCCACTGGCCTAGAACAGAGAATCCTCTAAGTGGCCATGCTATCTCAAGCAATTCTTGATATCTATCTCTAACAGGGTTGTATGTGAGACATTTCTCATGAGCATAGCCTCAAAGCCATGTCTCTGGAGCAAGAACTAAAATAAAATAGAGGAAAACCCAGGTGTTACTCTACAACACTAAAAGAAGGAGGCACAAACACAAGAGTAATAGAGACTAAAGCTTAATATGCTGTTCTGTGATTTCTTTAAACAATGGCATAAAACTTAATCCATTCACAGCAGTATCCTTTTCCCAGCGCACAAAAAAGGAATCAGTTTCTGAAACTGCTTTTCCGCTATGACCTCCTGTCAAAAAACAGGAATAGACCCCACTAGGGACTTTCTTCTTATTATTCATCAATACAATGAAAACAGCACTGCATACACATAGTTATAAGGTAATGTATGACACAACTACTTGTACTGACCCTGGGAAATATCTACTGGAACAGAAGGAGAGTTTCTTTCTTTCTTTCTTTCTTTCTTTCTTTCTTTCTTGAAGGAGAGTTTCTTAACAGTTAACAAAATAGCTTCTTTCTCCCTGCCCCTGACCCACCACCAGAAAAAGGAAAGGAAGGTAGGTTTTCCTTCCCATTCCTCTTCTTTGTCTGAGAATCAAAGAAATATCCTGTCACTGGTATAAATTCTATCATCTTCCATCCCACTCCCACCCCAACCACCCTACCCCGCTTCCCTCTTTATCTACACTATTTAGAGTATAATGAGTAGGGAAAAAGAAAAAAATGTTAACTGGTAAAGTTGGATTAGCCGTAGTCTGAAGGGCTCTAGGAAGTTGCTATTGTGCTTTTAACAGTGTTACGTGTAATGTGGTCCAAACAAAGTTAGCATAAGGAAAGAATTCACCTTTTGAAGCAATGAATTTTGCCTACTTATTCATTTGGGCCCTTATGTACTTCAAGTCTGGAAACAGATGAGAATCCTACAGTTAATTAAGTGAATGTAGGGAGAATAAAGAGAAGAAGTAATATTACTTCCTGTGACCACTCTTCAATTGTTTGTTATTGATTCAAATTTAGCTCTTTATGATCCAGGAAAACAAATTATCTCTTTTATCTAGGGTAAATTTAAGGTACTATAGTTATTATCATAGTGATGATTATAATACTTTGTTGTTCATTTAAGAATCTTCTGTTATTTTTGCCAACATCTGTAAATGAGAATCCTCACAACATTTCTGTGAGGTAGATTTTTGGATCCCCATTTTGTAGATGGGTTAACTGAGGCACAGAGAAGTGATGACTTGCCTATCATTAACCAAGTGAGAAACAGGAAATATGGAGAGAGGCAATTTAGGGTAGCACCCTTATTGTCAGATATCCATACTAACCAGTGGGAAAAAGTAGTGCTAGGTGTTTCTTTTGATTGGGCACACCTACTTTCTTCTGTGTCCATTAACACACCATGAAGGATCAATAGTTTCTCTTCACTTATTCAACAGAGGGTCAATTCCCAATGTCTTGGTTCTTGAGAAAACATTTTTGGGGAACAGGATAGACTCCAAGTTCTTGGAACTCAGATCACAGAAATCCTGAATTGCTGAATTTTGCAGATCACTTGGTTTCAAAGAACTGTTTGAGTTCTAAAAATGTTACTATTATGTACTTAAGCACTATGCTTTAGTTGTTTCTCACAGTCATATAGGTTAACAATTGAGATACCGCTATACATGTGTATTGGAATAAAAAAATTAAGTAAATAGGTAGAGTGCAGGAGCAAGGTTTGTCACTGTTGGAATGGGAAGCGATACATAAAGAAGATAAAAATTTAGAATGAACCCTGTGGTAATGAATTAGAGCTAAAGACATCAGTATAAGCTCATATTCAGCTTAATAAAGATATGGATGATTACAGATAGAAAATTTCTAGATATGTGTATATGTGGGTTAGTGTACACACATATATTTCCTTGTTTTATCAGTTGAGATAACCTAGAAGCAACAATACCTGGTAGCAAAAGCATACTTGATGTTCAGGTCTCGGTTTCTAACGTAATTCTTTAGTAAAAGGAACAAGTATAGAAGTGGACCAAAAAATATATGATTTCACAGGATCATTCAGTAGTGCCAGAAAATAAGGATGTCTTTAAAAAATTGGTGAGGATATGTCAAAAGGACTTGGGACTCAAACCAAAAAAGTGCCCAATAGCCAAACCAGGAACAATTTGAGAAACAAAATAAATTTGTATTGGATTATAACTCAAAATATAAAATAAATATTCATGAGTCTCTACTGATACAAGTCAATGATTGCATAAATAAGTAAATGAAGGAGAAAAGGCAAATCACCCATGCAAAGAATTCCAAATAATTTATCTAGATACTCACCCTCAAGTATGTGGTGCATAATTCACCAATGCTTAAGTGTGGGCTTCACATAGTGACTTCTTTCCAAAAGGTACAGCAAGGAGGGGAAATGTACAGAGGACAAACCTAGCAAACATCATCTCAGCCATATGATCATGGTTGGCATCAAGAGTATAAGTTACTTTAATTTAATGTGATGCAAATGGAAGTTCACCTTAGCAATCATCCTCCCCCCAAAACCCATAACCTCAGTTTCATCATGAGGAAAACATCAGACAAATCTCAACTGGGGGGCATACTCCTCAAAACTGTCAAGATCATAGGAAATAAGGAAAGTCTGAGAAATTGTCACAACCAAGAGTAGCCTAAGGGTATATGACTACTAAATGTGATGTGGTATCCCGAATAAGATGTTAGAACAGAAAAAAAGATACTAGGTAAAAACTGAGGCAATCTGAATGAAGTTTGGACTTTAGTTAATAATAATATTACTTGGGCGCCTGGGTGGCTCAGTGGGTTAAGCCGCTGCCTTCGGCTCAGGTCATGATCTCGGGGTCCTGGGATCGAATCCCGCATCGGGCTCTCTCTCTCTCTGCCGGCCTCTCTGTCTACTTGTGATCTCTCTGTCAAATAAATAAATAAATAAATCTTTAAAAAAATAATAATATTACTTCATTACTTGCAACAAATGTACTATACTGATGAAAGATGTTAATGATAGGGAAAACTAGATTTCGGTTATAGGGAAACTCTCTGTACTATCTCCACACTTTTCTGTAAATCTAAAACAGTTTTAAAGTTTAAAAAAAGAGTTTTTTTAAAAAGATCTTGTATCATATGATTTCACTCATGTAGAATTTAAGAAACAAAACAGATGAACATATGGGGAGCAAAAAAAGAGAGGGAAACAAACTATAAAAGACTCTTAAAGACAGAGAACAAACTGAGGGTTGATGGAGGGAGGTGGGGGATGAGCTAGATGGGTGATGGGCATCTAAGGAGGGCACTTTTTTTAACATCTTAATTTTATTTTTTTTTTCAGTGTTCCAAGATAAGGAGGGCTCTTGTTATGAGGAGCACTGGGTGTTGTATGTAAGTGATGAATCGCAGACTTCTACTACTGAAACCAATATTGCATTGTATTTTAACTAACTAGAATTTAAATACTTTTTTTAAAGGAAAAATCAATGCAAATAGGTTTTACAAGTCTAAAAACAAATATTAATCTCAAAAACCTTTTTGTCTTACCATAATTCATTCCACCTCATCTACCTAACCAGTTCACATTTTTCAGTTTTTCCTGAATTTTCCAATCATAAATATCAGTAGTTATGTTCAACTGCCAGTTATTTAGACGAAGGATTTCCACTGCAACAAATCCCAGAATATTATTCAATCTTATAAAACAAGGCCATTTTTCATGCCTTAGGCACTTGTCCACAAAATGGTGCTTTGCTAGCATGAGCACTATAAATTCAATTAATTCCAGTTGTTATCTAAGATAGTTTCTTTCCATCTCACTGTTTATTTAGAAAAGTTCTATATGGTTTTGGTGCAGTACTGGATTGTAGTGTATTTGGATCCCTGTACTCTATGAAGTACTGTAAATGCATCTAGATATATTTCCTAAAGAATATGTAAATAATTAGAAGGATTTTATCATTATTTGGAGGGGATAGGACAGTAATAATAGAGTTTGAAATGTTTTCTAACAATAAACGATGAACAAAGTCCCACATTACTTTGAAGGGGAAAACATTGAATAAAGCCTTAAGGATGTCAGGGATAACAATATTTAGAATCTTAATCTGATCATCTTAATTAATACAACAGTATGAATGATATGATTGGTTAGTAGGTTATATGATCAATGCAAAAGGTCCTGAGGTCTAAGGGGCACGAGTCAGTTATGAGCTCTGGAAACGGGGACACAGGATAAAAGTCCTGGAGAAAATGGGTAAGCTCTTTGACTCTACTGTGAAATACCACATCAACTACTCAATTATAAGCTTGAATTAATGAGTGACTGTAGTTCACAATCTGTCTTACAGCTATAGAGAAGTTTAACAGACTGGCCCTAGATGTTTCCTAGTGCTTTATCAATTAGTTTATAGTCTGGAACTTGCACACCAAAAGTCAGGGGAAAACCTATATCAAAATAACAATAATATTAAAAATCCAAATGTCATTTTGAAAAATACACAGCCCTTGAATTTTTTAGGGTTTTTGGTCTGGAAAGACACTGTAAGTTGAAACGAGGTAAATCACAACTGAGATATTATAGAAAGTGTTTGAGTAGAAAAATTGCTTGCCTAATGTTATATATCAATAACCATAAGCACATTTTATTTACTATTTAATCAACTGTAAATGATATACTGTGAGTGTTCTAGAGTTTTCTGAATCATAACATGTAAAATTGGGAAATACTGTAATCAATCATGTAAGATTTCTTCAATTTAGTTTTATAATGTGATCCAGGAGAATGAGTGTTCAGATCTATAAGGCCTCAATGAAATATCTGGAAAAAGACTCTGACCCATGTTTGCTTCATCTGTAAAATGTGAATGATGGGTAGGACTAAGATCCCTTCTTAATGCTAGAATTTTTCCATTTAGTCAGAATGGATGATCCTGGGAGGTTGTAACCTAAAGTATTCATGCAGGAATTGGTTGACTATCTGCCAAGGGAAAGGGGTTCAATATGAAGACAATCTTTAAAAGAGAGGCTGAATTTAAAATTAAGTAATGCAAAGCCCTTCCTGCCCCCAGGTAGAGGAACTAATGCCATATGGAGGTAGATCTGAGGTCCAGGGCCTGGAACAGAGGGTTTTAAGTCCTAGGGACTGTTATGAAATAACCCAATTGGGTAAACAACTGTGTATATTATGTAACCTGACATAATGGCTAATGAAATGGTTAAGTGTTCATAGCACTTGCAGAACATCAAATGGCTTTTTATGTCAGTTTCCCATAAAATCCTTTTATATTCCACTTGAAATATAGGAATTCATGCTAATGCTGCCATGAAATGAACACATTTTTTTTCTTCCAACCCTTCACCTTAGTATAACATAGCCCCAGTGTGTAATTTCTCATCATGCAATATGCTCATAACAGTTGCCTTATGTAAACAAAAGAATAAACAGTACAGTGCAACCCCTCAAGAACTGTCTCAACAGGCTGCCATCATTTTGATACTCTATTCAAATGAAAGCCTCCGTTTGTTTTCAGAATATTCCTGATTTTGCTTGTTCCCATCACTGTCCAACATATTGGAGCAATTTCCTCCCTACTGACATGTCACTGCGTGCTTTGAATATTTGTTCAAATTTAACCTAATAGAGAAGGTAACTGTGCAGCTAAATCTTTATCCTGAAGGAGGAGGAAGAAGAGGAAATAGAAGTAAATAGAAGTAAGAAGAAGAAGTAGAAGTAAAAGATCATTTCATTCCTTTTGACGGACTTGAAAAGAAGCACCAGCACTGTCTGAAAACTAAAATGTAAGAACAAATAAGATTGGATTTACAAAACCTTTGAGTTTGGTAAGGGACTCAGCTTATTCACTGAGAATGTGCCCTATATTCAGGACTCACATCCCTATAAATCTTACCAACCAACTAAATTATTATGCCTTTTTCTTTTTAGGAACTTAAAAAAAATAGTTATTTTAAGACACTACCAACCACTTTTAAGTATTGATTAAAAAAAAGGATAAACATTTTAGAAAATAAGAAAAAAATGAAATGAGGAGCAGTGTATTTTCATTCACAGCTTTGAGTTTGATTCCTGTTTTGCTTCTTTAGAAAATGTCTTATCTCAGAACAATGGTGGGGTGGGGGAATAGGGGCAACTATGGGTGCTGCACTGGAATTCAACCCATGGGAAGCTGTAAAAACTGGATACTGGATAGCGGAGAGATGAAAGTGGACTATGAGGATCCCCCATGGGAGACCATCTATCTTTCCCTATAGTCTCATCAACCTGGCTTAGTGAGCTGTTCCCACCCCATTCGAGAGGCGAGCTGAAGTCAGAGGAAAAGGTGGTTATGATCTCATTGCACATACACACACATGCACAAAAAAGACCAGTGCAGCTCTTCTAGTACACTCTATGCTGCTCACATGGTGTCGTGGCACCTGCGGTGCAGAGATAGGTGGTCAGAGCGAGAAAAGCTACGGTTGCAATCTGTGCACTGGAAGGGTTTGATGCCTGTGTGCTTGTGAAAATGGCGGGTGAGCTCATCTGAACAAGCAAATTTCCAGGAGCAGCCATCCCACGTGCATTTATAAGGCTTCTCTCCTAAAAAGGGGAATATGACAAAAATGAAGGGAGTCAGAGAAGAGATGTTTGGATACTGGAAAGAGAACAACGTGTATAATCATTTATCAAGGTTTTTGTCAAAACTTGTGGCAATCACTTTGAAGAAATGTTCTCTACGCTTACAGAAATACTAAAGAGAAGCCAAGATGGCAGAGTGGAAACTATGTAGGGGCTGGCTGAAACTTTGCTTGACTTCTGACTCTACTACATTCTAGCTGTGTGACCTTGAATAAGTCACTTCTCTTTAGTCCAGTCTGTTTTCTTATCTCTAAAGGGGGATAAAAATACTTCAAAGGATGTTTGAAACTTTTTTTTTAATCACAGTAAGCAATAAAACTTGTATCAAAACCTAGCTCTCTGACACTTTCCACTATACCACATTATAATAACCATTACCTCTCTTCTAATAGCTCCTAATAAATATTCAAAAATAAAATCATACACACAGGGAGAATGTGATTCACTAGAATGGGCCCTCCCCTAAAGCTACAGGCCTTCTTCTGTGTAAAGTCAAACACTCAAGGGTATGGGATGGAGTTAGAAGAAGCTCATCAAACTTTTTGAAATAGGTCCAAGCTTGTTATCTTTAGACTGCATTGGGTTTATATATGAAATATGCTCCAGAAAGAAAGCTAAATGAAAAGAAAAGTAATATAAAAAATCATTAATACAGTATGACTCCATTATGACACCACATATGTATATACTCAGAATAAAGGCAATATCAATATACTTAAATGTAAATTATGAGAAATGATTAACAGTGAATGAATATATGGAAAGTGAGGATGAGAGTAGTAGGAGAATAACTTCCTTTCCCCCCACTTTTCTGTATTGTTTGAAAGTTTTAAAAATCATGATGTTGTATCTCATAATAAAAATTTTAAAATAGGCACAGGGAGATCAGTGGTTGGAAATTTGTGATGAAGTAGGAGGACCCTAGGCTCCTATGAATGCAACTAGATAACTATCAAATCATCCAAAATACCCTAGAAATTGACCTAAAGACTGGTAGAACAGAGTCCATAACTAAAGGTAGAGAAGAGGCTGCATTGAAGAATGTAGGAAATGAAAAGAGTGTTTGGGAGAGAAACTGATTGTGGCTGCTGGGGTGGAGAAGGATCCATAGCTATGGAGAAAGGCAAGAGTCAGGCTAACACACAGGGGAGCACACAAAGAAAACAAAGAATTACAGCAATTGCCTTGGAAAGCAAGAGGGATTGAATTTCATGAGCCTTGCAACCAGCAGGACTTAAAACCTGGAGTTTTAAATGTCAATGGGCTTTGATGGGATAGAACCTGGAGGGTACTGGGGCTGCCCCTAGAGAGAAGGTGGGCAACCAACCAATGGACATAGAACATGGAAACAGTGACTGGAAGAGTGACTAGGGCACAGAGTGGGGAGGTTATTCACTCATCTCAGAGCCTATGCCAGAATGGTAGTGTTTATGGAGCAATCCTTCTGGTGGCTGGTGCCATTTTCCCCCCCTTGCCCCTCAGCATAAGCAGAAGACCCCTGTGGGAACCAGAACAGTGCCTACACTCCCTACTTATCCAGCTTGCTCCAAGCCTCACCACTCCATGCTCTGGTAGAACTACCCGTCTCAGTCTAGCTTGCCTCAGTCCTAGCACAGTGGACCCTTCCTCCAGAAGACTGCCTCAATAACTTGCTCACTTTGTGTCTCCCATCTCATGAGTTTTGCAAAAACTTGGTTCTAGCAGCAGTGATAACAGGTCTCATTTCACAAAGAGTCTAGAGCATAACTAGTTAAAAAGCACCACATTCAGTCCATGGACAAAACACTCCCCACAAATGGTCAAAGAGTCTCTACAAACAACTAGTCTGAAGAATAAGGCAGCCAGGAAAAACAACACAGCACACAGGGCACACACTGGAGTCACTATGGAAAGTGTGAGGACCTAGGTAACAGGAGACACTAGGGAAGAGGGCACTAGAGGACCTGTTCTTCATAAGACCATTACACTCAAGAACAGGAGATGTAGCTGACTGTCCTAATACAGAAAAACAGACACAGATACAAAAATGAAAAGATAGAGAAAATTATCCCAAGTGAAATAACAGGATTAGGCCACAGCTAGAGATCTAAGCAAAATGTATATAAACAACATGCCTGATAAAGAATTTAAAGTAATGATCATAAGGATACTCAGTGGGCTTGAGAAAAGAGTGGAAGACATGACTAAGACACAGAGAACAGGGATAAGGAATAGCACAGCAGAGATAAAGGGCTCAATACATGAAATGAGAAACTCACTCGATGGAATGAAGGGCAGGCTGGAAGAAGCAGAGGAACAAAATAGTGACCTAATATTGACAAAGGAAAACTCATAAGGCTAGCAGAAGACTTTTCAACAGAAAGCTTGCAAGTCGGAAGGCATGGTATATTCAAACTGTTGATGGGAAAAATCTGCAGACAAGGACACCCTATCCAGGGAGGCTATCATCTAGAATAGAAAGAAAGATAAAGAGTTTCCCAGACAAAAGCTAAAGAAGTTCCTGAACACTAAACTAAGCCTGCAATAAATAATAAAGGAGATACTTTGAGAGGAAAGGGGAGATCCAAAATGACAGCCTGAAGGTAAGAAACACAAAATCACTAACAATGAATATTTTTGTAAAAAAAATGAGCCAAGAACTGACAAAATAAAAGGATGTAAAATATGGTAACATTTACCCAAAATGTGAGGAGGAAAGGAGTGAAAAATGGGTTCAAATTTAAATGACAATCAACTTAATATAGACTGCTATACGCAAAAGATGTTTTACACAAACCTAATGGTAACCATATATCAAAACCCAATAAGAAGTTGGGGAAAGATAGCAATGGAGTAGGAGAACACTAGGCTCACCTCAGCCCATGAACACAACCAGATAGCTATTGAATCATCCTAAATACCCAGAAATAGACCTGAAGACTGACTTTCATTGTGATGAAAAACTCCACAAATAAAGGGAGAGAAGTGTGGAGATGTGGTTTAGGGGAGAAATGGATCCCAGGGCTGTGGAGGGGAGGAACCATGGTTGCAGAGAGGACAAGAGAGAGAGAGGGGGGGGGGAGCACACAGGGGAATATGCAAGACATGTTTCCCAAAGACACTGTCTTGAAAAAGGAGAGGGGCTGCAATTCATGAGTTCTTGAAATCAGTGGAGCTTAAAGCATGGCGTTTTAAAGGACTGGAGGCTTCAATGGTATAGAGCCCAGAAGGCACTGCACTGCTCCAGAAGAGTAGGTGGGTGAATAACCTAGAGAGAGCATGGAAACAGTGATCCGAAGAGTCCCTGGGGCACATGTGGAGGAGACAATTCTACTCTTCTTGGAGTATGTCCCCAAGAGGCAGCATTCTCAGAGACATCTATCTGGAGAAAAGGTGTTGGCTGATGCCATTTCCCTCCTCTGTCCCTCAGCATAAACAGAGCCACCTGTGGCAAGCACTGCAGTGCCAACACTGGCTGCGTAACTTGCATACATCAGGCTTAACACCCCACACTCTGATGAGACAGCCCTTCAGAGTCATGCTTGCCTGAAAGCCAGTCAATTGAACTTCCCACCCCCACCCAGAACACCTGCACAAACCCCTGCCCACACCGCATTTCCTAACCAGAGATCTCTGCATGGCCTCAGTTCTGGTGGAGGTGGTGATGGGTCTCATTTCATAAGCAGACCAGAGCACACCAAGTTAAAATACACCAGATTCAATCCAGGGACCAAACATTGTCCCTGTACAGACAATTGAGCTGAGGGTAGAGCTGCCAAAACACAACAGCAGAATACATGCAACACACACCAGACACTCCTGAAGTGCCAGGACCTGGGCATTACATGACCTTTACATGTTTTGAGGAACAGGAGACATAACTGGCTATTCTAACACAGAGAAGGCAGAGACATAGAGAAAATGCAAAGACAGAAGAATATATTCCAAATGAAGGAACAAGTTGAGGCCATGGGCAGAGATCTAGGTGAAACAGATATAAATAATATACCTGCTGGAGAATTTATGGCAACAATCATACAAGTACACGCTAAGCTTGAGAAAAGTATATAAGACACCAGTCAGACCCTTACCACGGAGATAAAAGGCTTTAAAAAATCAACCAGAGATGAAATGTGCAATGAGATTAGATATAAACATGATATAAGGAAGAAAAGACTGGAAGAAGCAGAGGAACAACTTATAAACTTAAAATACAAAGTAATGGAAAATAATTAAGATAACCAAAAGAGTGAAGGAAGAATTATGCAACATAGGAATAGACAAGTCAGTGGCTCCATCAGACATAATGACATCTGTATTATAAGGAGTCCCAGTTGAAGCACAGAAAAAAAGAGAGCACAAATTTTACTTGAAGAAATAATCGCTGAAAATTCCCTAATCTAGGAAAGGAAACAGATATTCAGATCAGGAGGCACAGAGAACTCATCAAAATCAACAAAAGCTGGCAATCAACAAGACGTTTTGTACTTAAATTTGCATAATGTAGTGACAAAGAAAAAAAATCTTAAAAGAAGTATGAAAAAAAAAAATAGAAGTCCTTAACATACAATTGAAAACATACAAGGCTAGCTGGAGATTTCTCACAGAAATGTGCCAAGGTAGAAGGGAATGGCATGATATATTGAAAGTGCTGAATGGGAAAAGTCTGTAGCCAAAAATGCTCTAATCAGCAAGGCTATCATTCAGAATATAAGGAGATAAAAATAGTTTCTCCAGACAAATAAAAACTAAAGAAATTTGTGACCATGAAACCAGCCATGCAGAAAATAATAAAGGATGCTCTTTGGGTGAAAAAGAGATACCAAAAGTGATAAAGACGAAAAGATAAGAGAAAATATTCAGAAACAATGTCAAAGAAAGTAACAAATAGCACTAAATACATATCTATCAATAATTACTTTGAATGTTAATGAAATAAATGCTCCAATCAAAAGACATAGGATGTCAGAATGAATAAAAAGAAGAATACCTATCTATATGCTGCTTAACAAGAGACTCACTTTAGGCCTGAGTACACCTGCAGATTCAAAGTGAAGTGTCAGAGAAACACTTTTCATACAAATGAGGGTCAAAAGAAAGCCAGAGTAACAACACTCATATCAGACAAATTAGATTTAAAACAAAGTTTGTAATAAGAGATAAATAATACAATCAAAAAGAGTAAATCAAACAAGAAGACATAAAAGTGGAAATATGTATGTATCTAATACAATGGGCATATCAAATAAACAGAAAATAAGTCAAGCAGAGAGAGTCAAATATCATATGGTTTCACTTATTTGTGGAGCATAACAAATATCATGGAGGACAAGGGGTGTTGGAGAGGAGAAGGGAGTTGGGGTAAATTGGAGGGGGAGGTGAATCATGAGAGACTATGGACTCTGAAACACAATCTGAGGGGTTTGAAGTGGCGGGTGGGTGGGAGGTTGGAGTACCAGGTGGTACTAGGTGGTGGGTATAGAGGGCATGGATTGCATGTAGCACTGGGTGTGGTGAAAAAATAATGAATACTGTTTTTCTGAAAATAAATAAATTAATTTATAAAAAAAATAAAAAATAAAAAATCCTGGGGGGAAAAAAAAAAGAAAATCAATGAGAACTCAATGGCTTTGAATGACACACTGGACCAAATGGACTTAACAGATATGTTCAGAATGTTTCTTCCTAAAACAGCAGAATAACATTCTTTTCAAGCACACAGGGAACATTCTGCAGAATAGATTACACATTAAGTCACACAACAGGCCTCAACAAATACAAAAAGACTGAAATCACATCATGGATATTTTCCTACCACAACTGTATGAAACTAGAAGTAAATCATTAAAAAAAATCTGGAAAGACCATGGGGTGTCTGAGTAGCTCAGTAAGTTATGTGTTTGCCTTTGGCTCAAGTCATAAACCCAGGGTCCTTGGATAAAGCCCCATGTTGGGCTCCCTGCGCAGTGAGGCATCTACTCTCCCTCTTCCTCTGGCCCTCTCCTCCTCTATTCTCTCAAATAAATAAATAAAATCTTAAAAAAATCTAGAAAGACCAAAATTATAAGGAGGTTATCCAATATTCTACTAAAGAATGAGTGGGTCAACCAGAAAATAAAAGAAACTTAAAAATACAGGGAAACAAATAAAAATGAAAACACAACCCTCCAAAAACTTGCAATGTTGCAAAAATGGTCCAAAAGGAAACTATATAGCAGTACACCCCTACCTCAAGAAGAAAGAAAAATCTCCAACAACCTAACCCCAAACTTAAAAAAGCCAGAAAAAGAACAACAAAGCTTAAAGGCAGTAGAAGGAACATAATAATAAAGATTAGAGCATAAATAATTAATGATACAGAAACTAAAAAAAAAAAAAAAAAAAAAACAGAAGAGCCAAAACAAAGAGGCGGCTTTGTGAAAAAAAAATAATGAAACTGATGAACCTTTAGCCACAGTTATCAAAAAAAAAAAAAAGGAAGACAATGCACATAAATAAAATCAC
>NC_081575.1:76489847-76498800 GCF_022355385.1 Mustela nigripes | reverse complement strand
ATACAATATATACAATACAATACAATATATATACAATATATACAATTATAAATTATATAATTGTATAATTATATAAATTATAATGTGTAATGTATTATAATGTACTATCATTATAAGAGAATATTATGAAAAAGTACATGCCAACAATTTGTACAACCTGAAAGAAATGGATGAATTTCTAGAAAAACTTAAACTACCAAAACTGAAATAGGAAGAAATAGAAAACTTGAGTAAACTAATAATCAGCAAAGAAAATGAATCAGTAGTAAAATATATATAATGCAGCCATAAAAATAAATGAAGCCTTCCCATTTGCAATGACCTGGAAGGAGCTAGACAGTATTATGCTAAGCAAAATATGTCTGTCTTAGAAAGACAAATAACAAATGATTTCATTCGTATATGGAATTTAAGAAACAAATGAGTAAAGGGGGAAAAAAGAGAGAGAAAGAGGTGATCTAAAAAACAGACTCTTAACTGTAAAGAACAAACTGATGGTACTAGAGGAGGGTTGGGGCTGGGTGAGAAAAAGGTGTAATGGTAATTAAGGAGTGCACTTGTTATGATGAGACTTGTGTGATATATGTTATGTTGAATCATTATACTGTATGCCTGAAACTAATATAACACTGAATACTAATAATACTGTAATTTAAAATAAAATAAAATATATATTAAGAATAATTGTGGGGCACCTGGGTGACTCAGTAGGTTAAAGACTCTGCCTGTGGCTCAGGTCATGATCTCAGGGTCCTGGGATCAAGCCCGGCATTGGGCTCTCTGCTTGGGGGGGGGGGGGTAGCCTGCTTCTGCCTCTCTGCCTACTTGTGATCTCTCTATCTCTTTCAAATAAACAAATAAAATCGTTAAAAAAAGAATAATTGTGATTACTAGAGGCTGGTGGGGTGTTGATAAGGAGAACAAAATATCAGTTTTGCAGGATACATAAGTCCTGGAGACTAATATAAAACAATTTCAGGAGGGAGACAAACCATAAGTGACTCTTAATCTCACAAAACAAACTGAGGGTTGCTGGGGGGAGGGGTTTGGGAGAAGGGGGGTGGGATTATGGACATTGGGGAGGGTATGTGCTTTGATGAGTGCTGTGAAGTGTGTAAACCTGGTGATTCACAGACCTGTACCCCTGGGGATAAAAATACATGTTTATAAAAAACAAAACATTAAAAAAAATGTACTGTACACTTGAAGTTTGCTAAGAGGGTAGAACTTAGGTGTTCCCCTTACTAAAAAAGTAACTATGAAGTAAGGAATGTATTAATTAGGCTGCTTGTGGTGAATATTTCACAATGTGTACATATATCAAATTAACAGATTGCGTATATTAAATATACAATTTCATTTATTTATTAAAGTTTTTATTTAAATTCTACTTAGTTAACATACAGTGTAACGTTAGTTCCAGATGTACAATATAGTGATTCAGCACTTCCATACAACACCTGGTGCTTATCACAAGTGCACTCCTTAATCCCCATCACCTATTTAACCCATCCCCTCACCTCCCATCTGGTAACAATCAGTTTGTTCTCTCAAGTGTGTTTCCCTAGGGTGCCTGAGAGGCTCAGTCAGTTAAGGGTCTGCCTTCAGCTCAGGTCAGGATGGCTCTCTGCTCAGCAGGGAGCCTGCTTCTCCCTGCTTGTGGCTCCTCCTGCTTGTGCACTCTCTTTCTCTCTGTCAAATAAATAAAATCTTTTTAAAAAGAGAGTGTGTTTCTTCATTTGCCTCCCTCTTTTCCTTATGTTCATCTGTCTTGTTTCTTAAATTCCATATGAGTGAAATCATGGTATTTTTCTTTCTCTTTGTTCAATAACCTTTGTTTGTTTAATAACCTTCATTTAATAACCTGTTGTTTCCTGTCCATCCACATAACTGCAAATGGCAAAATTTCATTCTATTTTAAAGCTTGGTAATATTCCATTGTGTGTGTGTGCATATATATGTGTATATATATATACACACAATATTCTTTATCCATTCATCAGCCAGTGGACACTTGGGCTGTCTCCATAATGTGGCTATTGTAGATAATGCTGCTATAAACATCGTGGTGCACATATTCATTTGAACTAGTATTTCTGTATTTTTTGTGTAAATACCTAGTAGTGTTATTGCTTAACCATAGGGTAGTTTTATTTTTAATTTTTGAGGAACCTCCATACTGTTTTTCCGGAGTGGTGCACCAGTTTGCATTCCCATCAACAGTGCACGAATGTTCCTTTTTCTCCACCTCCTTGCCAATACCTGTTCTTTTCTGTGTTGTTGACTTTAGCTATTCTGAAAGGGGTAAATTGATATCTTATTGTAGTATTGATTTTCAGTTCCCTGATGATGGTAATGTTGAGCATGTTTTCATGTGTCTGGTGCTCATCTGTATGTCTTCTTTGGAAAGCTGTCTATTCATGTCTGCTGCCCATTTTTTAATTGGATTTTCACTGTTTGGATGATTAGTTTTATAAGTTACTTAGATATTGGATAGTAACCCTTTATCGGATATGTCATTTGCAACCATCTTCCATTTCACAGGTTCTGTTTTGTTTATTGTTTTCTTCATTCTGCAGAAGCTTTTGATTTTTATGTAGGCATGACAGTTTATTTTTCTTTTGTTTCCTTGTGTGAGGAGATATACCTAGAAAAAAGTTCCACTGACCAATGTCATAGAAGTTACTCTCTGTGATCTCCTCTTTTTATGTTTTTTTAAAAAATTTTTTAATGATTTTTACGGTTTCAGGCTTCACATTTAGGCCTTTATACCATTTTTAATTTATTTTTTGTGCTGTGAGAAAGTGATCCACTATTATTCTTTTCCATACTGTTGTCCACTTTTCCCAACACCATTTGTTGAAAAGACACTCTTTTCCCAGTTGGTATTCTTTCCTGCTTTGTTGAAGATTAATTAACCATACAGGTGCTCAGATTTCTGGTTTTCCTTCTTTTCTTCCTTCCCTCCTTCCATTTTCTTTCTTTCTTTTAATTCTTTTGTTCTTCCATTTTTTTTTCGTTCTTTTTCATTTCTGGTTTTTCTATTCTGTTTCATTGATCTACATGTCTATTTTTGTGTCACTATCTAATGTTTTGATTACTAATGCTTTGTAATATCACTTGAAGTTCACAGTTGTGATGCCTCCACCATTGCTTTTATTTTTTGAGATCACTTTTGTCACTCAGGGTCTTGTGTGATTCCATACAAATTTTAGGAATGTTTATTCTCACTCTGTGAAAAATGCTGTTGGTATTTTGATACTGAATTACATTAAATGTGTAGATTTCTATGGGTAGTACAGACATTTTAACAATTTGTTCTTCTAATCCATGACCATGGTATGATTTTTTCATTTCTTTTCCTCATTTGTAATTTCTTTCATGAGTATTTAGTTTTCACAGTAGAGGTTTTTCACCTCTTTGGTTATATTTATTCTTAGGTATCTTATTGGTTTTGTTCAATTGTAAATGGATTGCTTTGTTAATTTCTCTTTCTGTTGCTTCATATTTATTTATTTATTTGATTCTGTTATATTAGCCACCATAAAATACATCATTAGTTTTTGGTGCAGTGTTCCAAGATTCATTGTTTATGTACAACACTCAGTGCTCCATGCAATACATTCATTCCCCCCTTAATATCTACCAACAGGCTCACTCATCCTACCACCCCCTACCCTCTAAAACCCTAAGATTATTTCTCAGCATACACAGTTTCTCGTGGTCCATACCCCATTCAGATTTGCCCCAATTTACTTTTCCTTTTCTTCTTCTAACATCCTCCATGTTATTCCTTATGTTCCACAAGTAAGTGAAACCATATGATAACTGACTTTTTCTGTTTGACTTATTTCACTCAGCATTATCTCCTCTGTTCCATCCATGCTGATGCAATAGTTGGGTATTCATACTTTCTAATGGATGAGTAATATTTCATTGTATATATAGACCACATCTTCATAACCCATTCATCTGTTGAAGGGCATCTTGGCTCTTTCCACAGTTTGGCAAATGTGTCCTTTGCTGCTGTGAAAATCAGGGTACATATGGCCCTTCTTTTCACTACATCTATATCTTTGGGGTAAATGCCCAGGAGTGCAATTACAAGGTCATAGGGAAGCTCTATTTTTAATTTTTCAAGGAACTGCCACACTGTTTTTGAAAGTGGCTACACCAACTTGCATTCCCACCGACAGTGTAAGACGGTTCCCCTTTCTCCACATCCTCTCCAAAATTTGTTGTTTCCTGTCTTGTTAATCTTTTCCATTGTAACTGGTGTAAGGTGGTATCTCAATGTAGTTTTGATTTGAGTCTCCATGATGGCAAAGGATGATGAATTTTTTTTTCATGTGTCTGCTAGTCATTTGTATGTTTTCTTTGGAGAAGTGTCTGTTCATGTCCTCTGCCAATTTTTTGAAATGATTATCTGTTTTGGGGGTGTAGAGTTTGAGAAGTTCTTTATAGATATTGACTATTAGCCCTCTATCTGTAGTGCTGTTTGTGAATATCTTCTGTCATTCTGTGGGTTGCCTCTTTGTTTTGTTGACTGTTCCTGTTGTTGTCCAGAAGCTTTTGATCTTGATGAAGTCTCAAAAGTTCATTTTCGCTTTTTCACCTTTGCCTTTGGAGACCTGTCTTGAAAGAAGTTGCTGTGGCCAATGTCAAAAATGTTATTGCCTATGTTCTCCTCTAGGGTTATGATAGATTACTGCCTCACGTTGAGGTCTTTTTTCCATTTCAAGTTTATCTTTGTGTATGGTATAAAAGAATGGTTGAGTCTCATTCTTCTATACATGTTTTCCAAGTCCAGTTTTCCAAGAACCACTTATTGCAGAGACTCTTTTCCACTGTACATTTTTTTCCATCTTTGTCGAAGAATATTTGACCATAGAGCTGAGGGTCCATATCTGGGCTCTCTACTCTGTTCCACTGGTGTATGTGTCTGTTGATATGCCAGTACCATGCTGCCTTGGTGATCACAGTGTTTTTTTAAAGAATCAGTACGATTGATAAGGCACTGGCCAAACTAATTCAAAAGAAAAGAGAGAGAACCCAAATTAATAAAATTCAGAACAAAAAGGGAGAGATCACGATTAACACCAAGGAAATAGAAACAATTATCAGAAATTATTATCAACAGTCACATGCTAATAAGTTAAGCAACCTAGATGAAACGGATGCATTCCTGGAAACCTATAAACTTCCACAACTGAATCAGGAAGAAACTGACAATCTAAATAGACCAATATCTAGTAAGGAGACTGAAGTAGTGATTAAAAACCTCCCCAAAAAACAAGAACCCAGTACCTGAGAGATTACATGGAGAATTCTACCAAACATTCAAAGAAGAAATAACAGCTATTCTCCTGAAGCTGTTTCAAAAAGTAGAAATAGAAGGAAAACTTTCAAACACTTTTTATGATGCCAGCATTACCCTGATCCCCACACCAGGCAAAGACCCTGCCAAAAAGAAGAATTTCAGATCAATATTCCTGATGAATATGGATGCTAAGATTTTCAACAAGATCCTAGCTAATAGGATTCAACAGTACATTAAAAGATTATTCACAATGACCAGGTGTTATTTTTTCATGGGACACAAGGGTGGTTCAACATTCACAAATCAATCAATGTGATAGAACAAATCAATAAAAGAAAAGAGAAGAACCACATGGCCCTCTCAACTGATGGAGAGAAAGCATTTGAAAAGACACAGCATCTGTTCCTGATTAAAACACTTTAAAGTATAGGGATATAAGAATGTCTACTCTGGCCACTGTTGTTCAACATAGTACTATACATCCTTGCAACATCAATCATACAACAAAAAGAAATAAAAGATATTCAAATTGGAAAAGAAGACGTCAAACTCTCTATCTCTTCACAGATGACATGATACTTTATATGGAAAATCCAAAAGACTCCACCCCCAAACTACTAGAACTCATATAGCAATTCAGTAATGTGGCAGGATACAAAATCAATGTACATAAATCAGTTGCTTTCTTATACAATAAGAATGAAAATATAGAAAGGGAAATCAGAGAATAGATTCCATTTACTATAGCAACAAGAACCTTAAGATACCTGGGAATAAACCTAACCAAAGAGGTAAAGGATCTCTACTCAAGGAACTACAGAACACTCATGAAAGAAATTAAAGAACACACAAAAAGATGGAAAAGCATCCCATGCTCATGGATTGGAAGAATAAACATTGTTAAAGTGTCTATACCACCTAGAGCATTCTATATACTTTCAATGCCATTTCGATCAAAATTCCACCAGCATTTTTCAAAGAGCTGGAACAATCAGTCCTAAAATTTGTGTGGAACCAGAGGAGACCCCAAATTTGTAAGGAGATGTTGAAAAAGAAAAACAAAACTGGGGGCATCACATTGCCTGATTTCAAGCTTTGGAGATGTGTCTTTCTATGAAGCCAGCATTACCTTGATCCCCTAGAGTATCATTCAAAATCATTGTTTCTTTGTTGATTTTCTGTTTAGTTCCTCTGTTCATTGATGTAAGTAGGGTGTTGAGGTCTCTTATGGGGTGGCCTGGGTGGCTCAGTTGGTTAAACATCTGCCTTCTGTTCAGGTCATGTTCCCACCATCCTGGGCTGGAGCCCTGTGTCTGGTTTCTTGCCCAGTGGGGAGCTTGGTTCTCCCTCCCCCTCTGTTGCTCCCCCAGCTTGTACTTGGTCTCTCTCTTTGTGTCAAACAAATAAAATCTTAAAAAATAGAAAGTTTCCTACTATTGTTGTGTTAGTATCAATTAGTCCTTTTATATTTGTTATCAATTATACTTGTTATCATGGGTTGCTCCCATGTTAGGTGCATAAATGTCTATACAAATGTTATATGTTCTTGTTGGATTGTCATATTTATGATTATATATTGCCATTATTTCTGTCTTGTTAAAGTCTTTGTTTTAAATCTAGCTTGTCTAATATAAGTATTGACACTCTGGTTTTCTTTTGACAGCCATTTGAGTAATAAAATTTTTCTGTCTCTTCATTTTCAGTCTGCTGGTTCTCTTTAGGTCTAAAATGAGTTTCATGTAGGCAGCAAATAGATTGGTCTATTTTTAAAAAATCTATTCTGACACCTTATGTCTTTTGATTGGAGCATTTAATCTATTTATATTCAAAATAATTACTGATATGTATGTATTTAGTACCATTTTATTACTTGTTTTGTCCTCGTTTCTGGAGATTTTCTCCGATCCTCTCTTTGTCACTTTTGCCCTCTCCTTTGCACCCAATGGGTCCCCTTCAATATTTCCTGCACATCTGGTTTGGTAGTCCTGAACTGCTTTTGTTCTTATCTTTCCGGGAAACTTTTTTCATTAAGTTTTTATTAATTCCAGTTACTTACCACCTATGTACCATGTGTTTCAGGGTAAAAAATAGTGATTTGGTACTTGATACAATACCAGATGCTCACTAGAACAAGTGCATACCTTAATCCTTATCACTTACTTAACCCATGCTCCTACTCACTTCTACTTTGGTAACAATTAGTTTGTTCTCTATAGTTAGCAGTCTGCTTCTCAGGTTGTCTCTCTTTTTTTCCCCTTAGCTGAGTTGTTTCTTAGATTCTAAATCACGTGTTATTTGTCTTTCTGTGCATGGCTCAGTTTGGTTAGCATACGCCTCTCTAGCTCCATCCATGTCATTGGTGATGGCAAGAGCTCATTCTTTTTTTTTTTTTTAATAGCTGGCCAATATTCCATTGTGTGTGTGAATCTATCTATCAGTATATATGTATGTATATACATACATATATATATATATCACTTCTTTTTCTTCTCCTTCTCCTTCTTTTTTCTCCTTTTTCTCCCTCCTCTTCCTCCTCCTCCCCCTTCTTCTTCTTCTTTTTCTTGTTCATCTTCATCATCATCATCTTCTTCTTCCTTTCTTCTTCTGCTCAAATGTAAAGTTAGGCTTTATGGCCTGGGTAAGTGTATATGCCTGGTATCCTGAAGTTTAGAGAATTCTCCAGAGGTTTAGATTTAGTATTAAGGATTAAGGCTTAGGGTTAGTGTTAGGGTTAAGATGTTAGTCATTTATATTAATAAAAGAAGATGATAGTTGAATGATAGTTTAAACACAGTGTAGTTTCAACATGTTTAAGCACAAGGTTCTTCCATTATGCTCCTATACATCCATTTACAAGCACATATATATTAATAAAGAACATTATTTGAACAAGGGATTATACACAGTGTAGTTTCTATGAAGTAAGGACAGGGCTTTTCCCATATGCTTCTAACATGTTTATAAATACTTATATCTTAATGAAAGAAGGTGCTACCTGAAACATGCATTATACACCATTTAGTTTCATTCAGGTAAGAATAGGGGCGGGGAGGGGAGGTTGGGGGAACCAGGTGGTGGGTATTGGAGAGGGCATGGATTGCATGGAGCACTGGGTGTGGTGCAAAAACAATGAATACTGTTACGCTGACAAGAGATAAAAAATTTAAAAAAAAAAAGACTGAAGGAATAAACTATACAGAATTCAGCCAAAAAAAAAAAAAAAAGGAATAGGCATATTCTCCCTATGCTTCTACACATACATTTATAAACACACATATATATGGATAAGGTAGTTGTTAATTGAACAATGATTTATACACAGTGTATTGTCAATGAGTTAAGTATATGACTATTCCCATATCCCTCTACAGGTATGGATAGAAACTTTTAATGAAAGAAGATGATACTTGAAAGATGGATTATGCATAGTGTGGTTTCAGTGTTAAACATGTGGATATTCCTGTACACTTCTACACATTTTCAAACACCTGCATCTTATTCAAAGAAGACATTAGTTGAGGGTATATTATACACATGGTAGTTCCAATGAGTTAAGCATACAGCTATTCTCATATATATTTTTTTAAATTTTTTCAATGTATTTATTTTCAGAAAAACAGTATTCATTATTTT
>NC_081575.1:76481813-76489747 GCF_022355385.1 Mustela nigripes | reverse complement strand
TTCAGAGTCCATAGTCTCTCATGGTTCACCTCCCCTTCCAACTTCCTTCTCCTCTCTAACACCCCTATTCTCATATATTTCTACATAACTTTATATACACTTATATCTTAATGAAAGTAGATGCTACTTGACAAAAGGTTTAGTCACAGTATGTTTCCCATGTGTTAAGCATGCAGCTATTCCCAAAGGCTTTTCTTTTTAATTTAAATTCAGGTTAGTTAATATACAGCATAACATTAGTTTCAGGTGTACAATTCAGTGATTTTGTTCTTACATATAACACCCAGTGTTCATCACAAGTTCACTCCTTAATCCCCATCACAAATTTAATCTATCCCATCACCCGCCTGCCCACTGAAAATAATTGGTTTGTTCTCTATAGCTAAGAGTCTTTTTCTTGGTTTGCCTCTCCTTCTCCCCTATGATCATTTCGTTGATTTTTAAATTCCTCATATGAGTGAAATCACATGGTATTTGTTTTTCTCTGGCTGAGTTACTTATCATTTCACAATGTGCTCTAGTTCCATCCACATCATTGCAAATGGCAAGATTTCATTCTTTATTATGATTACTATTCTAATAATCTAATATCTATGATTAATATTAATGTATTATTTTGAGATATATATCAAATATATAAAGAATAAGTTATATCTATATCTATATCTATAGATATAGATATAAAGATATAAAGAAGTGATATATATCTAGATATATAGATATCTATATCAAAGATAAAAAGAAGATATAGATCTTTTTATCTTTGATATATATATATCTTTATATCCTTGATATGTATATCAAAATTATATATATATATATATAACTTCTTCTTTATCTTCATCAGTAAATGGACATTTGGGCTCTTTCCATAATTTAGCTATTGCTGATAATACTGCTATAAACATCAGGGTGCATATACCCCCACTAAATCTGTATTTTTGTATCCTGTGGGTAAATACCTAGTACCGCAATTGCTCGATCATAGAGTAGCTCTAATTTTGACTTTTTGAGGAACCTCTATATTATTTTGCAGAGTGGCTGCACCAGTTTACATTCCCACCAACAGTATAAGAGGGTTCCCCTTTGTCTGCATCCTGGCCTACACCTGTTGTTCCCTGCATTACTAATTTTAGCCATTCTGACAGGTGTTAGGTGATATCTCATTGTAGTTTTTGTTTATATTTCCCCAATGATTAGTGATGTTGAGCATATTTTCATATGTCTGTTGGCCACCTGTATGTCTTCTTTGCCAAAATGTCTAGTCACATGTTCTAGGCCATGTTTTAACTGGTTTACTTGTGTTTGGGGGTGTTGAGTTTCATAAGATCTTTATATATGTTGGATTTCAACCCTTTATCAGATATGTTATTTGCAAATACCTTCTCCTATTGTATAAGTTGCCTTTTAGTTCTGTTGATTGTTTCCTTCACTGGTCGGAAGGTTCTCATTTTGTTGAAGTCCCAATAGTTTATTTATGACTTTCTTTCCCTTGCCACAAGAGACATATCTAGTCAGAAGTTGTTATGGTTGATTCAAAAAGGTTAGTGCCTGTATTCTTCTATAGGATTTTAATGTTTTCCTGTCTCACATTTGGGTCTTTCACACATTTTGAGTTTATTTTTAACTTTTTGTATGTGAAATTAAGTGGTCCAGTTTCATTCTTTTGCATGGTGTTCTCCAGTTTTTCTCTGGGAAACTCTTTCTGCCCCCTATTCTGAATGATAGCCTTCCTGGATAGAGTATTCTTGGCTGCAGATTTTTTTCCATTCAGCACCTTGAAGATATCATTACACTCCCTTCTGGCTCACCACATTTCTGTTGGGATATCCCAGCTATTCTTATGGGTTTTTGCATGTATGTTAAGGATTTCTTTTGTTTTGCTGCTTTTAAGATTTTTTTCTTTATCACTATATTTTTGAAATATAATTACAATATATTTTTGTTCACCTGCTTTTGTTGATATTGATGGGAGTTCTCTGTGCCTCCTGGATATGGATGTCTGTTTCCTTTCCAAGATCAGGGAAGTTTTTAGCTATTAATTTTTCAAATAAATTTTCTGTCTCCTTCTCTGTGTTTCTACTGGGAATCCTATATTAGAAATTTTAGTATGTTTAATAGTTACTGAGTTCCCTGCTTGTTGAGTTCCCTACATCTATTCTCATGTTGTATAATTCTTCCTCTCTTTTGTTCAGCTTCATTACTTTCCATTACTTTGTTTTCTAGGTCACTAATTCATTCTTCTGCATCTTCCATCCTACTGCTCATTGTTCTAATCTCATTTATTGAACTATTAATTTCTGATTGATTTTTTAAAACTCTTTTGTCTCTGCAGTAAGTGTCTCGCTGATTATTTGTATACTTTTCTCAAGCCCAGAGTACCCTTATGATTATCCCTCTAAATCCCCCATCACACATTTTACTTATATCTGTTTCACTTGGATCTCTAGGTTTGGCCTTATCTTTTTCTTTCTTCTGGGATAAATTCCTCCACGTTTGAATTCTGTCAATGTCTCTATCTTCTCTGTGTTAGAAAAGCCAGTTATGTCTCCTGATCCTGAAAGTAACCACCCTATGAAGAGGTCGTGTAGTGTGAGGGATTGGCACTTCAAAGAGTGCCTCTGGTGTGTGCTGCATGCACACTGCTGTTGTATTTTGTCTTCTCTATCCTTCAGGCCAGTCATCTGCAGAGGATCTCCTTGCCTACTGTAGGTAGTGTTTGGTTCCTTCCTTGAATGTGGTTGAGTTTTAATTGGTTCCTGCTTTGAATATGGTTGAGTTTTAACTAGGTATGCTTTGCTTGTGAAATGATATCTGTCACCACCTTTATTGGAGCCGAGGCCCTGCAGCAGTCTCCGGTCAGGAGATGTCATGTGGACAGGTATCTGTGCTGTTTTTCTGGGGCAGGGGTCTTCTGTTCAGGGATTGAAGCAAGTGTGACTGAAAAGGGCATTACCACCAGTTTGTGGGGGTGTGGGTCTTTGTATATGCAAGTGAGGCAGTCAGTGTGCACTGTGCCACTTTCTGCAGGTGGCTCTGTGTTTATGCTAAGGGGTGGGTGAAGAGAACAGCACCTGCCACCTCCTTTGCTTCTGGAGAGGTATCTCTGTGAATGCTGCCTCCTAGGGAAATCCTCTGAAAAGAGAAAATATTATTCCCATTGTGTGTGCCCCAGGTACTCTTGAGATCACCACTTCCATACTGTCTGCTGACATGTATTTTGTCTGCCTTTTCTCTAGGAGAAGAGCAGTGCCCTTTGTGCTATATCTCAGCCAAGGAGAGACTGTGGACTCTAAGAAACAAACTGAGGGTTTTGGAGGGGAGAGGGATGTGGGGGTTGGGAGAGCTTGGTGGTGGGTATTAAGGAGGGCATGTATTGCATGGAGCACTGGGTATGGCACATAAGCAATGAATCTTGGAACACTGAAAAAATAAAAAACAAAATAAAACAAAACAACTTCAGGCTCAAATCCCTGCTGGTTGCAAGAACTCAGGAAATTCAGGCCCTCTCATTTTCCAAGCCAATGGCTTTGGGTAAACATATTCCTTTTGTGTTCCCCTGTTTGATCTTCTCTGGATCACGGCTTCTTTCCCTTTGCAGCCCTACCAATCTATTTCTCCTCTAAACCACATCTCCACACTTCCTACCTTCTTTGATGTGACCTTGCCTTTCCCTTTAGTTGTGTAGTTTGTGTATGTCTTAGGTCTATGTCTGGGATATTTAGGATTATTTGATAGTTATCTGTTTGTATTCATGGGGCAAGGTGAGCTGAGGGTCCTTCTACTCCACCACCATTGTTCCCTAGCTCAAACATATACAGTTTTAATTCTCAACTACATTCATCAAAGTTGTTGGGAAAAAGAATTAAACAAGACAAAACACTTAAGCAGGGGGTGGCAGTGATATAGAACTGATAGCACCTTAATAACAGCTAATATTTGTTGAGTGTTTCCCAGATATTATACTAAGTGTTTCACACTATTAATATCCTTAGATAAGGAAAGTGAGGCAGAAAAAAGTGAAGTAAATTTCTGCTAATACATTTTCAGCCAAAGTGACTGGGTGATGCCATTATTAAAAAATAAAACTTGGAAGTTATGCTTAGTAGAAGTTTTTATATCTGCATCTCCTGTTTGCATAATTGCAAGTTCGATGGAGATGAATGGCTGTACTGTATGCCAGAGGTGGTACCCAAATAAGTACAAACCTCATGGTTCTCTGCTGAAAGAGTATCTACCAGAAACAGATATATTCTCTGGTACCCATTGCAATGAACCCTAATCTTTGGAAGTCAATGAAGCAGTCATTTCTGCAGTAACCTCAGTTCCAGAGAACCTGTAAAATACCAGGAGTAGAGAAATATATACCTTTATTGCACAACAATGTTTAATTCTCACTGCATTGA
Source organism: Mustela nigripes (assembly GCF_022355385.1). Lineage (NCBI taxonomy): Eukaryota > Metazoa > Chordata > Mammalia > Carnivora > Mustelidae > Mustela > Mustela nigripes. The sequence goes on along the minus strand of NC_081575.1, from coordinate 76,485,341 downwards.
TCACTGGAAAACATTCTATCTCTGTAAATGACACCTCTGTCCATTCAGTCTGCCAAAACAAAATCTGTTATCAGTGTCCTCTCAATCATCAGTACACTTCCTTTTCTGCATATGCACTCCCAACATACTAGTCAGATTTTCATCTTTTTTTCTCTGAATCACTATAGTAGCCTCTTAAGTGGTCTTTCTCCTCCCACTCTTGCACCTGAATGCTTCTCTTACCAATCACTGTACTCAATATGCTCTAGTTATGCTGAAATTCTGTCAGTTATTAAAAGAAGGCAATATTATCCCCATATCACAACTTTTGTATCCTGCCTAGCCAAGAATATTTTCCTAAATCTTTGGCATACCTGGCTCCTTCTCCTATTGATTAAATCATTCTATGTATACTTTTGTTTAAATCTTGATTTGAACAAACATTTAAAAAATTTACTAGACAGTTGGGGGAAATCTGATATTAAATATGGTGCTGAGGGGGCAAAGTTAAGATGGCAGAGAAGTAGGGAGACCTGGGGCTTTCTTGTACCTGAACACAACTGTATTGAGGTCAGGTAATTTGGAACGCCAAGAAATATATCTGAAGATTTGAAGAAGTATTTGCATGGTTGGAAAAGAAAACATGGCAGGTGTGAGATGCCTGGGAAGGAACTGGGAGAGAAAAAAGCTGCTTTGCTGTGGAGGACAGAGAACCCCTTGCATAGGAAGAGAAAGGGGATAGAGATGATGAGAGGTTGTGGGACAGGGTTTGCACAAGAAGAAAACCTCTCAGACTATAGACTGAGGAGCTAGGAGAACTGATTTGGCAGTTGTTTTTGTTTTTGTTTTTTTGGAAATAGTGAATGTAGCTCAAACTCTGAACTTTGGAAGTGTTGGAATTTCACTGAAGGGGAACTGTAGCATGTGCTCCTGGAAAGAAGGAGGGCTCTGGCCCAGAAGCATACCCAAAGTGGTTTAGGGATCTCAGGGGTCACACTGTGAGAGCTATATCCCATTTCTGGAATACTTTTGGAAGGGGATATATTGACTCTCCAAAGACAAAAGACCCCATAGGTGCCAGCAAACACCCTTTCATTGGCAAGTGTCCAATGCACGTGCAGAAGGTGGCTAAACTAGCCTCTCCATTTTGTGTTGCCACACTATAGAATCCAGACACTGCACAGGTGGGGTACTGTTTTTCTGGGGCAATGGGCACTAGTAAGAGCACAGCGACTCTCTAATCTGGAGTAGGGAGCAGATCAAGGCAGTGCTGGTTCCTTTAAGATCTGGAGTTTTGAATCCCAGCAGCATTCCAAAGATAAAACACAGATTTGGAGTTTTGAATCCAAGATTCACCAGAGACAAATGCAGGAGAAGTGGGCTTCAGGCATCCTGATGGCTCTCACTTTTCTGTGAGGGCTTCCTGAAAAGCTCAGGCTGTGAGATCCCCTGTATAGAGACCAGAGAGTAGGGTGCCATTTTAGTCTTGATTCCAAACCAGCAGGACATCAGTGAGCAGCACAGTGGCCCCAGTGGAGGTGGAAGTTGCCCCTTATGCTTGGAAAGTGCTTTTCTTTTACTGGGACAGGACTGACTGTGAGCCAGCATGGTAAACCTCTCACCTAGAAGAACAATAAAGGCACTACTCTTCATGCACCAAGTCTATTGAACATATAGTACTCCCATATCATCTCCTTTAGTTACAGTGGAAATATGACCAGGCTGTATTACTTCTTCTCTTCTTCCTTTCTTCTCTCCTACATTTCTTTCTTTCTTTCTACTTTCTTCCCATCCCCCCTTTGGAATCAGGCTTATAGTTTTTGTTTCTTAGTCTGTTTTTTTTTCTCCATTTCCTTTTCTCTCTTTATGGATCAGTCTTCTTTTTCTATTTTCCATTTCTTAATTTTTTGCTCTTTATTTTTCCTTGGAATCAGCTTATGGTTTTTTTCAACTGTCTGTTTTTTCCCTTTTTTTCACTTTTTCTTTTCTCTTATTTTTGAAACAGGGTTTTCTTGTCTCTTTTCATTTTCTCTCTTTCTTCCTTCCTTTATTTTTTTATAGGAATTTTAAACAAACAAATTGAAGTACACCTAGAAAAAGGTACAAACAGTCCACATTGCAAGGAAGGAGGAACTGTGCAGAGGACAGACCAGTGGGAAAGAGAGCCAAAAATACAACAGCAGAGTACACACAACATACACCCAGAAACACATCCTGAAGTGCCAAGTCCTGGACAGTGGATTACCACTTCATAATATAGCATTATTCTGAGGTGCAGAAATATAGCAAGCTTTCCTAACATGCAAAAGATAGAAACTTAGCCAAATTGACAAGATAAATAAACTCTCCCAAAAAGATAGGTCAGGAAGATATCACAGCAAAGTACATGCTCAAAGCAAATATGAAGAATATATGTGAACAAGAATTTAGAAAACAGTCATGAGACTAGTCGCTGGACTTGAAAAAAAAAACATAAAAGATACTAGAGAAATACTTGTTGCAGAGATAAAGACTGAAACACTAGTCAGCTGATATAAAAAATACTATAAACTGAGATGCAAAACAGATTCAATATAATCATGGCAAGGAATGAAGAAGCAGAAGAGAGTATAGATGATATAGAAGACAAAATGATGGAAAATAATGAAACTGAAGAGAAGAGGGGAAAAAAACCTATTAGATAATGAAGGTAGACATAGGAAATTCAGTGATCCCATAAAGCAAAAAATGTATCTGTATCACAAAAGTCCCAGAAGAACACCAGGAAAAGGGGGTTGAAGGTTATTTGAGCAAATTATAGTTGAGAACTTCCTTAATCTGGGGAAAGAAACAGGCATTCATGTTCAAGAGGTACAGAAAGTTTCTCTCAAAGTCAACAAAACAAGTCAACATCATGACATATTACAGTTGAACTAGCTAAATACAAAGATAAAGAAAAGAGAGAATTCTGAAATAAAAGTAGCTCAAGAGAAAAAGTGCTTAACATACAAGGGTAGACACATAAGGTTGACAGCAGACCTGTACATAGAGACCTGACAGGCCAGAAAAGACTGGCATGATATAATCAGTATGTTAAATGGTAAAAAATATGCAGCCAAGAATACTTAATCCAGCAAGGCTGTCACTCAGAATAGAAGGAAAGATAAAGAGTATCCAAGACAAACAAAGTAAAGAAGTTCATGAACACAAAACAAGTCCTACAAGAAATATTAAAGGGGAACTTTTGACTGGAAAGTGGGACCAAAAGTAACAAAAACTAGGCAGGAACAGAGATAACCGACAGGAACAGTGACTTTACAGGTAATCCAATGGTACTAAATTCTTATCTTTCAATAATTACTCTGAATGTAAATGGACTCAATGCTCCAATCAAAAGACATAGGATATCAGATGGATTAAAAAAAAACCAAGATCCATTAAATATGCTGCTTACAAGAGACTCTCTTTAGAGCTAGACACCTCCAGATTGAAAGTGATGGGGTGAACAATATACGATACTAATGGACATCAAAAGAAAGCTGGAGTAGCCATCCTCATATCAGACAAACT
>NC_081575.1:76458354-76481313 GCF_022355385.1 Mustela nigripes | reverse complement strand
GCACCTCATTAATAGCTTTTTTGATTTCAACTTGGTTAGATTTTAGTTCTTTTATTTCTCCAGAAAGGGCTTTTATATCTCTCGATTGGGTTTCTCTAATATCTTCCATGCCTTTTTCGAGCCCGGCTAGAACCTTGAGAATTGTCATTCTGAACTCTAGATTTGACATATTACCAATGTCTGTATTGATTAGGTCCCTAGCCTTCGGTACTGCCTCTTATTCTTTTTTTTGTGTTGAATTTTCCATCTTGTCATTTTGTCCAGATAAGAGTATATGAAGGAGCAAGTAAAATACTAAAAGTGTGGCAACAACCCCTGGAAAATATGCTATAACCAAATTAGAAGGTATCCCAAATCGTGAGGGGGGAGAAAGGGGATAAAAAGAGGTTCAAAAAGGAAGAAAGAAAAAAAAAGAGAAAAAAAAGAATTAAAAAAAGAAAACAAATAATAAAAATATAAAAAAGAAAATATATATATATTAGATAAACTAGTTTAAAAAACGTTTAAAAAGAAAAAGGTAAAAGTTTAAAAAATTTTACCAGAAGGCGAGAAAAAAACCAAAAAATGAAAAAGAAAAAAATTAAATGAACTGCAAGACTAAGCTTCCTCCTCCTCTGGAATTCTGCTTCTCTCCTTGGTATTGAAACCACACTCCTTGGTAGGTGAACTTGGTCTCGGCTGGATTTCTTGGTGATCTTCTGGGGAAGGGGCCTGGTGTAGTGATTCTCAAGTGTCTTTGCCCCAGGCGGAATTGCACCGCCCTTACCAGGGGCCGGGGTGTGTAATCCGCTCGGGTTTGCTTTCAGGAGCTTTGTTCCCTGAGCGCTTTCTGTAGGGTTCCGGAGGACGGGAATACAAATGGAGGCCTCCTGGTCTCCAGCCTGGAGGAGCCGAGAGCCCAGGGCCCCACCCCTCAGTGCCCCCTCAGAAAACAGCGCCCAGGCACTCCCGTCTGCTTGACCTCCGGCGGCGCTCTGAACTCACCCATCCTGCGACCAGTTCAAGGTAACACCTAGCTGTGAGCTTACTGTCGGCTCTGTCTCTGTAGCCGGCTTTCCGGTTCCAATACCTGCAAGCTCTGCAACACTCAGACACCCCCGATCCTTCTGTGAACCTGCGGGACCTGAGGCCACGCTGACCCCGCTGGGCTTCGCCCCGTTTTAGCCTCTGGAGCGATTTCTCTCAGCGGAACAGACTTTTAAAAGTCCTGATTTTGTGTGCCGTTGCCCCGCCGCTTACCGGGAGACGGCCCCTCCCCCCGGGGTCTATCTTCCGGTTGCTTTGGATTCACTTCTCCGTCGGCCCTACCTTTCAGAAAGTGGTTGTTTTTCTGTTTCCAGAATTGCTGTTCTTCTTCTCTTCGATCTGCCGATGGATTTTCAGGTGATCCAATCTTTAGATAAGCTATCTAGCTGATCTCCGGCTATCTGAAGTAGTCTCAGCCTGCTACTTCCCCGCCATCTTGACTCCTCCCCCTGATTTTGCTTTTTTTAATAGCTGGGAAGAATAAGTATTAACTCTTCTTTAAATATTTCATAGAATTTGCCTGTAAAGACATCTGGTCCTTTCCTTTTGTTGGGAGTTTCTTGGTTGCTCTTCGCTAGTTATCAGGTTGTTCAAGTTTTCTATTCCTTCTGTTTTCAGTTGTGGCAGCTTATATGATTTTAGGAATTTACCCATTTGTTCCAGGTTGTTGAATTTGTTGGCACACAGTTTCTCAATATTCTCTTAGAATTGTTTGTAGTTCTGTGATATTGTTACTTCTATTTTATTTGTGATTTTATTTATTTGGATCCTTTCTCTTTTCTTTTCAATAAGTCTGTCTCGTGGTTTATAAATTATATAAAAATAAAATAAAAAAAAACCCAGCTCCTGGGGGTAGCTTAGTCAGTTGAACATCTGTCTCTTGATTTCACTTCAGGTTGTGATTACAGGGTCCTGGGATCAAGCCCTACATCATGCTTTCCAATCATTGCAGAGTCTGCTAGAGATTATCAACCTGTCCCTTTTGCTTTCCTTCTTCTTTTCCCCCAGTGTGCACTCTCTCTCTCCCCCTTCCTCTTGCATTAAATTAGTTAGTTAGTTAGTTAGTTAATCAAAACTTTTTTTAAAAAAGGTCCCGGTTTAATTGATCTGTTCCATTTTGTTTTTGTTTTTGCTTTTTTTCTTTTTAGTTTTTGTATCATTTATTTCTGCTCTAATTTGTAGTATTTCCTTCTTTCTGCTGGTTATAGGTTTTTCTATGTCCTTTGGGTATAAGGTTAGGTTGTTTATTTGAGATTTTTCTTTCTTATCGAGTTAGGCCAGCATTGCTATATACTTTCCTCTTAGGACCATTTTGCTACATCCCCCAAATTTTGAACTGATGTGTTTTCATTTTCATTTGTTTTCATGTACTTTTTATTTCTTCTTTGACTCTTGGTTAAGCCATTCATTGTTTAGTGGAATGATATAAAACTTGCCCATACTGGTGGGCTTTCCAGATTTTTTCCTGTGGTTGATGTCTGCCTTCACAGAGCTGTGGTCAGAAAAGATGCATGGCATGACTGCTATCATGTTGTATTTGTTGAGACCTATATTGTGATCTAATATGTGATCTATTTTGGAGAATGTTCCATGTGCACTTGAAAATAATGTGTGTTCTGCTGGTTTAGGATGGACTGTTCTGAATATATCTGTTAAGTCCATTTAGTCCAGTGTCATTCAAAGGAATGTTTCCTTGTTAATTTTCCTTAGATCATCTGTCCACTGACAAAAGTGGGGTGTTAAAGTCTCCTACGATTATTGTATTATTATCAGTTAGTTCCCCTGTGCTTGTTATTAATTATTTTATATATTGGCAGGTTGCCATGTTGTGTAAATAAATATTTATGATTGTTAACATCTTCTTATTGTTTTGTCCCCTTTATGATTATATGGTGCCCTTCTTTGTCTCTTGTTACAGCCCATTTCTAAGTCTAGCTTGTCTGATATATGTACTGCTATACTTTATTTCTTAACATCCATTTGTATGAAAATTTCTCCCCATCCCCTCACTTTCAATCTGCACAAGTCTTAAGGTCTAAAATCAATCTCTTGTAGAGAGTTTATAGATGGGTATTTTTTTAATGCATTCTGACACCCTATGGCTTTTGATTAGGCCATTTAATCTATTTACATTCAAAGTAATTGGTAGGTATGTATTTACTGTCATTTTATTAGTAGTTTTGTCATTGTTGCTGGAGATTTTCTCTGATCCTTTCTTCTTTTGTCTTTTGTGGTCTCGACCCTCAAAGAGTCCCCTATAATACTCTTGCAGGACTGGTTTAGTGGTCATGACCTCCTTTATTCCTTTATTTTTGTTTATCAGAGAATCTATTTCTTCTTCTATTCTGGATAATAGCCATGCTGAATAGAGTATTCTTTGCTGCAGATTTTTCCCATTCAGCACTTTGGAAATATCATGGTACTCCCTCCTGTTTTGCTACGTTTCTGTTGAGAAATCTCCGGGTACACTTACGTGTTTTCTCTTGTAATTTAAAGACTTCTTTTGCCTTTTTGTTTCTAAGATTTCTTCTTTACCACTATATTTTGCACATTTAATTACAATATGTCTTAGTGTTGTCCTGTTTTTGTTGATTTTGTAAGGAGTTCTCACTGTTTGCTAGTTCTGGATGTATGTTTTCTTGCCCAGATTAGGGAAATTTTCAGTTCTTCTTTCTTCAAATAAATTTTTTCCTCCTTTTCTCTCTCCTTTTCTTTAGGATTCTTATAATTTTAATGTTACATTTAATGGAGTCACTGAGATCCCTAAGTGAATGAATGAAATAATACTCTCTTATTTCATAACTCTTCTTTCTCTCTTTTGTTCAACTTCATTGCTTTCCATTACTTGGTCTTCTAGGTCATTATTTCCTTCCTCTCCTTCTTCCAGCCTGCTGTTCATTGCATCAAGTTTGTTTCTAATCTCATTTATTTTATTTTTCATCTCTGATTGGTTCTTTTTTTAAAACTCTATTTCTGTGTAAGTGTCTCACTGGCGTTTTCTCTTCCTTTCTCAAGCCCAGTGTTTCTTTGGACTGTTCCTGTAAATTCTCCATCAGGGATGTTACTTATAACTGTTTCACTTACATCTCTGTCTGTAGCCTTATCTGGTTATTTCATTTGGAATAATCTCCTCCAATATTGCATTTTATCTAAGTCTCTGCCTTTTTCTCTGTTAGAAAAGCCAGTTATGTCTTATGCTTCTGAAGGAAATGGCCTTTTGTAGAAGAGGTCATGTACTGTCTAGGGCTTGGCACTTCAGGTAGTGTCTCTGGTGTGTGCTGCATGTATGCTGTTGTTTTGTTTTGTCTGCTATATGCTTCATGCTATTGGTCTACAAAAGGTCTCGTCTCCTGCTGTGGACAGTTTGGTCTCTGACTTGAATGTACTGAGCTTTAACTAGATTTGCTCTGATCTGTTTTTGAAATGAGATCTGTTACCACCTCTACCAGAACTGAGGCCCTGCAGAACTCTCTGGTCTGCATATGTGGTGTGGGTAGGGTTTTCTGTTGGTCATCTGTGATAAGGATCTGTTGCCCTGGGACTGAGGAAAGTAAGACTGAGAAGGCACTTCCACCTGAGCACAGGGGTGTGGGGCTTGGTGTAAGCAAGTTTGGTAGCCAGCATCTGCTTCAGTGCTTTCTTGCTTCCCACAAGTGGCTCTGTGTTTATGCTGAGAGCAGGGGAGTAAAACAGTGCCAGCCAGATCCTTTATTCCTAGAAAGGTGTCTTTGTGCATGTTGCTTATCAGGGGTGCACTCCAAGAAGAGTAAATAATCTCCCTGCTATGTCATACAGTCACTCTTCAGATCGTTGTTTCTTTGGTGTCTGTCCCTGTCTTTGCCGGCCTTCTCTACTGGAACAGGACAGTGTCCTCTGTGCTCTATCCCCACTAAACAAACCTACTGACCTTTAAAGTTTCAGGCTTTAAGCCCTCCTATTTGCAAGAACTCATGAAATTCAGTCCTTCTTCTTTCCCAAGCCAGTGGCTTTGGGGAAATGTTCTCCTTCTGCAATCCATTATTTGCTTCTCTTCCCCACCCTGCTATGTGACCACAGCTCCCTCCCCTCAGCAGCACACACAATCCATTTCTCTCCTTAGCCACATCTACACACTTGAGATACTTCAATGTGACCTCTTCTCTCTCCTTATTTTTTATTATGTTATGTTAATAACCTGACAGTACATCATCAAGGGGTTTTGTTTTTGATTTTTAAAAACAATTTATTTTATTTTTTTAAATTTCTTTTAAACATTTTCAGTGTTCCAAGATCCATTGTTTATGCACCACACCCAGTGCTCCATACAAAACTTGCCCTCCTAAATACCCACCACCAGGCTCACCTAACCCCCCTCTCCCTCCCTTCCAAAGCGCTCAGTTTATTTCTCAGAGTCCATAGTCTCTCATGGTCCATCTCCCCCTCCAGTTTCTCCCTTCCTTCTCAGTGAAATAAGCCAAGCAGAGAGAGAGAGTCAGTTATCATATGGTTTCACTTACTTGTGGAACATAAGGAATAACATGGAGGACATCATTAGTTTTTGATGTAGTGTCCCATGATTCATTGTGCTCTGTGCAATACATGCCCTCCTTAATACCCATCACCAGGGTAACCAATCCCCGACCTCCCTCCCCTCTAAAAGCCTCAGTTTGTTTCCCAGAGTCCATTGTCTCTCTTGGTTTGTCCCCATCCCTCTTATTCCCCCTCTTCATTTTTCCCTTCCTTCTCCTAAGGTCCTCCATACTATTCCTTATATTCTACAAATCAGTGAAGCCATTTGATAATTGACTTTCTCTGCTTGTCTTATTTCACTTAGCATAATTCCTCCAGTCTCATTCATGTTCTTGCACAAGTCGGGTACTCTTCCTTTCTGATGTCTGAGTAATATTCCATTGTTATGTATGGACCACATCTTCTTACTCCATTTGTCTATAGAAGAGCATCTAGGCTCCTTCCACAGTTTGGGTATTGTGGAAAATGCTGCTATGAACATGAGGGTGCATGTGCCCCTTCCTTTTACTATGTCTGTACCTTTAGGGTAAATATCTAGTAGTGCAATCACTGGACCATAGGGTAGCTCTATTTTTAACTTTTTGAGGAAACTCCACACGGTTTTCCAAAGTACTGGACTAACATGATTCCCACCAACAGTGGAAGAGGGTTCCCATTCCTCTACCACAGCTCCAACATCTTTTATTTATTTCCTTGTCAAATTTTGCTATTATAACTGGTGTAAGGTGGTATCTCAATGTGATTTTGATTTGAATCTCCCTGATGGCTAATGATGATGAACATTTTTTCATGTTTCTGTTAGCCATTTGTATGTCTTCCTGGGGAAGTGTCGTTCATGTCTTCAGCCTATTTTTTTTTAATTGTTTTTTAATTTTTTATTTTTTATAAACATATATTTTTATCCCCAGGGGTACAGGTCTGTGAATCACCAGGTTTACACACTTCACAGCACTCACCAAAGCAGCCTATTTTTTTTACTTGATTATCTGGTTTTTGGAAGGTTGAGTTTGAGGAATTCGTTATAGATCTTGGCTATCAGCCCTTTGTCTTAAGTGTCATTTGCAAATATATTCTCCGATTGCATGGGTGGCTGTCTGTTTTGTTGACTATTTCCTTTACTGTGCAGAAGCTTTTTCTCTTGGTGAAGTCACAAAAGTTCATTTTTGCTTTGGTTTCCCTTGCCTTTGGAGACGTGTCTGGAAAGAAGTTTCTGTGACCGATATTTAAGAGGTTACTGCCCATGTTCTTCTCTAGGACTTTGATGGATTACTGTCTCACATTGGGGTCTTTCATCCACTTCAAGTTTATCTTTGTTACGATGCAAGAAAATGGTTGAGTTTCCTTCTTCTCTATATAGCTGTCCAATTTTCCTTGCACCATTTATTGAAGAGACTACCTTTTTTTCCTATGGATGTTTTCTCCTGCTTTGTGGGAGATTAGTTGACCATAGACTTGAGGGTCTATATCTGGGCTCACTGCTCTGTTCCACTGATCTATGTGTCTGTTTTTGTGCCAGTACCATGCTGTCATCATGATCAGAGTTTTATAGTATAGATTGAAATCAGGAAAAATGATGCTCCCAGCTTTGTTTTTAGTATTCAACATTTCCTTGACAATTTTGTGTCTTTTCTGGTTCTATACAAGATTTAGGATTGTTTTTTGCAGCACTTTCAAAAATGCTGTTGGTATTTTGATCAAGATGGCATTGAGAGTATAGATTGCTCTGGGTATCATAGACATTTTCATAGTGTTTCAATAGTGTTTATTCTTCCAATCCATGAGCATGGAATGTTTTTCCATCCTTTTGTCTCTTCTTCAGTTTCTTTCATAGTGTTTTGCAGTTTCTAGGGTATCGATTTTTCACCTCTTTCGTTAGTTTTATTCCAAGGAATCTTGTGGGCTTTGGTACTATTGTACATGGAATCAATTCCCTAATTTCCCCTTCTGCAGTGACATTGTGAATGTATAGCAAAGCAACTGATTTCTGTGCATTGAATTTTTTTTTCATCCTGTCACATTACTTAATTGCTGTATGAGTTCTAGGAATTAGGGGGTGGAGCTTTAGGGTTTTACACATGAAGTATCATGTTATCTGTGAAGAGAGAAGGCTTGACTTCTTCCTTGCCAGTTGAATACCTTTTATTTCTTTTTGTTGTCTGATTGCAGAGGCTAGGACTTCTAGTGCTATGTTGAACAACAGTGGTGAGAGTGGGTATCCTTGTCGTGTTTCTGATCTTAAGGGAAAAGCTCTAAGCTTTTTCCCATTGAGAATGATATTTGTTGTGCGTTTTTTGTGGATTTTCTTTTTATGAAATTGGGGAATATTCCCTCTATCTCTACACTCTGAAGAGTTTTAATCAGGAAAGGATGCTGTGTTTTGTCAAATGCTTTTTTCTGCATCAATTGAGAGGACCATATGGTTCCTGTCTCTCATCTTATTAATGTGTTCTATCACACTGATTGATTTGCAAATGTTGAATGACACTTGGATCCCAGGGATAAATGCCACCCGGTCGTGGTAGATAATCCTTTTGATGTACTGTTGGATTCTATTAGCTAGGATCTTGTTGAAGATATTGGCATCCATATTCATCAGGGATATTGGTTTGAAATTCTCCTTTTTGATTAGGTCCTTGCCTGGTTTTGGGATCAAGGTAATGCTGGACTCATAGAAAGAGTGTGGAAGCTTTCTTTCTCTTTCCATTTTTTTGAAACAGCTTCAGGAGAATAGGTATTATTTGCTCTTTGAATGTTGATAGAATTCCCTAGAAAATCCATCAGGTCCTGGATTCCTTTTGGGGAGGGGGGTTGATCACAGCTTCCATCTCGTTAGTGGTATTGGTCTATTCATGTTGTCAATTTCTTCCTGTTTCTTAGTAGTTTATAGGTTTCCAGGAAGGCATCCATTTCTTCCAGGTTGCTTTATTTATTAGTGTATGGTTACTGATAATTGTTTCTATTTTCTTGATATTACTAATGATAGCTCCTCTTTCATTCATAATTTTATTAATTTGGGTCCTTTGTCTTTTCTTTTGGATAAGTCTTACCGGTGGTTTACTATCTTATTAATTCTTTCAAAGAAACATCTTCAAGTTTCATTGATCTGCTCAACTATACTTCTGGTTTCTAATTCATTGATCTCTACTCTAATCTTAATTTTTTCCCCTTCTTGTGCATGGCTTAGGCTTCTTCTTCTTCTTTTCTTTTTTCTTAAATACAGTTCTTTAAGGCATAAAGTCGGTTGGTGAATTCAGAATTTTTCTATTTTTTTGAGTGAGGCTTGGATAGCTATGTATTTTCTCCATATGACTGCCTTTGCCATATCCCATAGGTTTTGGACTAAAGTGTTTTCCTTCTCATTGATTCCCATGAAATCTTAATTTCTTCTTTGATTTCCTGGTTTACCCTAGCACTCTGAAGCATGAAGGTCCTTAGCTTCCAAATCTTTGAATTTCTTCCTAACTTTTTCTTGTGATTGAGTTTCAGTCTCAAAGCACTGTGGTCTGAGAATATGCAGGGAATCATCTCAGTCTTTTGGTATTAGTTGAGACCTGATTTGTGACCCAGTATGTAGTCTATTCTGGAGAAAGTCCCATGTGTGTTTGAGAAGTATCAGTAGTCTGTTTTTAGGGTGGGATGTTCTGTATATGTCTATGAGGTCCATCTGGCCCAGTGTGTCATTCAGAGCTCTTCTTTCTTTGCTGATTTTCTGCTTAGATGATCTGTGTACTGCTGAGAGTGGGGTGTTGAGGTCTCCTACTATTAACATATTATTTTTCAATATTTCTCTTTATTTTGGTTGACAGTTGGCTTATGTATTTGGCTGCTCCCATGTTGGGGGCATGCATTTAATAATACTTAGATTCTCTTGCTGGATAGACCCCTTAAGAATGATGTAGTATCTTTTTGTATCTCTAACTACAGTCCTTAATTTAAAATCTAATTTTTCTCATATGAGAATTGGTACCCCACCTTTCTTTTGAGGTCAATTGGTATGAAAATCATTCCCCATCCTCTCACTTCCAGTCTGGATGTACCTTTGTGTTCAAAATGAATCAGCATATAGATGGGTCCTTCCAATTTATCCAATCTGCAACCTGGTGCTGTTTCATGGGAGCATTTAGGCCATTCACATTGAGAGTGATTATTGAAAGTTGTGATTTTATTGTCCTCACGTTGCCTGTGAAGTCCTTATTTCTATAGATTGTCCTGTAAATTTCTGTTCTATATCACTCTTGGGTTCTTTCTTCTTTTATAGAACTCTCCCTATTTCCCGGAGGGCCAACTTAGTTATTGGCCACACATTCTTTCATTCTCTGCCAGTCCTAGAAGTGCTTTATGTCTCCATCCATTCTGAATGACAGCTTTGTTGGGTAAAGAACTCCTGGTTGCATGAAGGCTTATTCCATCCCACAGATTAAGGATGTTCTCAGCTATGATTATTCCAAATATATCTCTAGTCCTCTCTCTCTCTCTACCCTCTCAGGGATCCCAATAATTCTGACATTAGAACACTTCATGTTGTTGTTTATTTCTTTAACATTGTTTTCATGGATTTTAAGCCGTTTGTTCCAGTCGTCCTCCTCTTCCTTCCTTTCTATCAGTTTGTCTTCTAGATCACGAATTCATTCTTCAGTCTCATTTACCCTAGCTCTTAGAATATCTAGTTTTGACTGTATCTCATTTATAACATTTTTAAGTTCGGTCTGATTAGCTCTCATGCAATCACAACTCCATCCTTTGTACCTCTGGTCTGAATATCCTCTTCCCCCATAGAGATCCAGATGTATAATCTTACATATCAGGCTGATTTTCATTTGTTCAGACTGGCTTGGTAGATATCCAGCTAAATTCAGGAAACCGGTTGACATGCCTGCACTCTGCCATCTTGCCCCTTCTCCCCTGATCTCTCTTTAAGTCTGTTTTGTTTTTTTCCTTTCAGGCACAAGGTCTATCTCTTGGGTTTTAGGATGATTTGATAGTTATTTAGTTGTGTTAGTGGATGAGGTGAGCCAAGTGTCCACCTACTCTGTGGCCGTCTTCCTCTCCCTTGTTTGGAATTGTTTTAAATAGAAGGGAGGAGCAAGATGGTGGGGGAGTAGGAGACCTAAATTCGGTCTTGTCCCAGGAATTCGACTGAATAGTTATCAAACTATTCTGAACACCTACAAACCCAACAGGAGATCAAAGAGAAGAATAACAACAATTCTATGAACAGAAAAGCAACCACTTTCTGGACACCAGGATGTTCAGAGAAGTGAATCCTAGGTGAAGTATGGGAAGATAGACTGCGGGGTTAGGGAGCCTCCATCAGCTGGCTCCTGGCAAGTGAGAGAGCAGTGGAACACAATATCAGAACCTTCAGAAGTCAGCCCCATGGAGGGATATTGTTCCAGTAGCTATGTGTGGAGTGGGATCCTCACTGAGTCAGTGTGGTCTCAGGAGACTCGGGGATCACAGAACGACCAGGGTACCTGAGTGCGGCAGAGCTCCCAGGTATCTGAATGGGGCAGCTGGCTGCAAAGATGGAGCTGAGGAAGGGAGCTCTCAGCTCAGGGTTGCCATAAACCATGAGCAGATACAAAGCCAGACCACTATTCTTTGAGCAAGGATCCCTCAAGTGGCAGATCTAGGGAGAATTCCCTTGCACCACCAGGAGTGGCATGGGAGCATGCTGCAGGAATCTGTTGGGTGTTGAGACTCCAAATGGGGCCATGTGCCAGAGATAGAAATTCTCCATCACAGGCCAGTTGAGCATGGAGCATGCCTGGAGACCAAGGAGACCAAGGAGACAGGAGTGATTGTTTTCTCTGATGGCACACTGAAGAGGGGTCACCCTGAGCTCTTGACTCCTCTGGGGCTGGAGATTGGAAGGCCGCCATCATCATTCTCATCTTCCAAAACTGTACAGAAACATTTCAGGGAACAAAAGCTGCCGAGAGCTAACCAGAACAGATTCCTTAGCCTGCCCCGTGCAAGAATAGTGCAATTCTGCCTTGGGCAAAGACATTTGAGAATCACTACAACAGTCCCCTCCCCCAGAAGATCAGCAAGAACATTCAGCCAAGACCCCTTTCACCGATCAGTGAGAACAGCAAAACTCCAAAGCTAGGGGAATACAGCACATAGAATTTATGGCTTTTTCCCAATGATTCTTTAGTATTTCAAATAATTTCTTTTAATTTTTGGTATTTTCTCTTTTTCTATTTTGTGAAGTTTTTTCTCTTTCCTATATTAACTATTCTATCTTATAAAATAAAAATCATTTTCAATTTTCATTTTATACTCTTATTCTATCCCTTCACTGTACTTAACCTTATTTCTTGTACACATATAAGTTTTTCTTTCTTTAAAATTTTGGGGTACAGTTTCTTCTAACAGACCAAAATACATCCTAAATCTAACATTTAGCTTTGTTCTAGTCTCCAGCCTGAGCATATTCCTTTTTTTAAAATCATTTTTAACTTTCATTAACGTTAAAAATCAGGTACACACACACACACACACACATATTTTTTTTTCCTCAATAATTGTGGAGGCAGTTTCTTTTAACAAAGCAAAATAGACCCAAAATCAAGTATCATGTGGCTCTGTCTTCTTCACCAGTGTGATCATATTCTTTCTTATTTTCTTTTTCTGCTTTCTTTCCTCCTTGGCTGCTGGTCTCATCTGATTTGGTTAGTGTACATACTACTGGGGTCATTGTTACCCTTTTAGCATTTTACTCCCTCATTTGTCTATTCACCTCTGGACAAAATAATAAGGCAGAAAAACTCACCTCAAAAAAAGCAACAAGTGGCAGTACCAACTGCTAGGGACTTAATCAATACAGACATTAATAAGACGTCAGAACTAAAGTGCAGAATGACAATTATAAAGAAGCTAGCTGGGCTTGAAAAAAGCATAGAGGAAACTAGAGAATTCTTTTCTGGAGAAATAAAATTCCTTTCTGAAGAAATAAAAGAACTATAATTTAACCAAGTTGAAATGAAAAAAGCTCTTAATGAGGTACAATAAAAAAATGGAGGCTGTTAATGCTAGAATAAATGAGGCAGAAGATAGAATTTGTGATACAGAAGACCAAAAGAGGAAAAGTAAAGCAGCTGAGAAAAAAGAGAGATAAGTATCTAATGGATTGTGAGGGGAGAATTGGAGATATCAGTGATAACATAAGATGAAACAATATTGGAATAATTGGGATTCCAGAAGAAGAATAAGGGCAGAAGGTACATTGGAGCAAATTATAGCAGAAAACTTCCTTAATTGGGGATGGGAAACAAACATCAAAATACAGGAGGCAGGGGTGCCTGGGTGGCTCAGTGGGTTAAGCTGCTGCCTTCGGCTCAGGTCATGATCTCAGGGTCCTGGGATCGAGTCTCGAATCGGGCTCTCTGCTCAGCAGGGAGCCTGCTTCCCTCTCTCTCTCTGCCTGCCTCTCTATCTACTTGTAATCTCTCTCTGCCAAATTAAAACAAATCCAAAACGGGAGGCATATAGAACCGCCTGAAATAAATAAAAAATAGGTCCATGATCCATCATCTAATAGTAAAACTTACAAGTCTCAGGACAAAGAGAAAATCCTGGAAGCAACTCTGAACAAGAGGTCCATAACCAACAATGGTAGAAATATTAGATTGGCAGCAGCACTATCCACAGAGACCTAGCAGGCCAGAAAGGACTGGCATGATGTATTCAGAGCACTAAACGGGAAAAATATGCAGCCAAAAATGCTATATCCAGCTAGGCTGTCATTGAAAATAAGAGGAAGAAAATGCTTCCAGGACAAACATAAACTTAAAGCATTTGCAAACACCAAATCAGCCCTACAGGAAATATTGAAAGGGGTCCCCTATGAAAAGAGAGAGCATAAAAGTAACAGACCAGAAAGGAACAGAGACAATATACAGTAACACTCACCTTACAGGCAGTAAAATGACACTAAATTCATATCTTTCAATAGTTACCCTAAATTTAAATGGGCTAAATGCCCCACTCAAAAGATACAGGAGATCAGAATGGATTAAAACAAAACAAAACAAAAATAGGATTTATCGATATGCTGTCTGCAAGAAACTCATTTTAGACCCAAAGACACCTCCAGATTTAAAGTGAGGGGGCATAAAACACTTTACAATGCTAATGAATATAAAAAAATAATAATAATAAAAAAAGCTGGGGTGGCAATCCTTATATCAGACAAATTAGATTCTAAACCAAAGACTATAATTTGAGATGAGGAAAGACACCATATCATACCTAAAAGTTCTCTCCAACAAAAAACAATCTAAAAATTTTAACATCTATACCCATAACATGGGATCAACCAATTACATAAACCAATTAATAACAGAATCAAAGAAACACATGGACAATAATACAATAATTGTAGGGGATTTTAACACCTTCCTCTCTGAAATGGACAGATCATCTAACCAAAAGATCAAAAACGAAATAAACACTTCAAATGACACACTGGACCAGATGGACATCACAGACATATTCAGAACATTCTATCCCAAAGCAACAGAATGCACATTCTTCTCCAGTGCACATGGAACATTCTCCTGAATAGATCACATCCTAGATCACAAATCAGGTCTGGTAACAAAAGATTGAGATCATTCCCTGCATATTTTCAGACCACAACGTTTTGAAACTAGAACTGATCCACAAGAGGGAGGTTGGAAAGAACTCAAATACATGGAGGCTGAAGAGCATACTATACAAGAATGAATGGGCCAACCAAGATATTAAGGAAGAATTAAAAACATTCATGGAAACAAGTGAAAATGAAAACACAATGGTTCAAAATCCTTGGGATGCAGCAAAGGTGATCTTGAGAGGACAGTATATATCAATACAAGACTTTCTCAAGAAACAAGTACTCAAACACACAACCTAACCCTACACCTAAAGGAGCTGGAGAAAGAACAGCAAAGAAAGCCTAAACCCAGCAGGAGAAAAGAAATCATAATGATCAGAGCAGAAATCAATGAAAGAGAAACCAAAAGAACAGTAGAACATATCAACAAAACTAGGACCTGATTCCTTGAAAGAATTAATAAGATTTATAACCCCTTAGCCAGACTTAACAGAGAGAGAGAGAGAGAGAGAAAAGACCCAAATTTAAAAATCATGAAAGAGGAGTGCTCACAATGAACACCAAAGAAATACAAAGAATTATAGAATCATATAATGAGCAACTATCGGCCAGTTAATTTGACAATCTGGAAGAAGTGGATGCATTCTTAGAGAGTATGAACTACCAAAACTGAACCAGGAAGAAATAGAAAACCTGAACAGACCCACAACCAGTAAGGAGATTGAAGCAGCCATCAAAATCTCCCATCAAACAAGAGCCTAGGGCCAGACAGCTTCCCAGGGGAATTCTACCAAACCTTTAAAGAAGAATTAATACCTATTTCCTGAAACTGTTCCAAAAAAAAAAAAAAATAGAAATGGAAGGAAAACTTCCAAACTCATTTTATGAGTTCAGCATTACCTTGATCCCAAAACCAGACAAGGACCCCACTAAAATGGATAATTATAGACCAATATCCCTGATGAGCATGGATGCAAAACTCCTCACCAGAATTATACCCAATAGGATCCAACAGTACATTAAAAGGATTATCCACCATGACCAAGTAGTATTTATTCCTGGGTTGCAAGTTTGAATCAACATCACAAATCAATCAATGTGAAACAATACATTAATAAAAGAATGAACAAGAATGATATGATATTCTCAATAGATGCAGAAAAAGCATTTAACAAAACACAGCATTCTTTCTTGATCAAAACTCTTAACAGCGTAAGGATGGAGGATACATACCTCAATATCATCAATGCCATCTATGAAAAATCTACAGCAAATATCATTCTGAATAGGGAAAAACTGAGACCTTTTCCTCTAAGGTGAGGAACATGGCGGGATGTCCACTATCACCACTGCTATTTAACATAGTACTAGAAGTCCTAGCCTCAGCAATGAGAACGAAAAGAAATAAAAGGCATCCAAATTGGCAAAGAAGCAAAACTGATTCTTTGCAGATGATATGATACTTTATGTGGAAATCCCAAAAGACTCCATATCAAAACTGCTGAAATAATACAGGTATTTAGTAAAATGTCAGGATATAAAATCAATGCACAGTAATCAGTTGCATTTCTATACACCAGCAACAAGACAGAAAAAAGAGAAATTAAAAAACCAATCCCATTTACAATTGCACCCATAACCATAAGATACCTAGGAATATAGCTAACCAAAGAGGCAAAGAATCTGTACTCAGAAAACTATAGAGTACTCATGACAGAAATTGAGGACTACCCAAAGAAATGGAAAAATTTTCTATGCTCATGGATTGAAAGAAGGAATACTGTGAAAATGTCTATGTTACCTAGAGCAATCTACACATTTGATGCAATACCGATCAAAATACCATCAACTTTTTTCAAAAAAATAGAACAAATAATCCTAAAATTTATACGGAACAAGAAAAGACCCTGAATACCTACCTGAATGTTGAAAAAGAAAACCAACGTTGGTGGTATCATAATTCCAGACTTCAAGCTTCATTACAAAGATGCAATCAACAAGACAGTATGGTACTGGCACAAAAACAGAGACATAGATTCATGGAACAAAATAGAGAGCCCAGAAATAGACCCTCAACATTATGGTCAACCAATCTTCGACAAAGCAGGAAAGAATGTCCAATGGAAAAAAGACAACAAGTGGTGTTGGGAAAATTGGACAGCCACATGCAGAAGAATGAAATTGTACCATTTCCTTACACCACACACAAACGTAGGCTCAACACGGATGGAAGACTGCAATGTGAGAAAGGAATCCATTGAAATCCATGAGGAGAACACAAACAGCAACTTATTTGACCTCAGCCGCAGCAACTTCATCCTAGAAACATTACCAAAGGCAAGGGCAAAAACAAACTATTAGGACTTCATCAAGATCAAAAGCTTTTCCACAGCAAAGGAAACAGTCAACAAATCCAAAAGACAACTGACAGAATGGGAGAAGATATTTGCAAAGGACATATCAGATAAAGGGCTAGTATTCAAAATTTATAAAGAACTTATCAGTCTGTTTTCAGAAGGAGGAGCAAGCAAGATGGCAGAGAAGTAGGAGACTCTGTTTCATCCAGTCCCTTGAAGTGAGCTAAATATCTACCAAAACACTCTGAACACCCAGGAAATCAGCTTGAGATGTAATATTATATACTTCTGGATCTCTATGGAGGGAGAAGACATCAATGGAGAGGTAAAGCAGAGTGGGGACACTCAGATTGATATTGGAGGATAACTAGACTGGGGAGGGAGCCACCAGAAGTGACCCTCTGGAAAGTAATACCCCAATAGGAAAGTGTCATGCGATTTGGGACCAGCATTAACTTAGAGTCCGGTTTAAAAAGATTCCAAAAAACAACCCAAAAGATCTTAAGGGGCAACTGGTAGAATTGGACAGTTATGGGCGTGGGCCTAAACCCACGTTCCCAGGACAGTCACCGCTGGTGGCCTCCAATGCCAGAGAGAGTCCAGTGAGGACTCCAGTCCATGGCCCCTGAGCCCATGGCTTTCCACTGTATGCACCACCACTCGAGCTGGGTGCACATCCGCACTTGCCTGAGAGAGACTGGTGTGGGCTCCAGCTGGCGTTCTCTAGGACTGCACCTTCTGAGACTGGCTGAGGGATCTGAGTGCACCCAGACCGCTCCTGAGAGAACGTGGCATGATCTTTGGTCGGAATCCCTTGGCTCACAGCCTTCCACGACCTGCGTGACTGCAGGGCCTGAGCACACCCAGCATGGCCCCGGACTCCAGACAGTAGTCCCGGCAAAGGCAGCCACCAGAAAGTGGGCTCCCTGGGCCAATATAGCTCACGGTTTTAGTGGCATGGTGGTTCAGAGACAAGCAAGGGCCTCGGGAGACCACTGGGCTGGTGGCTAGGGTGCTCACTGCCTGTGGGATGTTGTGCTGTTCAGCGGAGTTTGCAGAGGTGGAGTCTGTGTATTCTGAACCACCCAGAGGGGAACAGTCTGAGGCTTCTCTTTCAGGCGGAGGTCTAGGTACACATAGATTCTTTCTTTGCTCTGACCCTCTGAAAAGTCGCAAAAAACCACCAAAGAACAAAAACCTCCAGAGAACAAAAGCCTGAAAAAATAGGTCCCACAGGTCAGCCCCTTGATGGTGGGCAGGGCGAATCAGCCCAAGCAAGATTGATGGCAAACAGTGCAGCAATGGATTTTTAACCAATCCATTTTTTAATTTTTAAATTCTTGACATTACAGAACTAAACTGAAATTTATTAACATTCCACTCTTACATTTCTTATCGACAAACAGAAATAAAATTCATGAGCCAAAAACCCAAACAAAACTAAAAACAGGGAAAAGCTTATAAAACTAAATATGGATCCCAGCATTAACAGCTGAACAGAGAATGTGATTTTTAAATTCTTAGCGGATGATAAAGTTGTGTAGAAACTGAACACTTACAAATTATTTAAAACCTGGAATCACTGACCAGAAATTACACAGTTGGATCATGGGATTGATGGCAAACAGTGCAAACCCAGAAGACAAGTCAAAAGAACAAGAGGACAACCACCACAGGGTCCCAATGAAAGTGTAAAACCCCAACATCAAAAGAAAACAATATACTAAGCTCCTGGTATTGCCCTAAAACCTGTATATATCATAGATACAACTTCTCTTTTTTAATATTTGTTCTCATGATTCTTGTTCTTTTAATTTTTTAATGTACTTTCCATTACAACTAGAAGTTTAATACAACATATTCTTTAATAACATTTTAACTTTAACTTTTTTTTCATACATATACCTGTGTTTCTCTTATATATATATATATATATATATACATATACATATACGCTTCAAGGTAATCCTTTTTCCCTATTCAATACTACCCCTATATATAAACCACTTTCAATCTCCCTGCATCTCTGGAAAGTTGACTCCTTTAACAAAGTTAACAAGATACACCCAGGAAGAACCAAAATAACCTCCTTCACCCACATCGAGAGTTTATAACCACCCTCCCATCAAATTCTTCTGTCAGTGTTTCTGTGTATTTGTTTTTGTTTTGGTATTATACAAATCTTATTCCTGGGGTTCATTTTTGCTGAGTTCTTCTTTTTTTCTTGTCATTTATTTTGTTGGTCTTTGTCTTTGTTTTTGTTTATGTACCTTATAAATCTCACACTGGGGAGTCATTTTTGTGGGGTTTTCTCTCTTTTCATTTTTTTTCCTGTTTCTCTCTTTTTCCTTTCTTTTTGATGGTGACTTCTGAGTGCTCCAAAACTTTCCAGGGTGCACCTTGCCTGGATCGTGATTGATATATTCAGCCAAACATCTCCTCAAACACCTCTCACCAAAATGACTAGGAAGAGGAACATCTAACAGAGGAAAAATTCAGAAACTGTGCCCTCTACCACAGAACTATTGGAAATGGACATAAACAGTATGTTGGAAAAGGAATTCAGGGTAACAATTATCCAGGCAATGGCTAGGTTGCAGAAAAACCATTAGTGACAATATAGAACCTCTAAGGACAGAAGTGAGTTCTGATCTGACAGAATTTAAAAATGTTATCAGTGGGATCCAATCTAATCTAAATACTCTAACAGTTAGGGTAAATAAGGCAGAAGAAGGAATGCATGATCTAGTTGACAAACTGGTAGAAAAGAAGGATCAAGAGGAGGCCAGGAACAAAAAGCTTAGAAGGCATGAAAACAGAATTAGGGAAATAACACCATAAAACATTCCAATGTCAGAATTATTGGGATCCCTGAGGAGGTGGAGAGAGAGAGAGAGAGGAATAGAAGACATAGTTAAACAAATCCTAGGTGAAAACTTCCCTTATCTGGGGAATGGAACCAGTGTTTGTGTCCTAGGAGCAGAGAGGACACCTCCACCCCAAGATCAATGAGGACAGAAAGACATCCAGGCACTTGGTTGTAAAATTCATGACTCGTAAATTCAGAGAACATTTCCTAAGGGCTGCTAGGGGGAAGCGATTCCTTATGTACAGAGGGAGGACACTCAGAATAATGTCAGACCTGTCCACAGAAACCTGAGAAGCCAGAAAGGGCTGGCAAGACATACTAGGATCCTAAATGAGAAGACCATTCAGCCAAGAATACTTTATCAAGCAAGGTTGACATTCAAAAATGGATGGAGAGATAAAGAACTTCCAAGACAAGCAAGGTTTAAAAGAGGATGTGACCACCAAGCCGGCACTAGAGGAAATATTAAGGGGGTTCCATAAAACAAGAAGGAACCCAAGAGACAATTTACAGAGACAATCTATAGAAACAAGGACTTCATAGGCAACATGATGACAATGAAAACTTATCTTTCAATAATCACTCTCAACATGAATGGCCTAAATGCTCTCATAAATGGGCACAGGGTTGCAGATTGGATAAAATGACGGGACACATCCATATGCTGTACAAGACACACACTTTGAAAATAAAGATACATCCATACTGAAAGCGAAGGGATGGAGAAGCATCTTTCATGCCAATGGGCCTCAAAAGAAAGCTGGGGTAGTGACTCTCATATCAGACAAACTAGATTTTAAGCTACAGACTGCAGTCAGAGATGCAGAAGGGCACTAAATCATTCTTAAAGGGTCTATCCACCAAGAAGATCAGAGAGTTGTAAATATTTATGCCCCAACATGGGAACAGCCAACTACATAAGCCAATTGTTAATCTTATAAATAAAGA
Organism: Mustela nigripes; assembly: GCF_022355385.1. Lineage (NCBI taxonomy): Eukaryota > Metazoa > Chordata > Mammalia > Carnivora > Mustelidae > Mustela > Mustela nigripes. The sequence goes on along the minus strand of NC_081575.1, from coordinate 76,461,002 downwards.
GTCCTATTGATATGAATACATTAATTGTAGAGGACCTTAACATGTCACTCCAGCAATAGAACGATCATATAAGCAGAAAATCAACAAAGAAACAAGAGATTTGAATGGTACCTTGGACCGGATAGACCTCATAGATATATGCAGAACATTCCACCCTAAAACAACGGAGTACTCTTTCATCTCAAGCACACATGGAACTATCTCTGGAATAGTCTACATACTGGGTCACAAAACAGGGCTCAACTGATAACAAAATACTGAAATGATTCCCTGCATATTCTCAGAACACAAGGTTTGAAATTGGAACTCAATCACAAGCAAAACTTTGGAAGGAATTAAAACACTTAGAAGCTAAAGACCATCCTGGTCAAGAATGTTTGGATCAACCAGAAAATCAAAGAAGAACTTAATTCATGGAAACCAATGAGAATGAAGACACATTGGTCCAAAATCTATGAGATACAGGGAAGGCTGTCCTAAGGGGGAAATACATAGTCATCCAAGCCTCAATCAAAAAAAAAAAAAGGGGGGGGGCCTGGGTGGCTCAGTGGGTTAAAGCCTCTGCCTTCGGCTCAGGTCATGATCCCAGGGTCCTCATATTGAGCCCCACATCAGGCTCTATGCTCAGCGGGGAACCTGATTCCTCCTCTCTCTCTGCCTGCCTCTCTGCCTACTTGTGATCTCTGTCTGTCAAATAATTAAATAAAATCATTAAAAAAGGAAAACTCCAGCATACACCAGCTCTCTTTACACCTTAAAGAACTGGAGAATCAACAACAAATCAAGAAAAATAATTAAGATTAGAGCAGAGATCAATGACTTAGACACTAGAGATACAGTAGAACGATGAAACTAGAAGCTGGTTCTTTGAAAGAATTAATAAGATGAATAAACTACTGGCCAAACTAATCCAAAAGACAAGAGAGAGAACCAAAGTAATAAAATTATGAATGAAAGGGGAGAGTTCATGACTAAGGCCACGAAAATAAAAACAATCATCATAAATTATTATCAACAGTTATATGCCAATAAGTTAAGCAAATTAGAAGGAATGGATGCATTCCTGGAAACCTATAAACTTCTCATACTGAAACAGGAAGAAATTGACAACTTAAGTAGACCAATATATGGTAATGATAATAAAACAGTGATCCAAAACCTCCCAAAAACCAAGAGTCCAGGACCTAATGGCTTCCCTGGGAAAGTCTACCAAACATTCAAGAAAGGAATAGTTGCTATTCTCCTGAAACTGTTTCAAAAAATAGCAACATAAGCTAAACTACCAGACTCTTTCTATGAAGCCAGCATTACCCAGATCCCCAAACCAGGAAAAGACCCCATCCAAAAGGAGAATTTCAGACCAATATCCCTGATGATTACGCATGCTAAGATTCTCAACAGGATCCTTGCTAATAGGATTCAAGTGTACATTAAAAAGATCATCCACGATGACCAGGTTGGATTTATCCCTGGGATGCAAGTGTGGTTCAACATTCTCAAATCAATCCATGTGATAGAATGAATCAATAAAAGAATAGAGAAGAACCACATGGTCATCTCAATGGATGCAGAAAAAGCATTTGACAAAATACAACATCCTTTCCTCATTAAAACTCTTAAAAGAATATGGTTACAGGGAGCATTCCTCAACGTCATAAAATCTATCTATGAAAAACCCTAAGCAAATATCATTCTCAATGGGGAGAAGGTGAGAGCCCTTCCACTGAGATCAGGAACACGACAAGGATACCCACTCTCACCACTGTTGTTCAACATAGTACTAGAAGTCCTAGCAACAGCAATCAGAAAACAAAAAGAAATAAAAGGTATTCAACTGGCAAGGAAGAAGTCAAACTCTCTCTCTTTGCAGATGACATGATACTTTATATGGAAAACCCAAAAGACTCCACACGTAAGCTAGTAGAACTCATACAGCAACTTAGTAGAGTGGCAGGATATAAAATGAATTCACAGAAATCACTCGCTTACTTATACAATAACAATGAAAATATAGAAAATGAAATTAAAGAAACGATCCCGTTTTCTGTAGCACCAAGAACCCTGAGGCACCTTGGAATAAACCTCACCAAAGAGGTAAAGGATTGTACTCGGGGAACAACGGAACATTCCTAAGAGAAACTGAAGATACAAAAAGATAGAAGTCTTTCCATGCCCAGGGATCGGAATAACAAACATTGTTAAAATGTCTATACTGCCTAGAGCAATCTACACTTTCCATACCACCCCATTCAAAATACCAATGACATTTTTCAAAGTGCTGGAACAAACAATCCTAACGTTTGTATGGAGGCAGAAAAGACCCTGAGTCAGTAAGGAAATGTTCAAAAAGAAAAACAAAGCTAGAGTCATCACATTGCCTGATTTCATGCTTTATTACAAATCTGGGATCACCAAGGCAGCATGGTATTGGCACAAAAAAGGACACATTCACCAGTGGAACTGAGTAGAGACTGGAGATAGAGACCCCAGACCCCTCAACACTATGGTCAAATAATCTTCGACAGAGTAGGAAAAAATATCTTGTGGAAAAAAGAGAGTCTCTTCCATAATCGGCGCTGAGAAAATCCGACGGCTATGCATAGAAGAATGAAACTCGACCATTCTCTTACACTGTACACAAAGATAAA
>NC_081575.1:76422003-76457854 GCF_022355385.1 Mustela nigripes | reverse complement strand
GTATCTAGTGTTGGTTATCCTCTTGGTTTTTTATTGTTTGTTTTTGTTTTTGTTTTGGGAGGTGCTGGCTTTCTGGAGGAGGGGGCTGCCACGTGTTTTTTCAGGCAGTTTTGCTAGAATTGAGTCCTCCTGCCCCTTATCAAGGGGCTGGGCTCTGAGGAAACCGGTTTTTTAGGCTTTTGTTCTCTGGAGTTTTTTCCCCCCCATTGGTATTTTTTGGTGGTTCTTCAGAGGTTTAGAGGAAAGCAAACTGCACCCAGACCTCCATCTCAGAGAGAAGCTTCAGTCTGTCCCCTCTGGGTGCTCCAGGGCACATAAATTCATCCTCTGCCTCTGGCAGAGCACATCCCCAGTCACAGTCTCATGGGTTGCAGGAGCTCCCGCTTGTGCCATAGTGTTACCAAAACCACAAGAAGTCCAGAGAGCTGGCTTCCAGTGGCTGCCTCCGCTATGGCTGTCTGGGCAGGTTCAGACCACAAGAGAGGTCTCAGCCAGAGACAGCACACTGAGATTTTCAGGCTGGCCTGGGCTGTGAGTGTTCAGACTCTCCCGGTCCTAGAGAGCACCGGCTAGCACCTGCACAGACCTGTCCCAGTGGAGAATGTGGAGCGCGACTCAGACCCCGGTAGCGCAGCATTTGTGCAGAGTGCAAAAGGCTGTGGTTCTAGAGAGCGCCGGCTGGCATCCACACCAGACTCTCTCACACGTGTCACCACCCAGATGCTCTCCTGCTGGCTGGTGGTTCATGGACCAAGGCCTGGTTTCTTCGCTGCACTCTCTCTGGCTCAGCACCAACGGTGGCCATCTTGGGTACATGGGCTTAAGCTCCTGTCCCTAACCACCCAATTCCACCAAATTCACCTTAAGATATTTTGCTCTTTTTGAGTGCTTTCAACCAGACTCCAAGTTAATGTTGGTCCCCAATCACAGGGCACACTCGTATTGGGGTATTACTTACCAAAGAGTCACTTCTGGTGGCTCCCTCCCCCTTTTGTTGATCTTCTGATATCAGTCCGATGTTCCCACTCAGCTTTACCTGTCCACTGGTGTCTTCTGCCCTGTAGAGATACAGAAATGTATAATTCTAATCTCAGGCTGATATCATGGGTGATCAGAGTTCTTTGGTAGATAATCAGCTCATTTTAGGGGACCAGCTGAAACAGCGTCTCCTACTTCTCCACCATCTTGTAACCCCAACTTCTACCAAATATTTAAAGAATTAATACCTATTCTTCTGAAACTGTTCAAAAAAATAGAAATGGAAGGAAAACTTCCATTCTCATTCTATGAAGCCCACATTACCTTGATCTTGTCAACACCAAATAAAGACCCCACCAAAAAGGACAATTGCAGACCAATATCCCTGATGAACATGGCTGCTAAAATTCTCACCAAAATATGAGCCAATAGGATCCAAAAGTACATTAAAATGATTATTCAACATGAGTAAGTGTCCTTTATTCCTGGGCTGTAAGTTTGTTTCAACATCCACAAATCACTGTGATACACTACACAAAGAAAAAAAAAAAGGAAAAGGAAAATATAATCCTCTCAATTGATGCAGAAAAAGCATTTGACAGAGAACAGCATCTTTTCTTGATTAAAACTACTCACAGTGTAGTGCTAGAAGGTACATACCTCAAATCATAAAAGCGATCTATGAAACACACACATCAAAAATCATTCTCAATAAGGGGCACGTGCACCCGAATGTTTATAGTAGCATTGTCCACAATAGCCAAACTATGAAAAGAACCTAGATGTCCATCAACAGATGAATGGATAAAGAAGATGCGGTATATATATACAATGGAATACTATGCAGCCATCAAAAGAAATGAAATCTTGCCATTTGCGATAATGTGGATGGAACTAGAGGGTATTATGCTAAGCAAAATAAGTCAATCAGAGAAAAACAACTATCATATGATCTCCCTGATATGAGGAAGTGGAGACGTGATGTGGGGGTTTTGGGGGATAAGAAAGGAATAAATGAAACAAGATGGGATCGGTAGGGAGACAAATCATAAGTGACTCTTAATTTCACAAAACAAACTGAGGGTTGCTGGGGGGAGGGGTGTCGGGACAGGGTGGTGGGGTTATGGACGTTGGGGAGGATATGTGCTATGGTGAGTGCTGTGAAGTGTGTAAACCTGGAGATTCACAAAACTGTACCCCTGGGGATAAAACTACATTATATATTTATTAAAAAAAATAATAAAGAAAATCATTCTCAATGGTAAAAAAACTGAGAGCTTTCCCCCTAAGTTTAAAAACACGGCAGGGATGTCCACTATCACCACCACTCATCAACATAGTACTGAAAGACCTAGCCTCAGTAATCAGACAACAAAAAGAAATAAAAGGCATCTGAATCAGCAAACAAGAAGTCAGACTCTCAGTCCTTATGTGATTCATCCTGTGGAAAACCCAAAAGAGCTCACCCCAAAACTGCTAGAACTCATATAGGATTTCAGTAATGTGGCAAGATATAAAATCAGTGCACAGAAATCAGTTACATTTTTATACACCAACAATGAGACATAAGAAAGAGAAATTAAGAAGTCAATCCAATTTACAATTGCACCTGAAAACATAAGCTACCTAGGAATAAATCTAATAAAAGAGGCAAAGGAATAAATCTAATCAAAGAGGCAAAGAGGCAGAGAATCTATATTCAGAAAACTCTAGAATACTCATGAAAAAAAATTGACGAAAATGGAAAAACTTGCCATGCTCATAGATTGGAAGAACAAATATTGTAAAGATGTCTACACAACAGAAAGTAATACACACATTTAATGCAATCCCTATCAATAAACCATCAACTTTTTTCACTGAAATGAAATAAATAATTTTAAAATATGTATGGAAACAGAAAAGACCCCAAATAGCCAGTGTGATGTTGAAAATGAAAACCAAACTAGTGGCATCACAACTCTGGACTTAAAACTCTATTACAAAGCTGTAATCAAGACAGTATAGTACTGGCACAAAAAACAAACATATAGGTCAATGGAACAGAATACAGAACTCAGAAATGGACCCTAAAATCTATGGTCAACTAATCTTCAATGAAGCAATAAAGAATACCCAATGCAAAGGATAGTCTCTTCAACAAATAGTGTTGGGAAAACTGGACAGTCACATGCAGAAGAATAAAGCTGGACCATTTCCTTACACCATACACAAAAATAGACTCAAAATGGATGAAAAACCTAACTGTGAGATAGGAATCCGTCAAAATCCTTGAGGATTTTGATCCAGAGGCAGTAACCTCCTTGATCTCAGATGCAACAACTTCTTCCTAGACACATCCCCAAAGGCAAGGGAAGCAAGGACAAAAATGAACTATTGGGACTTCAAGAAAAAATGTTTTTGGAGAGCAAAGAAAACGGTCAACAAATCCAAAAGACAACCAACAGAATTCAAGAATATAAATGCCAATTATATATCACATAAAGGGCTAGTATCCAAAATCTATAAAGAACTTATCAAACTCAACACCCAAAGAAGAAGTAATCCAATCAAGAAAGGGGCAAAAGACATGAACAGATATTTCTGCAAAGAAGACATCCAAATTGCCAACAGACATTTGAAAAACTTCTCAACATCACTCAGTATCAAGGAAATACAAACCAAAACCACAATGAGATCCCCCCCTCACACCACACAGAACAGCAAAAATTAAGAAGTCAGGAAACGACAAATGTTGGCGAGGATTCGTAGAAAGGGGAACCCTCCTGCACTGTTAGTGGGAATTCAAGCTGGTGTAACTACTCTGGAAAACAGTATGTGGGATCCTCAAACAGTTCAAAATGGAGCTACCCTGTGATTGAGCAATTGCACTGCTGGCTCCTTACCACAAAGATACAAATGCAGTAATTTTAAGGAGCACCTGCACCACAATGTTTATAACAGCAATGCCCACAATAGCCAAATTATAGAAAGAACACAGATGTCCATCAATGAATCAGAGGATAAAGTAAATGTGATATGTGTATACACACACACACACACACACACAAACACAATGGAATATTATGCAGCCATTAATAAAATGAAACCTTGTCATTTGCAACTTCGTGGATGGAACTACAGTGTATTATGCTAAGTGAAATAAGCCAGTCAGAGAAAGACAATTATCATATAACCTAACTGATATGTGGAGTTTGAGTAACAAGGCAGATGACCATAGGGGAAGATGGGAAAATATAAAACAAGAGGAAACTAGAGAGAGATACAAACCAAAAGAGACACTTTATCTCAGGAAACAAACTGAGGGTTCCTGGAGTGGAGGGGGTGGGAAGGATGAAGTGGCTGCATGATGGACCTTGGAAAGGTTATGTGTTGTGGTGAGCTCTATGTATTCTGTAGGAGTGATGAATCACACACCTGTACCCCTGAAACAAATAATACATTATATGCTAATAGTAATAAAATAAATTAATTAATAATACATAAATAAATAAATAGTGAGTGGTGAATAGCACAGAGCTGATGGATCATGAAGATATAGGTATATTTGATGGTTCTCACACACTTTACTCCAGGACTCAGATAATAGAATCATCTGCATGTGGCTAACAGACACTCACTTCAGGCAGAAGTTTAGGAACCCCTAATCTAAGGAATCAGGGCTTTGTTTGTTTGTTTGTTTGTTTCACTGTCACTATTTTTTTTTTCCTTATTCACAAAACAAAATTTATTATAAACAAAATCAAGTAATATTCCTTCCATAAAATGTATGCAGGGATATGAAAATAGCCTTGTTTTACACAGTCTGTATTTTTTAAATTTTATTTTAATTTCTTTCAGTGTTCCAAGATTCATTGTGTATGCACCACACCCAATGCTCCATGAAATACATGCCCTCCTTAATACATACCACCAGGCTTACGCAACCCCCCACCCTCCTCTCCTCAAAAATCCTCACTTTGTTTCTCAGACTTCATAGTCTCTCATGGTTCGTCTCCGCCTCCAATTTCCCCCAACTCACTTTTCCTCTCCATCTCTCCATGTCCTCCGTGTTATTCCTTATGCTGTAAAAGTGAAACCATATGATAACTGACTCCCTCTGCTTGACTTATGTCACTCAGCATAATCTCCTCCAGTCTTCACCATGTGGATATAAAAGTTGGGTATTTATCCTTTCTGATGGAGGCATAATAGTATTGTATATGTGGATCATATCTTATTTCTCCTTCCATCTGTTAAAGGGCATCTTGGCTCTTTCCACAGTTTAGTGACTGTAGCCATTGCTGCTATGAACATTGGGGTACAGATGGCCCTTCTTTTCACTACATCTGTGTCTTTGGGGTAAATAAATACCCAGTAATGCAAATGCAGGGCCAGAGGGTAGCTCTATTTTTAATTTTTTGATGAATCTCTGAACTGTTTTCCAAAGTGGCTGCAACAACTTGCATTCCCACCAACACTATAAGATGGTTCCCCTTTCCCCACATCTTCTCCAACACTTGCTGTTTACTGTATTGTTAATTTTGGCCATTGTAACTGATGTAACGTGGTATCTCAATGTGGTTTTTTTTTTTCTTTTTTTTCTTCCTTTTATTTTATTAATTTTTTATTTTTTATAAACATTCGGGTGCACGTGCCCCTTTGGATCACCACGTTTGTATCTTTAGGGTAAATAGTAGTGCAATTGCTGGGTCATAGGCCAGTTCTATTTTCAACATTTTGAGGAACCTCCATGCTGTTTTCCAGAGAGGTTGCACCAGCTTGCATTCCCACCAACAGTGTAGGAGGGTTCCCCATTCTCCACATCCTCACCAGCATCTGTCATTTCCTGACTTGTTGATTTTAGCCATTCTGACTGGCGTGAGGTGATATCTCATTGTGGTTTTGATTTGTATTTCCCTGATGCCGAGTGATATGGAGCACTTTTTCATGTGTCTGTTGGCCATTTGAATGTCTTCTTTGCAGATATGTCTGTTCATGTCCTCTGCCCATTTCTTGATTGGATTATTTGTTCTTTGGGTGTTGAGTTTGCTAAGTTCTTTATAGATTCTGGACACTAGTCCTTTGTCTGATATGTCATTTGCAAATATCTTCTCCCATTCTGTCAGTTGTCTTTTGATTTTGTTAACTGTTTCCTTTGCTGTGCAAAAGCTTTTGATCTTGATGAAATCCCAATAGTTCATTTTTGCCCTTGCTTCCCTTGCCTTTGGCCTTGTTCCTAGGAAGATGTTGCTGCGGCTGAGGTCGAAGAGGTTACTGCCTGTGATCTCCTCAAGGATTTTGATGGATTCCTTTCGCACATTGAGGTCCTTCATCCATTTTGAGTCTATTTTTGTGTGTGCTGTAAGGAAAGCAAGCTGGTGCAGCCACTCTGGAAAACAGCATGGAGGTTCATCAAAATGTTGAAAATAGAACTGCCCTATGACCCAGCAATTGCACTACTGGGTATTTACCCTAAAGATACAAACGTAGTGATCCAAAGGGGCACATGCACCCGAATGTTTATAGCAGCAATGTCCATAATAGCCAAACTATGAAAAGAACCTAGATGTCCATCAACAGATGAATGGATCAAGAAGATGTGGTATATATACACAATGGAATGCTATGCAGCCATCAAAAGAAATGAAATCTTGCCATTTGCGACAACATGGATGGAACTAGAGCGTATCATGCTTAGCGAAATAAGTCAAGCAGAGAAAGACAACTATCATATGATCTCCCTGATATGAGGAAGTGGTGATGCAACATGGGGGCTTATGTGGGTAGGAGAAGAATCAATGAAACAAGATGGAATTGGGAAGGAGACAAACCATAAGTGACTCTTAATCTCACAAAACAAACTGAGGGTTGCTGGGGGGATGGGGTTTGGGAGAAGGGGGTGGGATTATGGACATTGGGGAGGGTATGTGCTTTGGTGAGTGCTGTGAAGTGTGTAAACCTGGTGATTCACAGACCTGTACCCCTGGGGATAAAAATATATGTTTATAAAAAGTAAAAAATTATTTAAAAAAATAAAAAAAATAAATGGGCAGAGGACATGAACAGACATTTCTGCAAAGAAGACATCCAGATGGCCAACAGACACATGAAAAAGTGCTCCATATCACTCGGCATCAGGGAAATACAAATCAAAACCACAATGAGATATCACCTCACACCAGTCAGAATGGCTAAAATCAACAAGTCCGGAAATGACATATGCTGGCGAGGATGCGGAGAAAGGGGAACCCTCCTACACTGTTGGAGGTCCTGTCATTTTTATCCAATTTGCAACCATGTGCTGTTTTATGTGAGGATTTTGGCCACTCATATTGAGAGTGATTATTGAGAGATACGTTTTGATGGACATCAAGTTACCTGTGAAGTCCTTGTTTCTATAGATTGTCTCTGTAAATTTCTGTTCTATGTCCCTCTTGGGTTCTTTCTTCTCTCATAGAAACCCCCATTAATATTTAGTAGTTCCAGTTTGTTGGTCACATACTCTTTGAAACCTTGCCAGTCTTGGAGGCTCTTTATTTATCCATCCATTTTGAATGTCTGTCTTGCTGGATAAAGTATTCTTGGTTGCATGTTCTTCTCATTTAGTGCCCTGAATATATCTTGCCAGGCCGTTCTGGTTTTCCAGGTTTCTGTGGGCAGGTCTGATGTTACTCTGCTGGGCCATCCTCTGTACATAAGGAAACTCTTCTCCCTATCTGCCCTCAGATCCTTTTGTCTAAAATCATGATTCATTGGTTTCAAAATTAAGTGCCTTGAGGTCTTCCTAGATTTGTTGATCTTGGAGGGTGACTTTTCTGCCTCTAGGACATGAAGGCTCTTCCATTCCCCAGACTTGGAAAATTTTCATCCAGAATTTGTTCACCTATATCTTCTAGTCTTTTGTCTTTTTCCACCTCATCATGGTTCCCAACATTTCATGGCATTATTTATTTCCTTAATTCTGATTTCATGGCTTCTAAGCTGTTTGTCCCATGTCTCTTCCTGATCCTTTTTCTCTACTATTTTGTACTCTAGATCACTAATTCTGTCTTCTGCCTCTGCTACCATCTGTTAGAGTATTTAGATAAGATTGGATCTCATTGATAACATGTTTAAATTCTGCCCTGGTGGCTCTCACTGCTGCTCTTAGAGATTTTATGTTGTCATTAATGGCTTTCCACAACCTAGCCACTGCCTGGATAATTTTAGCCTGAATTACCTTTTTACCATACTGTTCATGTCCATATCCAATAGTTCTGACAGAGAGGATATCTGAATTTTTCCCTCTTGTGAGTCTCTGAATTTTTCCTCTCTTGTGTGCTCCTCCTCCTAGTCATTTTGGTGAGTGCTTATGGGGGGATGTATAACTGAGTACATCAACCACGATCCAGGCAAGGTTCACCTTGGAATGCTTTGGAGCAATATTAAGTCACCACCAAAAAGAAAGAAAAAAGAAAAGAAGAGAGAAAGAAAGAGAGAAAAAGAGAGAAAGAGAGAAAAGGGAAAACCCAGGCACTATGAGGCCAATAAGTAAGATTTATAAGGTATATAAACAAAAACGGAAAAACAAAAAGACCGACAAAAGTAAATGACAAGCGGGAGGACTCAAGATGGCAGAGGAGTAGCAGGATGAGATGACATCAGGTAGCAGGATATCAGCTAGATATTTTATCAAATGATTCCGACACCTACAAATGCAACAGGAGATCAAAGAGAAGAAGAGCAGCAATTCTAGAAACAGAAAATCAGCCACTTTCTGAAAGGTAGAACCTGTGGAGAAGAGAATCCAAAGTGATGGGAAGATAGACCATTGGGGTAGGGGCCAGCTCCTGGCAAGTGGCAGAACAACGGAGCACAAAATCAGAACTTTTAAAAATCTGCTCCACTGAGGGACATTGCTCCAGAGGCTAAGAGGGTGTGGAGCCCTCGCTAGGACAACATGGTCTCAGGTTCCATGGGGTTACAGAAGGATTGTGGGTGTCTGAGTATTACAGAGCTCACAGGTATTAGAGGGGGAATCTGGCTACAGAGACAGAGCCAAAGAGTGAGCTCCAACTCGGGGTAACCTTAAATTGTGATCATTGGCACAGTCATACCACTGCTCTTTGAGCAGGGACCCCCCAAGTGGCAGATCCAGGGAGAACCCCCTGTAAGAGTGGCAGGGATCTGCTGGGCTTGGAGACTACAGGCAGGTTGTGTGACACAGATGGAGACACTCAGTCAAAAGCTGGGTGAGCTCGAAGCATGGCTGGAAACAAGGGAGATGGGAGTGATTGAGTGCTTTTCTCAGAGGGCACACTGAGGAGGGGGGCCCTGAACTCTTGGCTCCTACAGGCCAGAGATTGGGAGGCTTCCATTTTCATTACCATCCTCCAGAGGTCTACAGGGAGTGTTCAGGGAAAAAAAGCTCCGGAGAGTGAACCCGAGCAGATTACTTAAACGGGCCCTGGGCAAGGGTGGTGAAATTCCATCTTGGGCAAAAACACTTGAGAATCACTACAACAGGCCCCTCCCATGGAAGATCAGCAAGAAATTAAGCCAAAACCAAGCTCACTGATCAAGGAGAACAGAATTCCAGAGAAGGGGAAAACAAAACATGGAATTCATGGCTTTCTCCCCATGATTATTTAGTCTTGCAAAGTTAATTAGTATTTTTTAATTTTTTTCTTATTATCATTTTTTTTAACTTTTACACTTTCTTCTTTTAACATTTTTAACAAGTTTATCTTAACAATACCTTTCAATAAAAAATCTTTTTGAGCAGTCATTATTATAGTCATAGTTTACCTTTAGTGTATCTAACTTTATTTTTTGTGTACACATATGGCTTTTTTCTTCTAAAAAATTATGGGATACAACTTCTTCAAGTAGACCAAAATATACCCTAAATCTAGCACAGGGCTTTGTTCTAGTCTCCAGCCTGAACAAATTCTCTCCACATCCTTTCCTTTTTCTTTTTTTTCCCAACCAACTTATCTTATCAACTCCTTTTTTAGAATATTCTTGAAATTTACATCTTTATAGTCATATCCCATCTGTTCTTCATGTTTACCGTGTGTGTGTGTGTGTGTGTATGGTTTTCTTTCATTAAAATTTTTGGAGGTAGCTTCTTCTAAGAGACCAAAATACTCCAAAAATTAAATGAGTGGCTCTGTTCTATTCACCAGTCTAATGTGTGTGTGTGTGTGTGTATATATATATATATATATACCTTTTAAAAATATTTTTGAACTTCTTTTTACCCCCCTTATGTCCCGCACGACGTGGGGTTTCTTCTGATTTGGTTAACACACATTTTTCTGTGGTCTCTCTACCCTTTTAGTATTCTATTCTCTCCTTCATATATTCTTATCTGGATAAAATGACAAGGCAGGAAAAACTCACCACAAAAATAAAGGACAAGAGTCAATACTGAAGGCTAGGGACCTAACCAATATGGACATTGGTAATATGTCAGATCTAGAGTTCAGAGTGATGATTCTCAAGATGCTAGCTCAGCTCAAAAATGGCATGGAAGATATTAGAGAAATGCTGTCTGGAGAAATAAAAGAACTAAAATCTACCTAAGCTGAAATCAAAAAAGCTATTAATGAGGTGCAATAAAAAATGGAGGCTCTTACTGCTAGGATAAATGAGGCAGAAGAGAGAATTAGTGATATAGAAGACCAAATGACATTCAACAAAGAAACTGAGCAAAAGAGAGACATACAACTACTGGACCACGAGGAGAGAATTCAAGAGAAGTGATACCATAATATGAAACATTAGAATAATTGGGATTCCAGAAGAAGAAGAAGGGGGGGGGGCAGAAGGTATGTTGGATCAAATTATTGCTGAGAATTTCCCTAATATGGCAAAGGGAACAAGCATCAAAATCCAGGAGGGGCAGAGAACTGCCCTCAAAATCAATAAGAATAGGTCCACAACCCCTCTTCTAATAGTAAAACTTACAAGTCTTAGTGACAAAGAGAAAATCCTGAAAGCAGCCCAGGACAAGAAGTCTGTAACATACAATGGTAAAAAATATTAGATTGGCAGCAGACTTAACCATAGAGACCTGGCAGGCCAGAAAAAAAACTGGCCTGATATATTCAGAGCACTAAATAAGAAAAACATGCAGCCAAGAATACTATATCCAGCTAGCCTGTGATTGAAAATAGAAGGAGAGATAAAAACCTCCAGGACAAATAAAAACTAAAAGAACTTTAAACACCATACCAGCTCTACAGGAAATATTGAAAGGGGTCCACTGAGCAAAGAGAGAGGCTAAAAGTAGTAGATCAGAAAGGAACAGAGACAATATACAGTAACAGTCACTTTACAGGCAATAAAATGGCACTAAATTCATGTCTCACAATAGATACCATGAATGTAAATGGGCTAAATGTCCCCAAAAAATGAGGCAGGGTAACAGAATGGATTTTTTAAAGGCCCATCAATGGGCATTGGCAATAATACAATAATAGTAATAATAGTAGGGGACTTTAACACCCCCTTCACTGAAATGGACATATCATCCAAGCAAAAGATCAACAAGGAAACAAAGGCCTTAAATGACACACTGAACCACATGGACATAACAGATACATTCAAAACATTCCATCCCAAAGCAATAAAATACACATTCTTCTCTAGTGCACATGGAACATTCTCCACAATAGATCACATCCTGGGTCACAAATCAGGTGTCAACAGATATAAAAAGATTGGAATCATTCCCTACATATTTTTGGACCACAATGTTCTGTAGCTAGAACTCAATCACAGGAAGAAATTTGGAAAGAACCCAAATACATGGAGGCTAAAGAGCATCCTTCTAAAGAATGAATGGGTCAACCAGGAAATTAAAGAAGAAATGAAAAAAAAATCATGGAAGCAAATGATAATGAAAACACAATGGTTCAAAATCTGTGGTACATAGCAATAGCAACCCCAAAAGGAAAATTTATACTAATAAAAGCCTTTCTAAAGAAACAAGAAAGATCTGAAATACAAAACCAAACCCTACACCTAAAGGAAACGGAGAAAGAACCAGAAAGAAAGCCTAAACCCAGCAGGAGAAGAGAAATAATAAAGATCGGAGCAGAAATCAATGAAATAGAAACCAAAAAAAAAAAATAGAACAAATAAATGTAAATAGGAGCTGGTTCTTTGAAAGAATTAATAAGATTGATGAACCTGTGGCCAGGCTTATCCAAAAGAAAAGAGAAAGGACCCAAATAAATAAAATGGTGAATGAAAAAGGAGAGATCACAACCAACACCGAAGAAATACAATTAGAAGAACATATTATAAGCAACTATACACCAGCTAATTTGACAATCTGGAAGAAATGGATGCATTCCTAGAGACATATTAACTATCACTGAACCATGAAGAAATAGAAAACCTGAACAGACCCATAACCAGTAAAGGTATTGAAACAGTCATCAAAAATCTCCCAAGAAAGAAGAGCCCAGGGCTAGATGTCTTCCTGGGGTAATTCTACCAAATAGTTAAAGAAGAATTAACTTCTATTCTCCTGAAACTGGTCCAAAAAATAAAATGGAAGGGAAACTTCCCAACTCATTTTATGAGGCCAGCATTACCTTGATCCAAAAACCAAAGATCCCATCCAAAAAGAGAATTACAGACCAATATCCTTGATGAACACAGATAGGAAAATTCTCACCAAAAATACTAGCCAATAGGATCCAACAGTACATTAAAAGAATTATTCTCCACGACCAAGTGGGATTTATTCCTGGGCTGCAAGGTTGGTTCAACATCCACAAATCAATCAATGTGATACAATACATTAATCAAAAAAAGAACAAGAACCATATGATACTCTCAATAGATGCTGAAAAGCATTTGACAAAGTACAGCATCCTTTCTTGATCAAAACTCTTCAAAGTGTAAGGATAGAGGGTACATAACTCAATATCATCAAAGCCATCTATAAAAAAACCACAGCAAATATCATTCTCAATGGAGAAAAATTGAGAGCTTTTCCAATAAGGTCAGGAACATGGCAGGGATGTCCATTATCACCACTGCTATTCAACATAGTACCTAAAGTCCTAGCCTCAGCAATCAGAAAACGAAAAGAAATTAAAGGCATCCAAATTGGCAAAGAAGAAGTCAAACTCTCACTCTTTGCAGTGGATAATGATATTATATGTGGAAAACCCAAAAGACTCCACTCCAAATCTGCTAGAACTTGTACAGGAATTCGGTAAAGTGTAAGGATATAAAATTAATGCACAGAAGTCAGTTGCATTTCATACAGCAGCAACGAGACAGAGGAAAGAGAAATCCTATTTACAATTTAAAAATTTACAAATCCTATTTATGGAGTCAATCTTATTTACAATTGCACCCAAAACCATAAGATACCTAGGAATAAACCTAATCAATGAGGCAAAGAATCTGTACTCATAAAACTATAAAGTACTCATGAAAGAAATTGAGGAAGATATAAAAAATGGAAAAATGTTCCATGCTCATGGATTGAAAGGACAAATATTTGTAAAAATGTCTATGCTACCTAAAGCAAGCTACACATTTAATGCAATCCCTATCAAAATCTCATCCATTTTCTTCAAAGAAATGGAAGAAATATTCCTAAAATTTATATGGAACCAGAAAAGACCTCAAATAGCCAGAGGAATATTGAAAAAGAAAGCCAAAGTTGGTGGCATCACAATTCTGGACTTCAAGATGTATTATAAAGCTGTCATCATCAAGACAGTATGGTACTGGCACAAACACAGACACGTATATCAATGGAACAGAATAAAGAGCCCAGAAATAGACCCCCAACTCAATGGTCAACTAATCTTCGACTAATCAGGAAAGAATGATCAATGGAATAAAGACAGTCTCTTCAACAAATGGTGTTGGGAAAATTGGACAGCCACACGCAGAAGAATGAAACTGGACCATTTCCTTACACCACATACGAAAATAAACTCAAAATGGATGAAGGACCTCAGTGTGAAAAAGGAATCCATCAAAATCCTTGAGGAGAACACAGGCAGCAACTCTTTGACCTCAGCCACAGAAACTTCTTCCTAGGAACATCACCAAAGGCAAGGGAAGCAAGGGCAAAATTGAACTATTGGGACTTCATCAAGATCAAAAGCTTTTGCACAGCAAAGGAAACAGTTAACAAAACCAAAAGACAACTGACAGAATGGGAGAGGATATTTGCAAACGACATATCAGATAAAGGGCTAGTACCCAAAATCTATAAAGAACTTATCAAACTCAACACCCAAAGAACAAATAATCCAATCAAGAAATGGGAAGAGTACATGAACAGATATTTCTGCAAAGAAGACATCCAGACGGCCAACAGACACATGAAAAACTGCTCCACATCACTCAGCATCAGGGAAATACAAATCAAAACCACAGTGAGATACCACCTCATACCAGTGAGAATAGCTAAAATTAACAAGTCAGGAAATGACAGATGCTGGTGAGGATGTGGAGAAAGGAGAATCCTCTTACCTGTTGGCAGGAAATCAAGCTGGTGCAACCACTCTGGAAAACAGCATGGAGGTTCCTCAGAAAGTTGATCATAGAGTTACCCTATGACCCAGCAATTGCACTACTGTGTATTTACCCTAAAGATAAAAATGTAGTGATCTGAAGGGGCATGTGCGCCCAAATGTTTATAGCAGCACTATCCACAATAGCCAACTATGGAAAGAACCTAGATGTCCATCAACAGATGAATGGATAGAGAAGATATGGCATATGTATACAATGGAATACCATGCAGCTATCAAAAGAAATTATATCTTGCCATTTGCGATGACATGGATGGAACTAGCGGGTATTATGCTGAGCAAAATAAGTCAGTCAGAGAAAGACAATTATCATATGATCTCCCTGATATGAGGAAGTTGAGCGGCAATGTGGGGAGCTTGAGGGATTAGAAAGGAAGAAATGAAACAAGATGGGATCGGGAGGAAGACAAACCATAAAAGACTCAATCTCACAAAACAAACTGAGGATTGCCCGGGGGAAGGGGTATAGAGAGAGGGTGGTTGGTTTATGGACTTTGGGGAAGGTATGTGCTATGGTGAGTGCTCTGAAGTGTGTAAACCTGGCAATTTACAGACCTGTATCCTTGGGCCTAATAATATATTTATTATATGTTAATTTAAAAAAATTTTAAGTGCTCCCTGCTTGGCAGGGAGTCTGCTTCTCCCACTGGCCTCTCTCCTCTCATGCTCTCTCCCTCTCTCTCTCAAATAAATGAATAAAATCTTTTAAAAATTTTCTTAAGTAAAAAAAAATGTAAATGACAAGGAAAAAAAAAGAATCCAGTCAAAATGAACCCCCAAAATAAGTTTTATATAATACCAGTACAAAAACAGATACACAGAAATACTGACAAAAGAAAAAGATGGGAAGGTGGTTATAAATACTCGATGTGGGTGAGGAAGGTTATTTTGGTCCTTCCTGGGTTTATCTTGTTATCTTTGTTAAAGGGCTCAACGTCCCCGAGATAAAGGGAGATTAAAACTCGTTTATACATAGGGGTAGTATTGAATAGGGAAAATGGATTACCTTGAAGTTTATATCTATATGTATTTAAAAAAAAAAAAGAAAAGAAAAAGAAAAACACAGATATGTGTATGAAAAAACTTCAAGTTAAAATGTTATTATGGAGTATGTTATATTAATCCTCTAGTTGTAATGGTAGGTAGGTTAAAGAAATCAAAAGAACAACAATCATGAGAACGAATTTTTTTAAAAGTTATATCTATGAAATATACAGCTTTTAGGGCAATCCCGGGAGCTTAATATATTGTTTTCTCCTGATGTTGAGGTTTTCCTGTTTTATGGGGACCCTGTGGCAATTGTCTTCTCATTTTTTTGGCTTCTCTTCAGAGGGAGGGGCATGCTGCATTGTTTTTCAGTCAGTCTTGCTTGGGTTGAGTCGTCCTGCCCCCTAAGAAGGGGCTGAGCTCTATGGAAACAAGTTTTTCAGGCCCATGTTCTCTGGAGGCTTTTTGGTTTTGTTGGCTTTTTTGGATTTTTTGGCTGCTTTTTGTGACTTTTCAGAGTTTTAGTGGAATGCACACTGCACCCAGACCTCCACCTCAGAGAGAAGCATCAGTCTGCTCCCCTCTGGGTGGTTCAGAATACACGACTCCCCTTTTGCAAACTCTGCTGAACCATGCCACCTCCCACAGGTCATGTGTGCACCCCAGCTACTGTCTCAGGGGTCGCCCAAAGCGCCCACTTGTCTCTGTATCCTGTGCCACTAAAAGTGCGAGCAATATTCGTCCAGGCAGCCCATTTCTGGTAGCTGCCTTTGTGGGGACTGCTATCTGGGTACCAGGCCCATGCCGCCAGGTGCACCGGGGGATCCTGACCAGAGATCATGCTGATTTCCTTCAGGCACAGACTGGAAGTGCCCAGAACCTTGGCTGTTCCTAGAGACCACCAGGTAGCACCAACACCAAGCTTTCTCAGGCACTGGTGGGGAGTGTGTTCAAACCCCGGTTGCCCAGTATGGGCAGAATGCAAAAAGGTGTGGTTCTAGAGAGCACCCACCAGACTCCTTTAAATGTGGGTGGGAGTGAGGCCAGCTGATGATGGTGTAAGAAGTGCATAGCTGGGTGCTCGGGGACCAGGAACTGGAGGCTCTGCCTCACTCTCTCTGGCATGGGTGTTCACCGGTGGTGGCCATCCTGAGTCCATGAGCTTAGGTCTGTGCCCATGACCGCCCAATTTCACCAGTTGCCCCTTAAGATATTTTTCTCTTTTTGAGTGTTTTTAACCAGACTCCAAGTTAATGCTGGTCCCCAACCACAGGGCACTTTCGTTTTGGGGTATTAATTTCCAATGGTTCACTTCAGGTGGCTCCCTCCCCCTTCTGCTTATCCTCTGATATCAGTCCAAGCATTCCCACTCAACTTTACCTCTTCACTGGTGTCTTCTGACCCCATAGAGATCCAGCACAGTATAATCCTACACCTTAAGCTGATTTCATGGGTATTCAGAGTGTTCTGGTAGATATTTAGCTCACTTTAAGGGATGAGGTGAAATAGGGTCTCCTACATCTCCAGATTCTTGCCTCTCCCCAGGACTTCGTTCTTTTGGTGGTGAATTCCAACTACTCTGGATTTTCCTAGGTTGGATCTTGCTTGTACCCTGGGTGGGTGATAGTTTGGACTCTGCTTTTTCACTCAACCATCCCTCAACAGAATGACTAGAAAAAGAACACCCTCAAAAAAGAAAGAACCAGAGAATGTGGCCTCTGCCACAGAACTACTAAATATGTATATAACCAAGATGTCAGATATTGACTTCAGAGTAAAAATTATCAGGGCCAAATCTTGGCTTGAGGAAAATATTAATGAAAATATACAATCTGTAAGGGGAGAAATGAGATATAATCTGTCTGAATGTAAAAATGCTATGAATGAAATGCAGTCTAAGCTGGATACGTTGACTGACAGGGTAAATGAGTAAGAAGAATGAATTCATGATATAGAGGATAAGATGATAGAAAAGATGGAAATTGAGGCAGCATGGGGGAAACAAATTAAAACCCAAGGAATCAAACTGAGAGATTTAGTGACAGATTTAAATGTTACAATGTTAGAATTATTGTGATCTCTGAGGGGATGGAGAGAAAGACAGGTCTAGAAGATACAGTTGAACAAATCATGGCTGAGAACTTCCCTAATCTGGAGAAGGAGACAAGAATTCGTGTCTGAGAGGTGGAGAGGACCCCTCTCAAGATCAATGAGGACAGACCAATGTCCTGACATATAGTAGTATAATTTGCAAGTCTTAGATCCAAGGAAACAATCATGAATGTGGATTAAAGGAAGAGATTTCTTACATATGGAGGGAGGAATATCATAATAATGTCAGACTTATCCACAGAGACCTGGTAAGCCAGAAAGGGTACTAATGAGAAGACATGTTCAGGGTATTAAATGAGAACATGCAGTCAAGGGTGATTTATCCAGCCAAGTTGTCATTCAGAATGGATGAAGAGACAAGGACCTTTGAAGACCTGCAGAAACTAAAAAAATATGTGACCACCAAGCTGGCCCTGCAAGAAATATTAAGGGGGATTTTCTAAAAAGAGAAATACCCCAACAGTGATGTAGAAAATAAGTTTACAGAGAAAATCCATGAAGCTGTATGACCTGGAGTGTTTTCTGGGGAACAGTCTATGATCTCTATGTTCTGAGACAGAAGTTTGGACGCAACCACTTCTGCTCTGACTCTTTGAAGGGACCCAGAAATCCACCAGAAAAAGCCACCAGAGAAGAAAAACCTCCCAAAAGTAGTTATTATTGAGGCCATCCCCCACGACAGTGGGCAAGGCAATTCTGCCCAACTAGGGTTCCTTGAGTACAGTGCAACAGGCCCTTCCCTCAGAAGACAGGCTGAAAGAACAAGAGGCCAAGAAGCCCAAAGTCCCTATAAAACAGGTCCATCTTTCATGGATTGTGGTCCATAGTTTGGAATCTATACATTCCCTCAACCAATTCTCACCAGAATGACAAGGAAGAGGAACCCCCAAGAGAGGAAAAATTCAGAGACTGTGACCTCTTTCACTGAACTGTTGGATATGGATATAAGCAAGATGTTGGAAATTAAATTCAGGGTAACAGTTATCCAGAAAATGGCTAGGTTGGAGAAAACCATAAGTGGAAACATAGACTCAGTAAGGGCAAAAGTGAGAGCTAATCTGGCAGAACTTAAAAATGCTATCAGTGAGATCCAATCTTATCCTAACACTCTAACAGCTAGGGTAAATGAAGCAGAGATCAAATTCATGGTCTAGAACACAAACTGATAGAAAAGAAGGATCAGGAGGGGGTCCGGAACAAAGAGCTTAGAAGCCATGAAAGCAGAATTAAGGAACTAAATGATGCCATGAAACATTCAAATGTCAGAATTATTGGAATCCCTGACGGGGTGAAGAGACAGAGAGGTCTAGGAGATATAGGTGAGTAAATCCTAGCTGAGAGTTTCCCTAATCTGGGGAATGAAACAAGTGTTCATGTACTAGATGCAGAAAGGACGCCCCCCAGAATCAACTAGGGTAAAAAGACTTCCAGACATGAGATTATGAAGTTTGCGAATCGTAAATTCAGAGAAATCATCTTAACGGCAGCTAGGTGGAAGAGATTCCTTAACTACAGAGGGAAGAATATCAAAATAATGTCAGACCTGTCCACAGAAACCTGGCAAAGCAGAAAGGGCTGGCAAGACATATTCAGGGCACTAAATGAGAAGAACATGCAATCAAGAATACTTTATCTGGAAAGGCTGACATTTAGACTGGATGGAGAGATAAAGAGCTTCCAAGACTGGCAAAGACTAAAAGATTATGTGACCACCAAGTTGGCACTACAAGAAATATTGGGGGGGGGGGCAGTCCATAAAAGAAGAAAGACTCCAAGACTGATATAGAACAGAAATTTACAGACACAATCTACATAAACAAGGGCTCAATCCCAGGACCCAGGGATCATGACCTGAGCCAAAGGCAGAGGCTTAACCCACTGAGCCACCCAGGCACCCCAGAACACTGTATCATTCTTAAAGTGTCTATCCAACAAGAAGATCTAGCAATTGTAAATATCTATGCCTCCAACATGGGAGCAGCCAACTTCGTACGTCAACTGTAAATCAAAGAAAAAGATATATTGATATGAATATGTTAACTGTAGGGGATCTTAATATGCCACTATCAGCAAAGACAGATGATTTAAGGAGAAAATCAACAAAGAAATAAGAACTTCGAATGCACACTGGACTGGATGGACCTCAAAGATATATACATAACACTCCACCCTAAAACAACAGAATATTCATTCTTCTCGAGAACACAAGGAACCTTCTCTAGAATAGACCACATACTGGGACAAAAATCAGGGCTCAACTGATACCAAAGGATTGAGATTATTCCTTGCAGATTCTCAGATCATAATACTGTGAAACTGGAGCTCAACGACAAGGAAAAGTTTGGAAGAAATGCAAACACCTGGAAGCTAAAGACCACTTTGTTTAAGAATGCTTGGATCAACCAGGAGATCAAAGAAGAACTGAAACAATTCATGGAAACCAATGAGAATGAAGACAGTTCAGTCCCAAACCTATGGGATATGGCAAAGGCAGTCCTAAGGGGGAAGTACATAGCCATCCAAGCCTCACTTAAAAAAAATACAAAAACTCTGAATACACAAGCCCTCTTTACAATGTAAAGAACTGGAGAATCAACAAATTAAGTGTACCCCACACATGAGGAGGGAAATAATCCATTCAGAGCAGAGATGAATGAATTAGAAACCAGAGATATGGTAGAACACATGAACGAAACTAGAAGCTGGTTCCCTGAAAGATTTAATAAGATTGCTATCAATCACTGGCAGGCTAATTGAAAAGAAAAGAAAAAGGACCCAAACTAGTGAGATTATGAATGAAAGGGGAGAGATTATGACTAACACCAAGGAAATAGAAACTATGATCAGAAATTATTATCAGTAGTTATATGCAAATAAGTTGGGCAACCTAGAAGAAACGGATGCATTCTTGGAAACCTATAAACTTCCAAGACTGAAGCAAGAAGAAATTGACAACCTGAATAGACCAATAACTAGTAAGGAGATGGAAGCAGCGATGAAAAACCTTCCAAATAACAAGATTCCAGGACCTGATGGATTCCCTGGGGAGGGTTACCAAACATTCAAAGAAGAAATAATACCTATTCTCCTAAAGCTGTTTCAAAAAAATAGAAGGAGAAGAAAACTTACAGACTCTTTCTATGAAGCTATCATAACCCTGATACCCAAATCAGGCAAGAACCCCAACAAAAGGGAGAATTCCAGACCAATATCCCTAATGAATATGGATGCCAAAATTCTCAACAAGATTCTAGCTAACAGGATCCAACAGTACACTAAAAAGATTATCCGCCAGGACCAGGTGGGACTTATCCCTGGGATGCAAGGTTGGTTCAACATTCACAGATCAACCAATGTGATAGAACAAATCAATAAAAGAAGAGAGAAGGACCACATGGTCCTCTCAATTGATACAGAAAGGGCACATGATAAAATACAGCATCATTTCCTGATTAAAACTCTTCAGAGTATAGGGATAGATGAAACAATCCTCAATTTCATTAAGTGTATCTATGGAAAACCCACAGCGAATATCATTCTCAATGCGGAAAAGCTGAGAGTCTTCCCATTCTCAATCAGGAACATGACAAGGATACGACTCTCACCACTACCATTCAACATAGTACTAGAAGTCCTAGCAACAGCAATCAGACAACAAAAAGAAATAAAATGTATTCAAATTAACAAAGAAGAGGTCAAACTCCTTCTCTTCGCAGATGACATGATACTTTATATGGAAAACCCAAAGCCTCCACTCCTAAATTACCAGAATTCATACAGCAATTCAGTCATGGGGCAGAATATAAAATCAATGCATAGAAATCAGTTGCTTTCTTATGCACTAACAATGAAATTATAGAATGGGAAATTAGAGAATCAATTTGATTTACAATCACACCAAAGACCATAAGGTACTTTGTAATAAACCTATACAAAGAGGCAAAACATATGCAATCTAGGAACTACAGAACACCCATGAAAGAAATTGTAGAAGACACAAAAAGATGGAAAAACATACCATGCTCATGGATGGGAAGAATAAGCATTGTTAAAATGTCTATGCTGCACCCCAAAGATACAGATGGAGTGAAAATATGGGCCATCTGTACCCCAATGTTCATAGCAGCAATGGCCATAGTCACCAAACTGTGGAAAGAGCCATGATGTTCTTCAACAGATGAATGGATAAAGAAGATATGGTCCATATATGCAATGGAATATTATGCCTCCATCAGAAAGGATGAATACCCAACTTTTGTATCAACATGGACAGGACTCAAAGAGATTATGCTGGTGAAATAAGTCAAGCAGAGAGAGTCAGTTATCATATGGTTTCACTTACTTGAGGAGCATAAGGGATAACACGAAGGACATTGGGAGGAGGAGAGGAGAACGGTGTTGGGAGAAATCGGAAGGGGAGATGAACCATGAGAGACTTTGGACTCTGGGAAACAAACTGAGGGTTTTGTAGGGGAGAAAGGTGGGGGGTTGGGTGAACCTGATGGTAGGTAATAAGCAGGGCATGTATTGCATTGCATGGATCATTGAGTGTAGTGCATAAACAATGAATCTTGGAACACTGAAAAAATAAAGTTAAAAAGAAAAATCTATGCCACCCAGAGCAATCTAAACTTTCAACGCGATCTCTATCAAACTACCAATGGCATTTTTCAAAGTGCTGGAACAAACAATCCTAACATTTGTGTGAAACCAGAAAAGACCCCGAATCACTAGGGAAATGTTGAAAAAGAAAAACAAAGCTTGGGGCATCATATTGCATGATTTCAAGCTTTATTACAAAGCTGTAATCACTAAGACAGCATGGTATTAACACAAAAACAGACATATAGACCAATAGATCAGAGTAGAGAGCCCAGATATGGACTCTCAACTCTTTGGTCAAATAATCTTTGACAAAGCAGAAAAAAATGCAAATAGAAGAAAGACAGTATCTCCAGTAAATGGTGCTAGATAATTGGACAGCTATACACAGAAGAGACCCATTAATTGCACTATTAGGTATTTATCTCAAAGTCACAGATGTCGTGGAAAGGAGGGCCACATGCACCCCAATGTTCATAGCAGCAATTACCACAATAGCTAAACTGTTTTAGGAGCCAAGATGTTGTTCAGTGGATGAATGGATAAAGAAGATGTGGTTCATATATCCAATGGAATTTTACTCAGCCATCAGAAAAGATGAATACCTACCGTTTGTATAACATGGATGGAACTGAAGGGGATTATGCCAAGTGAAATAAATCAAGCAGAGAAAGTCCATTATCTTATGGTTTCACTCATATCTGGAACATGAAATAGTGTAGGGACCACAGGGGAAGGGAGGGAAAACTGAAAGAGAAGAAATCAGTCATGGAGACAAACTGTGAGAGACTCTGGACTCCAGGAACCTAACTGAGTCTTACAGAGGGGAGGGGGAAAGGTGTTATTGAGTAATGGATATTAAGGAGGGCACATGTGGTGATGAGCACTGTTATACACAACTAATGAATCACTGAATACTACATCAAAAACTAATGATGTATTATATGTTAGCTAATTGAACATAATAATGTAAAAAGTGAATTAAAAAATTAAAAAAAGAAACCAACCACATTCATCAAAAAACTATAACAAATAATACTAACATTTGCATGAAACTACAAAGGATGTTGAATAGCCAAAGCAGTGTTGAGAAAGAAAGAGAAAAAAGAAAAAAGCTGGCAGTTTCACAGTCCCAGATTTCCAAATATACTAAGCTGTAGTAGTCATAATATGTGGTCCTAGCGCAAAAATAGATACACATATCAATGGGATAGAATAGAAAGCCCCAAAATAAATGCATGCTTGTATGCTCAATTAATCTATGACAAAGGAGGCAAGAATATGTAATGGAGCAAGATGGTCTCTACAATATATAATGCTGGGAAAACCCTGATAGCAAGATGAAAAATAATGAATGTGTTACACTTTCTTATACCATACACAAAAATAAACTCAAATTAGATTAAAGATCTGTATGTAAGACCTGAAATAAAATCCCAAGGAAACCATAAACAATTATCTCTTTGACTTTTGGTTACCAGAGTCAGAGGTTGAAAGAAGGGTAATTATAAAAATGTGTTTGAAAGGTTCAAACTTCCAGATATAGAATAAGTAAGTACTAGATTACTAGGGATATATTATATAATGTGATAACTATAGCTAACACTGTTGTATGATATATATGAAAGTACTAGAGTAAATCATGACTTCTCTTCAGGAAGATTTTAAAAATTTTTCCTTCTGTTTTTGTTTTCTTCTCATTGCATCTTTAGGAAAAGATGGAAGCCACCTAAATGTATTGTAGTAATAATTCCACAATATATGTGTATCAAACCATTGTGATGTATTCTTTAAACACATACAAAGATTATGTCTATTATTTCTCAATAAAAGTGAAAAAATTCAAAAGGAACTACCATACAATACAGTAGTTGCACTTCTGAGGAAATAGCTGAAGGAAATGAATACATTATGTTGAAAAAATATCAGACATTGGCATGCTCCTGTTCATTGCAGTCTTATGTACCCTAGACATGGAAACAAATTAAATATCCATCAGTGAAAGGGAAAGAAAAATAAAATATGATAAAAACAGAGAAGGAGGCAAATCATAAGACTTTTTTTTTTTTTTTTTTTTGCTTTTTCAATATTTCCTTTTATTCTGGAACAGAAACTGGAAAAAGGACAATGATTCACTCAGAAATCAATGACTCAATTCAGGTTGCTACTTTACATTTAAGCACCACTCAAAAAGTGGGCAGAAAGCAAGTGATTCTTCTTTGCCCATCACAATACCAGCTACATAGCTGAGAGTTCAGAACTTAATTACACAATGCTTTCTCTGTTACCAGAAGCTAACACTGCTCTGCGACAAATAGGACAGGTAGAATTCTCAGACAACCAGCGATCGATGCAGTGGACATGGAACTCATGGGAACAAGGTAGTTTATGAAGTTTGTTGCCTTCTGTGTATTCTGTAATGCAAACACTACAGGTTTTTAATGCATCGTTTTCACCAAAACTTCTCATTGCCAAGTTGTCAATCTGTTCTTTGGTGAGTCCTCTAGGTTGGTCATCACCATCCTCATTTAAGAGGAAAAACTAAGCCAGACTAAGGAAGGGCAAAGAGCCACTTTCATCAAATGTTACCAGGGCCCTGTGTCGACCCTCTCATCTGGCACCTGATGAGCCTGATGATGAGCTTCCTTCATTACTGCCTTCAAACACCTCTGAGCTAGTCTCTGAACTTTCACCACTGGAACTGGAGCTAGGACTGGAACTGGAACTGGAACCAGAACTGCTACTACCACCAGAACCCCCACTTCCATTCCATGACTTTGCCCTTTCCACATTTTGTTGAATTGCAACAGATGTAGTCTCACTTAAACCAGTATTAAAGATTCTACGAATTGGAATTCTGATGGTACTGACATAGGTTCTCACATCTGCCTGTTCGGAATGTGAAAATGTACGCCTAAAACCTCCTCATTCACTTTCATAAGTGACAGTATTGTTTGGCATCTGAGACCTTGACCGAGTTCTGCTAGCTATGCTATCTCTCTGCCGGTACTCTCCAGGACGAACTCTTCTTACTTGCAGATTAAGGACTATGGTTGGAGGTCTCTGTCCTGATCCTGCAGATTCACCACTGCTGGTTGTGTCTGAAGAACCTGCTCCTTGTGAGGCATTTCTTGTTCCAGAAGCTGCAAAAAGACCTCTACTTAGCAAGTCAGGTCCACTTATTTGCTGTCTCAATGTCACATGGTGTTGGGTTCTAGAACTTCCCTCAGTCTCATTTACCAAAGGATGCTCAAAAGTCTGAGATGAGATACTATGATGAGATCTCCGTGGAATTTCACTCATTGAATGCAGAGGTGACCTACATCTTTCAGCTCTCGCTCGGGTTCTCTGATGATCTGGGCTCCTGCTTCTTGCCCTTCTCTGACCTCTGGTGGGTGCGACTTCTCCCATTAATGCCTCAGTTGAATTTCGTTCTGATCTAGATGGCCTTGCAGATGTTGATTCAGATCGTGGATTTTCCACGTGCCTTTAGCTGCTGTTGTCTGTATTTTCTCCACCAGAATGTCTTGCAGATGGCTCATTTTCATTCTCTGGATTTTGACTCCCATCATTACGGTTAACGTTGATCTCTAAACTGAAATCTGAAATCACCACTGTCTGGGTTAGTCCGGCTCACTGCTCTCCAAGATTGTTTCCTCTTGGACCACTTCTTGTTGTATTTCCAGTTTGTCTGATGGAGTTAAGCCAGTCTATTATAGAGTCACCATTGGACACATCATCTGAAGAGTCTCCACCTCTGTTTTCATCTGAGTTTTGTGGTGCTGGGCCCTCTTTAATTTGTTGTAGTCTTCTCAGCAACTCTTCCTCAGTACTTTCACCTGGGGAGCCTAGCAAATTGTTATCCCGCATAAGTCTATAATCTTCTTCACTCAGGTTATTTACAAATTGATAGAAAGCTTCTTCCCGATCCAATCGGTCCATCTGACTCCTGTGCGCCTTCCTTGCAGCTGCTCTCAAGCCCACCTCCAATGAGTCGCTGGTGGAGACCCGCCTCTAGCCCAGCACCTGCTCGGAGACGTTGCTCAGGCAGCCATTATCTTCCCCAGATCAACGTTAACCATAATGATGGGAGTCAAAATCCAGAGAATGAAAATGAGCAGCCTCATAAGAGACTCTTAACAGAAGGAAACAAACTGAGGGTTGTTGGAGGGGAGGTGGAGAGGCAGGGTAAATGGATGATGGATATTAAGATTGGAACTTGCTGTAATGGGCACTGAGTGTTATATGCGAGTGATGAATCATTGAATTCTATCCCTGAAACTAATACTACACTATATGTTAACTAACTAAAATTTAAGTGAAATCTTGAAAGAAAAAAAAAATGTCCATCAGTGAATGGATAAGGAAATTGTGGTATATATACAGTGTAATATTTAGGGCAATAAGAAGGAACTCATGATATTTGTGACAATAAGAATAGACCTC
Source organism: Mustela nigripes (assembly GCF_022355385.1). Lineage (NCBI taxonomy): Eukaryota > Metazoa > Chordata > Mammalia > Carnivora > Mustelidae > Mustela > Mustela nigripes. The sequence goes on along the minus strand of NC_081575.1, from coordinate 76,431,188 downwards.
AAGGCATTACAGTAAGTGAAACTTGTCAGACAAACGGTATATGACTTTATGTGTATATAGGAATAAAATAAATATATATAAATAAACAAAATAAAAATATATAAAAATAGTTCAGGGGCGTCTGAGTGGCTCAGTGGGTTAAAGCCTCTGCTTTGGGCTCAGGTCATGATCCCAGGGTCCTGGGATCGAGTCCCGCATTGGGCTCTCTGCTCCGTGGGGAACCTGCTTCCTCCTCTCTCTCTGCCTGCCTCTCTGCCTACTTGTGATCTCTGTCTGTCAAATAAATAAATAAAATCTTTAATAAAAAATAGTTCAGATTTGTGATTATAGTGTCGGCGGTGGTAACTGGGGATGTGTGAAGAAGGTAGCAAATAGTACAAACTTCCATGTATAAGGTAAATAAGTACTGGGGATGTAGTGTACACCATGGCTATATTTAACATTATGCTACTTTTGAAAGTTGTTAAGAAGGAAATTCCAAGACCTCTCATCACAAGGGAATTTTTCTTCTTTTTTTATATCTATATTTTATGATGTTAACTAAACTTATTTTGGTAATGTTTTTTTAATACATGAAATTGAAGTCATTATGCTCTATACCTTATACAGTGCTGTATATTAGTTATATCTCAATAAAGATTGAAAAAATATAAATACTACACTAAGTAATAAACAGATTTAATGCAACATTTATCAAAATCCCAGTGGTCTTTTTTACAAAAATAGAAAAATCCATTCTAAATTTCAATATCAAGGATATCAACAGATCCCAAAATAGTCTTGAAAAATAATGTAGTCAGTGATCCCATGTTTCCTGAATTCAATTCATTACAAAGTAACATTAACATAAAGGTTTATGATACTAACTTAAAGACATGTATATAGACCAATGCAGTAGAATAAAAAGCTAAGAAATAAACTATTGCATAAATGCTCAAATAATTTTCAACAAAGGTACTAACACCATACAATGGAGAAAGGACAATCTTTTCAACAAATTACATTGAAAAACTGGATATCCAAAGGCAAAATAATTAAGTTGGACTCTTACCTAAAACCACATGAAAAATGTAAATTTCAATGAATCAAAGACCTAAATATAAAAGCTAAAATTATAAAATTCTTAGAAGAAATCATTGGGTATATGATGGAGTGGGGAATAGAGGAACAATTTCATTAATTCAACCCAAAAACCATAGGTAACCAAAATTAAAACAGATAAAATGCACTATATTAAAATTTTATAATTCTATGCATCAAAGGACACAATGAAGTGAAAGGCAACCTACTTAATGGGAAAAATATATGCATTATTGATAAGGGGTTCATACCCAAAATATATAAAAAACTCTTATGAAGTCAACAAATCATAAGCAAATTAATTAAAAAATGGTCAGAGGACTTGAATACACTATTCTCTAAAGAAGATATATAAATGACAAATAAGCACATGGAAAGGAATTCAATATCACTAATCAAACAATGTTGCAGGGGTGCTTGGGTGGCTCAGTAAGTTGAGCACCTGCCTTTGGCTCAAGTCATGATTCCAGGGTCCTGGGATCAAGCCCCAGTCCAGGCTCCCTGCTCAGCAGGGAGCCTGCTTCTTCCTCTGCATCCCCACCCCTCGCTACTCATTCTCATTCTCTTCCCCTCTCATTCTCAAATAAATAAAAAATGTTATTAAAAAACAATGTTGCAAAAAATAGGATAATAAAAAATGTTAGAAGGAAAAGCTCAGAAAGGACATTTCCATTTGGGATTTGAAAATTTCTAATAGGTGTGCCTGGGTGGTGTACTAGGTTTAGTATTAGACTCAGTTTCAGCTCAGGTCATGAACTCAGTCATGCATCTGACACCCTGCTTGGTGCAGAGTGTGTTTAAGTTTCTCTTTGCCTCTCTCCCTGCCCCTCCCACTTCCCTTTCTTGCTCTCAAATACATAAATAAATCTTCAAGAAAACAAAGAAAAGGAAAGGAAAGATTTACCATATTCCTGGTAACATAGAAGACCACACATATACATACACATGTGCATATGCCCAGGGTTGTGTGGATACCAACCAAAGAAGCAGAGTCCTTACCTCTGGCTGACTTGGAAGCTCTGTGCAAGCAGGAAGTGAAGATGAAGGAATTGTCAACTCCTGTTTGAATGGTGAAGGCATGCACAAACATGTACACAGAACTCCTGGGAGACAGACATGTAAGGAAATATTTCTGCAATAATTACCCAACCTAAACTAATGGAACGGAGACTTTAGTGACTGCACACATGACAAAATACAGAGTATACAGAATTAGTTTCAAAAAGTCACTCAACAAACAAGATACACTGCTATCAGAAATAATGAAAACAATAAATCCTAGGAACAGAAAATTTGATCTGCAAAATTTTTCAGATTGTATTATTTAAAATAAACTGTTTCCAATGAAATTATAAGGCATGCAAATAAATAAGGAAAGTGTGTTCCTTACACAGAAAATAATAAGCGAAACACAGAGAAATAAGACAATCATTTCTAAAGAACTAAAGAAAATGTCCATCAACTGATGAGTGGATAAAGAAGATGTGGTGTATATATACACAAAGTGGGATATTACTCAGCCATAAAAACCTGAAATCTTTCCATTTGCAATGACATAGATGGAGAGATAGAGTATTATGCTAAGTGAAATGAGTCAGAGAAAGATAAATACCATATAATTTCACTCATATGTGGAAATTCAGAAACAAAACAGATGAATGCGGTCGAGGGAGAGATGAAGTCCAGGAAACAAACTCTTATCTACAGAGAAAAAAACTGAGGGTTATTGGAGGTGGGGTGGGCAGGGGGATGGGTTAAATAGGTGATAGGGATTAAGGAGGACACTTGTGATGAACACTGGGTGTTGTAGATCAGTGATGAATCACTAAATTCTACACCTGAAACTAATATCACACTGTGTGTTAACAAACTGGAATTTAAATAAAAAATTGGGAAAAAATGAGAAAATTATGAGATTGGTATCTCATAAAGAATATCAGTAAAGAGGTAGAAATTTTTTAAAAGAGTCAAATAGAAATTAAGAGGTTGAAAAGTGCAGTAACTGAATTTTTTTTAAAAAGGCACTAGAGGGGCTCAACAGAATATTTGAGCAGGCTGAAGAAATAATTGATAAAGTTGATGTATTGGGATTGCTCATTCTGAGACACATAAAAGGAAAAAAAATTAAAAATGAACAGAGGCTCAGAGACATGCGGGACACCATTAAACATACCAAAATGAAGAGTACAGATAGAAATCCATGTGTTTGTGGTCAACGATTATTAACAAGGGTGCCAAAACCATTCAGTGCGGGTGGGAAACAGTATCTCCAAAAACTAATGCTGAAAACAACTGAATATCTATATGAAAAAAATAAGTTAGATCTCTACCTTCCACCATATGTCAAAATTAACTCAATAATATCTAAATCTACAACACACGTACTTAAAAAAAAAAAAAAAGGTACGTCTTTATCACATTGAATTTGGTAATGGTTCCAGAGATATGACATTCAAAGCAAAACAACAACAAAAAGATTAGACTTCATCTAAATTTTAAAAATTTGTGGATGAATGAACTCTATCATAAAAGTGAAAAAATTTTAAAAAGTGAAAAAATAACCTACAGAATGCAAATTGTACAATTGATGAGTATGATATCCAGAATATCAAAGAAAACTTATAACTCAGTAATAAAAAAAGATATATAACTAAATTTTTAAATGGTCAGATTCAAAAAGGCATTTTTCCACAGAAGACACACAAGTATCCAATAAGCACAGGAAAAAATGCTTAATATCACTAGTCATTAGGGAGATGCAAATGTAAACCACAATAAAACGATCCCTAACATACATTAAAATGTCTACCATGAAATTAAAACCACATTGAGATATCACCTTACACCAGTTAGAATGGCCAAAATTAACAAAACAAGAAACAACATGTGTTGGAGAGCATGTGGAGAAAGGGGAACCCTCTTCCACTGTTGGTGGGAATGCAAGTTGGTGCAGCCTCTTTGGAGAACAGTGTGGAGATTCCTCAAGAAATTAAAAATGGAACTTCACTATGACCCTGCCATTGCACTCCTGGGTATTTACCCCAAAGATACAGATGTAGTGAAAAGAAGGGCCATCTGTACCCCAATGTTTATAACAGCAATGACCACGGTCGCCAAACTATGGAAAGAACCAAGATGCCCTTCAACGGACGAATGCATAAGGAAGATGTGGTCCATATACACTATGGAGTATTATGCCTCCATCAGAAAGGATGAATACCCAACTTTTGTAGCAACATGGACGGGACTGGAAGAGATTATGCTGAGTGAAATAAGTCAAGCAGAGAGAGTCAATTATCATATGGTCTCACTTATTTGTGGAGCATAACAAATAGCATGGAGGACAAGGGGTGTTAGAGAGGAGAATGGGGTTGGGAGAAATTGGAAGGGGAGGTGAACCATGAGAGACTATGGACTCCAAAAAACAATTTGAGGGTTTTGAAGTGGCGGGGGGGTGGGAGGTTGGGGTACTGGGTGGTGGGTATTATGGAGGGCACGGATTGCATGAAGCACTGGGTGTGGTGGAAAAATAATGAATACTGTTTTTCTGAAAATAAATAAATTTATTTATTTAAAAAAAAGATGTCTACCATGGGTGTTCCTCAAAAAATTAAAAATAGAGTTGCCATATGACCCAAAAATTTCACTAGTGGGTATTTATCCAAAGAAAACAAAAACACTAACATGAAAAGATATATGTACCCGTGTTCACTGCAATATTATTTATATTATTTATAATAGCCAAGATATGAAAACAACACAAATATGCATCAATGGATGAATGGAAAAATAAATGGTGTGGAGATATATGTATATAGACATATCTATATACATATATAGATATATATACACATATAGATATGTGTATATATACACATATGTGTGTGTGTGTACACACAGACACACACACACACACACAACGGAATACTACTCAACAATAAAAAAAAGCATGAAACCTTGCTATCTTTAACAATATTGATGGACCTAGAGAGTGTAATGCTAAGTCAAATAAGTCAGACAGGAGAAAAACAGATACCATGTGATCTCAAATACACGTGGAATTAAAAAACAAACAAAGAGATACCTTACCAAACTCATAGATGCAGACAACAGATTGGTGGTTCCCAGAGGCAGAAGAAAGGGGTGGGCCAGATACATAAAGGAATTGAAAAGATACAAACTTCTAGTTATAAAATAAATAAGTCATGAGGTAGAAGAAGCTAAGGTGGTGGAATAGTTGGAGGGCTTTAACATTGCATTGTCCCTCGAACACAGCTAGATAAACATCAAATCATTCTGAATACCCAAGACATTGATCTGAGGACTGACAGACTAAATTGCACAACTAGAGGGAGAGAAAAGGCCACATTGAGGTAGGTAGGAGGTGCAGAGATTTACTTTGGGGAAGAAAGGGAAGAAGGGTGCTGCATCTTTCTGCAGGAGGGAACCCTGGTCACAGAGACAGGCGAGAGACAGAGAGGACCACACGGGATCACACAAGAAAAACACTTCTCTAAAGACATTGATGGGGAAAAACGAGAGGGGCTGATTTTTGTGAGTTTTCTGCAACCAGCAGGTCTCAAAATTATAGAGGTCTGTGGTATGGCTGGTATAAAAGTCCTGAGAGTACTGCAGAGCTCCTGTAGAGAAGGCAGGCAGGTAACTAGGGGGCAGAGGGCACAATCTGAAGATTGCCTGATACACACTGGTAGAGAAGTTTCCCCCTTCTTGGAGTGAATTTGAGAGAAGCAGCATTGCCTCTCTGGGGAACAAAGGAGACTGCAGGTGACATTTTCCTCACCTGCCCTTCAGCATAGGCACAGAGATACCTTCTGAGAGCAGATAACCTGCACAATGGTTCTTTGCAGTGATTTATTCCAAATCCCATACCCTTGCACTTTAGTGTGACTGCCCTCCTGAGACAAATCTGCATGAATCGCAGCACAGGGACAACCTCCCCTGGAGGACCAGTGTAGTTCTGGGCAATGCCAGCTCCCTAAAGATTGGAGATTTTAAACTGAGCTGGCATGCCTGGGATAGAACATAGGTGCACTGTGCTACTGGGTGGGAAGACAGCCCAGAGCACATACAGGGCCAAGGCAACGATCTGAGGGAAGTTTTGGACACATGATTGGAGATTATTCACTCTTCTGGGAGGGATTTCCTCGGAAATGCCATATGAACACCCTCTCCAGAGACATGGGGTGGGGGAGCTGGTGCCATTTCTCTCCCTGGCCCCTCAGTATAAACTAACTAAGCAGCACAGCACAAACATTATCAGCCTAAGACCCTTACACCAAGCCTTGCCACCCTGAGCTCTGCAGGTGCTGCTTTTTTAGTCAAGTGTGACCAAAAACCAGATCAGTGGGCAGATCCTCCAGAAGACCAACAGCATGGAAACAAATAAAGGTGAAAACACAACAATCCAAACTCCTTGGGCTGCAACAAAAGTGGTCATAAGAGGGAAGTATATATTATAACAAGCCTACATCAAGAAGCAAGAAAACTCTCAAATACACAGCCTAAACATACATCAAAAGAGGCTAGAAAAAGATAAGAAATGAAACCTAAAGCCAGTAGAAGAAGGGAAATAAAGATTAGAGCAGAAACAAATGGTACAGGAAAAAAACAAACAAATAATAGAACAGATCAATGAAACCAGGAGATTGTTCTTTAAAAGAATTAATAAAATTGATAAACCCTGAGCCAGACTTATCAAAATCATAGAAAGGACCCAAACAAGTAAAATCACGAATGAGAAAGGAAAGATCACGACCAACGACAGAAATACAAACAATTATAAGAGAATATTATGAAACAATTTCATGTTGACAAATTGGGCAATCTAGAAGAAATAAATTCCTAGAAACATATAAACTACCAAAACCGAAACAGGAAGAAGTTAAAAAAAAAAAAGTGAAAAGATCAATAACCAGCAGGAAATTAAATCAGTAATCAAAAGTCTTCCATGGGAGAAGTTAGGATAGTGGGGAAGTAGGGGAACACTAAGTTTGTCTTGTCCTTCAAATACAACTAGATAGTTAGCAAATCCTAGTGAAAGCACAAGAAATCAGTCAGAGATCTGAGAAAACAAATGCTACAAGTTGACCAGTAGGAAAAGGACCATCATTTGGAAGGTTGGAAAGTCAGAGACTTGATCTGAGGTGGTATAGCTGAGGAAATGGTGGAGGGGAGGGAGCTTGTTTAAGGTGGGCAACCACAAGGTATTATAAGCATCAGAGTAGAAAACCAGAACTTTTCCAAGTCTACTGTAGTGGGGTATGAGCCTGGCTTAAAGGTGCTCAGGTGGTAAAGCAGGGAGAAGTCCCAGGTGTGACAGAGTAGATTCAAGATCTCCAGCATCACTAGAAGAATGGGTGGTGCCTGAAATGCGGCACAGTTCCCTGGCATAGGATTAGGGAAGACAGATGAGACCTGTGAGCCTAGGTGCCAGCTTTCTGCTCTGTGTTGCTGTAAACTGTGAACCACTGCATGGTCATGAGACCGCTTTCTTGGGAAGGGTTCAGAAAAAGGCAGAAGCATAGCAACATGTTCCTCCCCTGGGAGTAACAGTACAGGTTCTCAACTTGAAAGTCTCTAAAATTTGTAGTTTTGAAACTCAGTCACATGTCTGAGATAAAAACCCTCAGTCACAAGCAGGGAGAACACAGAGTTCTGACAGAAACCAGGGAGACCAGAGTGATTGATTGCTATTCTTTGAGGGCTTACTGAAGAGTACAGGGCACATTTTCAATTCCTAGCTAGAGACCCTGGCACAGCCATATTCATCTGTCTCATGAGTTCTGGAAAACTTCAGGGAGCAAAAGAACACCACCTAAAGGAGTCCAGAGCCATATATGCCAAACCCTGGCCCTCACTCACTGGAGACATTTTTCCACTAGGACTAATCCACCTTAGAATCAATGCAACAACAAAATGGGAGAATGGGAGAAGATATTTGCAAATAACATTACAGATAAAAGGCTGGTATCCAAGATGTATAAATAACTTATCAAACTCAATACTCAAAGAACAAATAACCCAGTCTAAAAGTGAGCAGAAGACATGAACACTTCTCCAAAAAAGACATACAAATGGCAAACAGACACATGAAAAAAACTTCCACGTCACTTGCCATCAGGGAAATATAAATCAAAACCACAATCAGATAATCAACTTTCTCCAGTTAGAATGGCAAAAATTAATAAGACAGGAAACAAATGTTGGTGAGGATGTGAGAAAGTGGAACTCTTATGCTGTTGATAGGAATGCAAGCTGGTGCAGTCACTCTGGAAAATAGTATCAAGATTCTTCAAAAAGTTGAAAATAGGGCTAGCCTATGACCCAGCAATTACTCTACTAGGTATTTAGCCCAAAGATACAGACAAAGTGAAAAGAAGGAGCACATGCACCCATATGTTCATGGCAGCAATGTCAACAACAACCAAACCATAGAAGGAGCTGAGATGTCCTTCAACAGATGAATAGATAAAGAAGTGGTACGTATATACAATGGTATATTACTCAGCCATCAATAAGGATGAATGCCCACCATTTGCACTGACATGGATGGAACTAAAGGGGATTGTGCTAAGTGATATAACTCAGTCAGAGAAAGACAACTATTGTATGGTTTCACTCATATATGAAACATAAGGAACAGCATGGAGGGCCCTAGGGGAAAGGAGGGAAAATTGAAGGGGGAGGAATCAGAGAGGGAGAGAAACCATGAAAGACTATGGACTCCAGAAAACAAATTGAAGGTTTCAGAGGGGGTGGGAAGAATGGGTAGCTTGGTGATGGGTAGTGAGGAGGGCACATGCTGTGATGAGCACTGGGTGTTATATGCAACTAATGAATCATTGAACACTATATCAGAAAGTAATGATGTACTATAGAGTGGTTAACTAAACATATCAAAAAAATTCTATCAAGAATGGAAATTAATTATAGATTTCAGAAAAATAAAAGAATCAATGATACACACAAACACAAAGAATCAATGCAGTATACCTGTTCCCCACAAAACCAGCACAAACACCTCACTCTCACCAAGTTTGCTGATCAAGAGGGTCGCAAAGTTCAGGTCTTGGGAAAAACAGTAT
>NC_081575.1:76320430-76417003 GCF_022355385.1 Mustela nigripes | reverse complement strand
ATAGTGTCCTTCCTCATCTCTTATTATAGTCTTTGGCTTAAAATCTAATTGATCTGCACTCCTTGGTAGGTGAACTTGGTCTTGGCTGGATTTCTTGTTGATCTTCTGGGGGAGGGGCCTGTTGTAGTGATTCTCAAGTGTCTTTGCCCCAGGCGGAATTACACCGCCCTTACCCGGGGCCGGGGTGAGTAATCCGCTCGGGTTTGCTTTCAGGAGCTTTTGTTCCCTGAGCGCTTTCAGTAGAGTTCCAGAGGATGGGAATACAAATGGTGGCCTCCTGGTCTCCGACCCGTAGGAGCCGAGAGCCCAGGGCCGCACTCCTCAGTGTGCGCTCAGAGAACCGCGCCCAGTTACTCTGCCTGACCTCCGGCCGCGCTCCGAGCTCACCGAGCCTGCGACCCAAGGTCACCCCGAGCTGCGAGCTTACTGTCGGCTCTGTCTCTGTAGCCAGCTTTCCCGTTCCAATACCGGCAAGCTCTGCGACACTCAGACACCCCCGATCCTTCCGTGACCCTGCAGGACCTGAGGGCACGCTGACCCCGTGTGGGCTTTGCCCCGGGTAGCCTCTGGAGCGATGTCCCAGCGGAACAGACTTTTAAAAGTCCTGATTTTGTTCGCTATTGCTCCGCCGCTTTCCTGGAGCCGGCCCCTCCCCCCAGGGTCTATCTTCCCGTCGCTTTGGATTCACTTCTCCGCCAGTCCTACCTTTTAGAAAGTGGTTGTTTTTCTGTTTCCAGAATTGCTGTTCTTCTTCTCTTCGATCTGCCGATGGATTTTCAGGTGTTTGCAATCTTTAGATAAGCTATCTAGCTGATCTCCTGCTAGCTGAAGTAGTCTCAGCCTGCTACTTTTCTGCCATCTTGACTCCTCCCCCTATTCTTTAGTTTTTTAGTATACTTTTTGGTTATTTCCTTTTTGCAATTATTTTATCATTTTTATATACTTATATATTATTTTTGATTCATTTCATTGTATGTTTTTTCTCTTCATTTTATTTTACTTTATTTATTTTTTTCAGTGCTCCAAATTTGTTATTTATGAACCACACCCATGTTCCCTCTTTAATGCCCATCACCAGGCTCACGCAATCCCCTACCCTCCTCCCCTCCAAAATCCTCAGTTTGCTTCTCAAAGTCCACAGTCTCTTGTGGTTTGTCTCCCCCTCCAATTTTCCCCAACTCACTTCTCCTCTCCATTTCATTGTATGTTATTTCATCTTTCTTTTCTTTTCTTTACTTTCTTTCTCTTTCGTTCATTCTTTCTTTCTTTCTATTTTAGGATCTATTTATTTTTAATAAGCAGTCCAAAACACACACAGGACGTAGGGTTTTGTTGTTGTTTTCACTGTTTTTCTTTTTGTGTTGTTGTTATTCTTTTTATTTTTTTGCCTCTAGACTACTCTGTTCTTTATTTTTTTTTATTATGTTATGTTAGTCACCATATCATACATCACTAGTTTCTGATGTAGTGTTCCATGATTCATTGTTTGCATATAATACGCAATGCTCCACACAATCTGTGCTCTCCTTAATACTGTTGTTGTTCTTGTTAGATTTATTATTGTTTCCTCTTTCTTTCTTCTGTTCTTTTCCGGACAAAATGAGAAGAAAAATTCACCAAAAAGAACCATGGGAGGTACCACTCATTGTAAGGAATTTAATCAGTACAGATACAAGAAGTTTGAGCTAGAATATAAAGTAACAATTATAAAGATACTAGCTAGGCCTGAAAAAGAATAGAAGATTCTAGAGAATCCCTTGCAGTAGAGATTGAAGAACTGAAATCTACACAAGCTGATATAAAAAATTATCTCACTGAGATGCAGCCCCAAGTGGAGGCCATAAAAATGAAGATAAACAAAGCAGAAGACTGAATCATTTATATAAAACATTAAAATGATGGAATATGCATCTCACTGTGATGGTAAATAGGTTAAAAGATTATGTATAAAAAAGTGACCTGGAGTAGTGGGAATGAATTAAAAATAAAAGTTTTAACTACGAAGTAGTGGTGGTTGTTCTCTTGTCTTTTTTTTGTTGTTGTTGTTGGCTTTCTGGGGGAGGGGCCTGATGTGTGGTTTTTTAGGCAGTGTTCCCTGAATTAAGTCCTCCTGCCCCCATCAAGGGGGTGGGCTCTGACGAAACACCTTTTTCAGGCTTTTGTTCTCTGGAGGATTTTTTGTTTGTTCCTTTGTTTTCTCTCACCTTGGTAACTTTGACGTTTTTTGGAGCTTTAGAGGAAAGCAAACTGTCCCCAGACCTCCCTCTCAAAGAGAAGCCTCAGTCTGTTCCCCTCTGGGTGCTCCAGAGCACATAAATTCCCTCTCGGCTGCTGGCAGAGGACATTCCCAGTCATGGTCTCTGGGGTCACAAGAACTCCTGCTTGTACCCAAAACCACAAGAGCCACAGCTTTCTGGGCAGCTCCAGATCACCAGAGAGGTTCCAAGCAGTGATAGCGCACTGAGATTTTCTTGTTGGCCCTGGCTACAAGTGCTCAGACTCTCCAGGTCCAAGAGAGCATCTAAGAGAGCTCCAGCTGGTGCCTGCATACACCTCTCTCAGGGGGAGGAGGTGTTTATATAGTTAATTTTTTAACCTATTTACCATCACAGTGAGATGTCCAGTACACCAAATTCCATAATAACCTTTTAACCTGAAATTTTTGATACATATATCTGTGTTTTTCTTCTGCTTTTCTATTTTTTAAATTTTTTAAATTTAATTTTACTTTAGTTTATTATTTATTTATTTTTATTTTTTAATATTCATATAGAGTTGAACTTCAAGGTAATCCTCTTCCCCCAATCAATGCTACCCCTATAGGTAAACCAGTTTTTAATCCCCCTTTATCTTAGGAAAAGTGGGTTCTTTAACAAAGATATCAAGATACATCCAGGAAGAATCAAAATAACCCTCCTCGCCCACACTGAGAATTTACAACCACTCACCAATCTGTTTCCTCCACCAGTGTTTCTATGTATTTGTTTTTGTCCTGGTAGTATATAAATCTTACACTTGGGGTTCTTTTGAATAAGGTTCTTTTTCTTTCTTTCTTTCTCTTCTCATCTACGTTTATCAGTCTTTTTATTTCTCTATTTTTGTTTGTATACTTCATAAATTTTACCTTGGGGCCCATTTAGGCTGGGCCTTCTCTTTATTTTATCTTTCTTTTCCTGTATCCCTCTCTCTCTTTTTCTTTCTTTTTTCCTTCTTTTGGGTGGGGACACGTGATTGCTCAGAAGTGTTCCAGGGTACACCTTGACAGCACCACAGTCAATACATTCAGCTACATCTGTTCAGTCATCTCTCACCAAAATGATTAGGAGGAAGAATGCCCAACAGAAGAAAAATTCAGAGACTGGGCCTTCTGCAACAGAGCTAATGGCTATGGGCATAGGCAATATGTTGGAAAGGGAATTCAGGCTAACAATTATCCAGGCAATAGCTAGGTTGGAGAAATCCCTGGATGAAAAAAATGGAATTGATTAGGGCAGAAGTGAAAACCACCAGGGATGATGTTCACAATGTTCTCAAAGAGTTCCAATCAAATCTAAATTGTCTAAAAGCTAGGGTAACAGAGACAGAAGATAGAATTATTGATCTGGAGGACAAACAGATAGAGAAAAAGGATCAGGAGGAAGTCTGGAACAAACAGCTTAGAAGCCATGAAAACAGAATTAGGGAAATAAATGACGCCATAAAACGTCCCAAAGTCAGAATTATTGGAATCCCTGAGGGGGAAGAGAAAGAAAGAAGACTAGAAGATATAGTTGAACAAATTCTCCATGAAAATTTTCCCAATCTTGCGAATGGAACCAGTATTCGTGTACTAGAGGCAGGATGGTCTCCCCCCAAGGTTATAGAACCTAGAAAGACCTCAAGACACCTGATAGTGAGAATGATGAATCATAATTGTAGACAGGGCTTTTGAAAGCAGCTAGGACAAAGAAATTCCTTACATACACAGGAAAGCCCATCAGAATAAGGTAAGACCTGTCCACAGAAACCTGTCAAGCCAGAAGGGGCTGGCAAGGCATATTCAGGGCACTAAATGAGGAGAACGTGCAGCCAAGAATTCTTTATCCAGCAAGAATGCCATTTTGACTGGCATTCAAAATGGATAGAGAGATAAAGAGCTTAAAGACCCACAAGTTTTAAAAGAGTATGCAGCCATCAAGCAAACACTGCAAGAAATATTAAGGGGGGGGTTATGAAAGAGGAAAAATCCTAAGAATATCATTGAATAGAAATATATGGAGGCAATCTATAGAAAAGAAGACTTCACAGGTAAGACGATGTCAATAAAAACATATCTCTCAATAATCACTCTCATGTGAAGGGCCTAAATGTGTCCATAAAACGACACAGGGTTGCAGATTGGATAAAACGCCAGGACCCATCCATATGTTGTCTACAAGAGACCCATTTTGAACCTAAGGATACACACAGACTGAAAGTGAAGGGATGGAGAAGCGTCTCTCATGCCAACAGGCCTCAAAAGAAGGTTGGGGTAATGATTCTCATATAAGATAAATAAGATTTTAAACTAAAGGCTATAGTCAGAGATACAGAAGGACACTACATCATTCTTAAAGGGACTACCCACCAAGAAGATCTAACAATTGTAAATATTTATGCCCCCAATATGGGAGCAGCCAACTGATAACTGTTAATCAAGATAAAGAGTCATGTTGATATGAATACATTACTAGTAGGAGATCTTAACACACCACTTTCAGCAATATACAGATCATTCAAGCAGAAAATCAATAAAGAAACATGAGCGGGACGCCTGGGTGGCTCAGTGGGTTAAGCCGCTGCCTTCGGCTCAGGTCATGATCTCAGGGTCCTGGGATCGAGTCCCGCATCGGGCTCTCTGCTCAGCAGGGAGCCTGCTTCCTCCTTTCTCTCTGCCTGCCTCTCTGCCTACTTGTGATCTCTGCCTCTCAAATAAATAAATAAAATCTTTAAAAAAAAAGAAAGAAAGAAACATGATCAACACATTGGACCCAATGGACCTCATAGATATATACAGAACATTCCACCCTAAAACAACAGAATACTTATTCTTCTTGAGAGCACAAGGAACCTTGTGCTATGTGGTCACATACTGGGACAAAATCAGGGCTCAACTGATACCAAAGGATTGAGATTATTCCCTAAATATTCTCAGATCATAATGCTTTCAAACTGGAGTTCAACCACAAGGAAAAATTTGGAAGAAATGCAAACACCTGGAAGCTAAAGAAAACTTTGCTTAAGAATGCTTGGATCAACCAGGAGATCAAAGAAGAACTGAAACAATTCATGGAAACCAATGAAATTGAAGACACTTCAGTCCAAAACCTATGGGATACAGCAAAGGCAGTCCTAAAGGGGAAGTACATAGCCATCCAAGCCTCCTTCAAAAAAACTGAAAAATCCAGAATACACCAGCTATCTCTACACCTTAAAGAACGGGAGAATCAACAACAAATTAAGCCATCTCCACACACAAGAAGGGAAATAACAAGATTAGAGCAGAGATCAATGAAATAGAAGCTAGAGATACAGTAGAATAAATCAATAGAACTAGAAGCTGGTTTTTTGAAAGAATCAATAAGATCGATAAGCCATTGGCCAAATTAATCCAAAAGAAAAGAGAGAAGACCCAAATTAATAAAATTATGAATGAAAAGGGAGAGATCACAACTAACACCAAGGAGATAGAAACAATCATCAGAAGTTATTATCAACAGTTATATGACAATAAGTTAAGCAACCTAGATGAAATGGATGTATTCCTAGAAAACTATAAACTTCCAAAATTGAACCAGGAAGAAATTGACAACCTGAATAGACTGATACCTAGTAATGATATTAAAGCAGTGATCAAAAACCTCCCAAAATACAGGAGCCCAAGACCTGATGGATTTCCTGGGGAATTCTACCAAACTTTCAAAGAACAAATAACACCTATTCTCCTGAAGCCGTTTCAAAAAATTGAAGCAGAAGGAAAACTTCCAGACTCTTTTTAGGAAGCCAGCATTACTCTGATCCCCAAACCAGGCAAAGACCCTACCAAAAAGGAGAATTTCAGACCAATATCCCTGATGAATATGGATGCTAAGATTCTCAACAAGATCCTAGCAAATAGGATCCAATAGCACATTAAAAAGATTATCCACCATGACCAAGTGGGATTCATTCCTGGGTTGCAAGGATGGTTCAACATTGGCAAATCAATCAATGTGATAGAACAAATCAATAAGAGAAGAGAGAAGAACCACATGGTTCTATCAATTGATGCAGAAAAAGCATTTGACAAAATCTAGCATTGGTTCCTGATGAAAACGCTTCAAAGTATAGGGATAGAGGGAACATTCCTCAACTTCATAAAATCTATCTATGAAAAACCCAGCAAATATCCTCCTCAATGGAAAAAGCTCACAGCCTTCCCACTGAGATCAGAAACACAACAAGGATGCCCACTCTCACCACTCCTGTTCAACATAGTATTAGAAGTCCTAGCAACAGCAATCAGATAGCAAAGTGAAATAAAAGGTATTCAAATTGGCAATGAAGAAGTCAAACTCTCTCTTCGCAGATGACATGATACTTTATATGGAAAACCCAAATGACTCCACCCCCAAACTACTAGAACTCATATAGCAATTTAGTATTGTGACAGGATACAAACTCGATGCACAGAAATCAGTTGCTTTCTTATACACTAACAATGAAAACACAGAAGGAGAATTTAGAAAATCAATTCCATTTACTATACCACCAAGAACTATAAGATACCTGGGAATAAGCCTAACCAAGGAGGTAAAGGATCTGTGTTCGAGGAACTACAGAACATTCATGAAAGAAATTGAAGAAGACACAAAAAGATGGAAGACCATTCTATGCTCTTGGATCAGAAGAATAAACATTGTTAAAATGTCTACACTGCCTAGAGCAATCTGTACTTTTAATACCATTCTGATTAAAATTCCACCGCTACTTTTCAAGGAGCTGGAGCAAATAATCCTAAAATTTGTATGGAATCAGAAGAGACCACAAATCGCTAAGAAAATGTTGAAAAAAAGCAAAAATGGTGGCATCATGCTACCTGATTTCAAGCTTTACTACAAAGCTGTAAAAATCAAGACAGCATGGTACTGGCATAAAAACAGACACACAGACCAGTGGAACAGAGTAGAGAACCCAGATATGGACGCTCAACTTTATGGTCAAATAATCTTCAACAAAGCAGGAAAAAAAAATCTAGTGGAAAAAAGACAGTATCTTCAATAAATAGTGCTGGGAAAATTGGACAGCTATGTGTAGAAGAATGAAACTCGACCATTCTCTTACACCATACACAAAGATAAACTCGAAATGTATGAAAGACCTCAACGTGAATCAGGAATCCATTAGAATCCTAGAGGAGAACATGGGCAGTAACCTTTTCGATATCAGCCACAGCAACTTCTTTCAAGATATGTCTCCAAAGGCAAAGGAAACAAAAGCAAAAATGAATTTTGGGGACTTCATCAAGATCAAAAACTTCTGCAAAGCAGAGGAAACAGTCAACAAAACAAAGAGGGAACCCACCGATTGGGAGAAGATATTTGCAAATGACAGTACAGACAAAAAAAGCTGATATCCAGGATCTATAAAGAATTTCTCAGACTGAACACACACAAAACAGATAATCATGTCAAAAAATGGGCAGAAGACATGAACAGTCACTTCTCCAATGAAGACATACAAATGGCTATCAAACGCATGAAAAAATGTTCATCATCACTAGCCACCAGGGAGATTCAAATTAAAACCACATTGAGATACCACCTTATACCAGTTAAAATGGCCAAAATTAGCAAAACAGGAAACAACGTGTGTTGGAGAGGATGTGGAGAAAGGGGAACCCTCTTATGTTGTTGGTGGGAATGCAAGTTGGTGGAGCCACTTTGGAAAACAGTGTGGAGATTTCTTAAGAAATTAAAAATAGAACTTCCCTATGATCCTGCAATTGCACTACTGGGTATTTACCCCAGAGATACAGATGTAGTGAAAAGAAGGGACATCTGCACCCCAATGTTCATAGCAGCAATGGCCATGCTCACCAAACTGTGGAAAGAACCAAGATGCCCTTCAACGGATGAATGGATAAGGAAAATGTGGTCCATATACACTATGGAGTATAAGGCCTCCATCAGAAAGGATGAATACCCAACTTTTGTATCAACATTGATGGGACTGGAAGAGATTATGCTGAGTGAAATAAGTCAAGCAGAGAGAGTCAATTATCATATGGTTTCACTTATTTGTGGACCATAAGACATAACACGAAGGACATGGGGAGATGGAGAGGAGAAGGGAGCTGAGGGAAGTTGGAGGAGGAGATGAACCATGAGATACTATAGACTCTGAAAAACAATCTGAGGGTTTTGAAGGGGCAGGGGTGGGAGCTTGGGGGATTCTGGTGGTGGCTATTATGGAGGGCACATGGAACACTGGGTGTGATGCATAAACAATGAATTCTGTTACGCTGAAAAAAATTAAATTAAAGTAAAGAAAGAAAGAAAAAAGAAAAAGAAGAGCCATTGATATGCTGATTACAAGGGACTCATTTTAGACCCAAAGACACCTCCAGATTGAAAGTGAGTGAGTAGAGAGACATTTATCATGCTAATGGACATCAAAAGAAATCTAGGGTAGCCATATCCATATCAGACAAGTTAGATTTTTAAACCAGTCCTGTAATAAGAGATGAGGAAGACCTCTGTATCAAAAAAGGGGGCCTGTCCAACAGGAAGATCTAACACTTGTGAATATTTAAGCCCCTACCTTTGGAGCAGAAAATTAGATAAACTAATTAAGAACGAAATTAAAGAGACACATTGAAAATAATCCAATAATAGTTGGGACTTTAAAACCCCACTCACAGCAAGGGACAGATCATTTAAGCAGAAAATCAACAAGGAAACAAGGGCTTTGAATGACCCACTTGACCAGAAGGACTTAACAGATTATTCAGAGTGTTTCATCCTAAAGCAACAAAATCCACATTCTTCTTGAGTGCAGATGGAACATTCTCCATAATAGATCACATACTAGGTCACAAATAACGTCTAGCCAATACCAAATGATTGGGATCATTCCCTGCACATTTTCAGACCACAATGCTTTAAAACTTGAACTCAATTACAGGAGAATATTGGAAGGAACACCAATATATAAAGGTTAAAGAGCATCCTACTAAACAATGAATGGGACAACCAGGAAATTAAAGAAGAATTTGAAAAATTCATGGAAAGAAAATGAAAACACAAGAGTTCAGAACCTTTGGGATGGAGCAAAGGCAGTCCAAATAGGGAAGTATACAGCACTACAGGTCTTTCTCAAGA
The DNA here is from genome assembly GCF_022355385.1 of Mustela nigripes. NCBI lineage: Eukaryota > Metazoa > Chordata > Mammalia > Carnivora > Mustelidae > Mustela > Mustela nigripes. Next base: position 76,407,623 of record NC_081575.1, on the reverse strand, counting down.
AACAAGAAAAGTCTCAAATACACAACATAATCTTACACCTAATGGAGCTGGAACAAAAACAGCAAATAAAACCTAAATCCTGCAGAAGAAGAGAAATGATAATGATTAGAGCAAAAATCAATGAAATACAAATTAAAAGAACAGTAGAACAGATCTACAAAACTAGGAGATGGTTCTTTGAAAGGGTAAGATTGATAAACCCCTAGGAAGATTTTGAAAAAGAAAAGAGAAAGAATCCAGACAAATAAAATCATAAATGAAATAGGATAAATCACAACAAACACCAAGGAAAAACAGAAAATTTTAAGAACATATTATGAGCAACTATATGCCAACAAATTAGGCAATTTAAAGAAATGGGTGCATTCTTAGAAATATATAAACAACCAAAACTGAAACAGGAAGAAATAGGAAATCTGAACAGGCTAATAAGCAGCAAAGAAATTGTAGCAGTTATCAAAAATATCCCAACAAAAAAGAGTCTGGGGCCAGATGGCCTCCCAGAAGAATTCAACCAAACATTTAAAGAAGAATTAATACCTATCTCTCTGAAGCAGTTTTTAAAAGAGAGAAATGAAAGGAAAACTCCAAACTCATTCTGTGAGACCAGCATTACCTTAATCCCCAAACCAGGCAAAGACTCCATCAAAAAGGAGAATTTCAGACCAATATCACTGATGAATATGGTTGCCAAAATTCTCAACAAGATCCTAGCTAATAGGATCCAACAGTGCATTAAAAGGATTATCCACCACAACCAGGTGGGATTTATCCCTGGGATGTAAGAGTCGTTCAACATCTGCAAATCAATTAACGTGATACACCACATTAAGAAAAGATATGAATCATATGATCCTCTCAATTGATGCAGAAAATGCATTTGACAAATTATAGCATCCTTTCTAGATTAAAACTCTGTGGAATGTAGAGACTGAGGGAACATAGCTCGATATCATAAAAGCCATAAACAAAAAACCTATAGCAAATATCATCTTCAACAGAATGAAACAGAGCTTTTCCCCTAAGGTCAGGAACACAGCAGGGACGTACACTCTCACCACTATCGTTCAACATACTACTGGAAGTCCTAGCCTCAGCAATCAGGCAACAAAAAGAAATACATGGCATCCAAATCAGCAAGCAAGAAGTCAAAGAGTCCACCAAAAGACCAAAAGAGTCCACTCCAAAACTGTTAGAATTCATACAGGAATTTGCAAAGTGTCAGGATATATGATCAATGCAGAGAAGTCAGTTGTATTTCTATACACTAACAATGAGAGAGAAGAAAGAAATGAAAGAATTGATCCCATTTATAATTGCACCCAAAACCTTACTATGCCTACAAATAAACCTAACCAAGTTAAAAGATCTGTACTCTGAAAACTATAGAATACTTATGAAAGAAATGGAGGAAGAGGGAATCCTGGGTGGCTCAGTCATTAAGCATCTGCCTTTGGCTCAGGTCATGATCCCACATCCTGGGATCAAGATCTTTGTTAGGTTCTCTTCTCAGCGGGGAACCTGCTTCTCCCTCTACCCCTCCCCACTTTCACTCTCTGTCTCTCTCTCTCAGATAAATAAATAAAATATTTTTAAAAAAGAAATGGAGGAAGACACAAAGAAATTGAAAAACATTCTATGCTCATGGAATGTAAGAACAAATGTTAAAATCTGTATGCTTCCCAGAACAATCTACACATTCAATGCAATACCTATCAAAATCTCATAAACATTTTTCACAGTGCTGAAAAAAATAATCTTAAAATTCCTATGGAGGGGTGCCTGGGTGACTCAGTGGGTTAGGCCTCTGCCTTCAGCTCAGGTCATGGTCTCAGGGTCCTGGAATCAAGCCCCACATCGGGCTCTCTGCTCAGCAGTGAGCCTGCTTCCTCCTCTCTCTGCCTGCCTCTCTGCCTACTTGAGATCTCTCTCTCTCTCTCTGTCAAATAAATAAATAAAATCTTTTTTAAAAAAATCGTATGGAACCAGAAAAGACCCCGAGTAGCCAAAGGAATGTTGAAAAAGAAAATTAAAAAACTGGGAACATCACAATTCCAGACTTCAAGTTGTATTATAAACTGTAGTGAGAAAGACAGGATGGTACTGGCACAAAAAAAGAGACATAGATCAATTGAACACAAAAAAGAACTCAGAAAAGGACCCTCAACTTTATGGTCAACTAATCTTTGGCAAAGCAAGAAAGAACATCCAATGGAAAATAGTTCTTGAAGAAATGGTGTTGAGAAAATTGGACAGCCACATGCAGAAGAATGAAACTGGACTATTTTTGTTACACTATACCCAAAAATAAAATCAAGATGGGTGAAAGACTTAAATGTGTGACAGGAATCCAACAAAATCCTAGAGGAGAACATAGGCAGCAACTTCTTTGACATTGGCTGCAGCAACTTCTTGATAGATCTCAAAGGCAATGGAAATGAAAGCAAAAGCGAATCACTGGAGCTTCATCAAGATAAAAAGCTTTTGCACAGCAAAGGAAACAGTGAACAAAACTAAAAGGCTACCTACACACTGGGAGAAGATATTTACAAATGTATTATCGGATAAAGGGCTAGTATCCAACATCTATAAAGAACTTATCAAACTCAACACCCCAAAAACAAATGAACCAGTCAAGAAATAGACAGAACACATGAGCAGACATTTTTCCAATGAAGACATGCAAATGACCAACAGACACATGAGAAAATGTTCTACATCCCTTTGTATCATGGAAATAGAAATCAAAACCACAATGACACACCACTGCTACATGAGTCAGAATAACTAAAATTAACAAGTCAGGAAACAGCAGATGTTGGTGAGGATGTGGATATAGAGGAAGCCTTTTATACTGTTGGTGTGAATGCAAACTGCTATCACCACTCTGGAAAACAATATGAAATAGAGTTACCATACAACCTAACAAATTTACTACTAGCTATTTATCCAAAAGATACAACATAGTGATTCAAAGGTACACATGCACCTCAATGTTTATACCAACAATGTAAACAATAGCCAAAATATGGAAAGAGCCCAGAAGTCCCTAGACAGATGAACGGATAAAGAAGGTGTGGTGTGTATATATATATACAATGGAATATTACTCAGCCACCAAAATAATGAAAACTTACCATTTGCAACAACACGGGTGGAACTAGAGGGTAATAGGCTAAGAGAAGTATGTTAGAGAAAGAAAAGTGCCATGTAATTTCAGTCGTATGAGGAATTTAAGAAACAAAACAGCATAGGGGATGGGAAGGAAAAATAAAATATAGGTGAAATTGAAGTAGGATTAAAAACCATAAAAAAACTCTTAACTATAGGAAATAAACTGAAGATTTCTGGTGGGAAAGTGGGTAGGCAGATGGGGTACGTGGGTAATGGGCATTACGGAGGGCACTTGATGCAGTAAACATTGGGCGTTACATGCAATTGATGAATCACTTAATTTTACCTCTGAAGCTAGTAGTACATTGTATTTTAATTAATTGATTTTAAATTTTAAAAAAGCAATTTAAATAAATTTAAAGAACTTGAAACTAACTAGCTAACTAAAGTCAGTCAGTCACTCAGTCAGTCCTGGGTACATAATGTATTACTTGTCGACTATACTTTAATGCTGTAGTACCAATTTGAGTATTGTTAAATGGAGTAAATCTCAGTTCTCATGACAAAAAAAATTAATTCTCTAAATATTTATGGGGATATTTTTAAATTTCTTAAGATTTATTTATTTATTTGACAGAGAGAGAGAGAGAGAGCACATGTGTACAAGCAAGCAGGGGGAGCGGCAGGCAAAGGGAGGAGCAAGCAGAGGGAGAGGGAGAACCAGGCACAGTGAGAGGGAGAACCAGGATCTCTGCTGAGCAAGGAGCCCGATGTGGGAATTGATCCCAGGACTGTGGGATCATGACTGATGTTTAACTGACCGAACTACACAGGCACCCTAATCGTGCTTCATTTTTCAAAAATGATTGTGAAGAAACAGCAAAAAAAGATGCATATCAAATAATAATAAATAAAAATATAATAATAATAATAATAATAATTAATCCTTGGCAAGGTGATATTGCCCTGGTGATATAGAAGCCCTTGTGCACTCGGTGAAAATGTCAAAAGGTGCAACCACTGTGGAAAATATTTTGGTGTTTCCTCAAAAAATTACATATTGAATTATTACTGCATGATCCATTAATTCCACTTCTGGGTCATATCCATAAAACTTGAAAGCAGGACCTTCGAGAGATATGTGTATACCCATGTTCTTGGAGGCATTATTCTCAATAGTCCAAACAAGGAAGAAACCCTAATGTAGAATAACAGGGGAATGGATGAATAAACTGTAGTATATACTTCCAATGGAATATTATTCAGCTTTTCAAAGGAAGGAAATCCTGGTACATATTCACCTTTTAAAGGGAAGATAATTCTGACACATGCTACAACATGAATGAACCTTGAGGGCATTATAAAAGCAAAATGAATCCTTCATAAGAAGACTAATATTGTATGATTCTATTTTAATGAGGTACTAGAGTAATTAAGCTTATAAAGACGGAAAGTAGAAAGGTGGTTGCTAGGGGTTAGGGGAAGTGGTGAGTGAGGAGTTGTTGCTTAATGGTTATAGCATTTCCATTTAGCAAGATGAAGACTTCTGGAGATCATTGCATAACACCTAATACTTCTGAGCTGTACACTTCAAAATTATTAAGATGATTAAGATTTTTCAAAATAAAAAATAAACTTTGTTATGTGCATGTACCATAATAATTTTTTAATTTTAAAAATGAAACACTGATTCATTGTACAAAATCATGAACCTGAAAAATATGCTTAGTGAAAGAATCCAAATGCATAAGACCATTTATCATATGATTCCATTCATATGAAATGTCCAGTATAGACACATCCATAGAGAGAGAAAATAAATTAGTAGTTTCCAGGGGCTGGGGTGGGGAGGATTAGAAGTGACCATTAAAATGTACATGTTTTCTTTTTGGATTGATGAAAATGCTCTTGAATTAAATAGTGGAGATAGATGCACAATTTTGTGAATATACTTAAACATGTCAAATTACATACTATAAAAAGGTGAATTTTATGGAATATGGATAAAAAATCAACGTAAGTGCATATAATGGGATTGTGTACAGCCATTAAAAAAATTTAACAATGAGAAGCAAGATTATGTGGAAAAAGCAGCAAACTATATGGTGAAGTTAAAAACACCAAAAACCTATGTTCAAAAGCTGTGATTATATGATCCCCTTTTTGAAATAAAAAAACAACACATATACAGGTACATACATCTCACACACATGCATCTGCATATGTCAACATATACAAATTTACACTCTGTTCATCTCCCCCCAAGCATTTAAGGAGGTTTTCTAGGCAAAGAGCTAAAAGATCTTTTTGCTTCATTATTTTTATTTTATAGAATACTTTAAAAAATTCTAGTTTAACATTATATTAAAAACATAAAATAAAACAAAATAAATCATATGTCTAGTCTCACTCCAAATCATTCTTATTTTCCATTTTATGAAAATCTTACAAAAACTCCATGGTTTTTTCCTGAGATTGGTACTTAAAAACAATTAAGAAATTGCACATGTAAGAGAAAACTTCTTGGCCTTAAGATGAAAGTTAATTTCCAAAAGAAATCAGAAAATGTCTATTAGGATCCTCTGTCCATTTTTTAATCAGATTTTTGTTTTTGCTATTGAGTCGTATGAGTTCTTTATACACTTATGGATATTGGCTCCTTATCAGATATACAATTTGCAAATATTTTCTTCCATTGAGTACATTGCCTTTTTATTTTGTTGATGGTTTCCTTCACTATGCAGAAGCTTCTTAGTTTGATGTAGTCCCATTTGTTTATTTTTGCTTTTGTTCTCATTGCCTTTGGAGCCAGATTTAAAAAAAAAAAAAAAAAAGGTATCACCAAGACTGATGTCAAGGAGCTTATAGCCTATGATTTCTTCAAGGAGCTTTATGGTTTATGGTCTTGCATTCAAGACTTTACTCTGTTTTGAGTAAATTTTTGAGTATGGTGTAACAGTGATCCAGTTTCATTCTTTTTTTAAGTTTATTTATTTTCAGAAAAACAGTATTAATTATTTTTTCACCACACCCAGTGCTCCATGCAATCCATGCCCTCTATAATACCCACCACCTGGTACCCCGACCTCCCACCCCCCCGCCACTTCAAACCCTTCAGATTGTTTTTCAGAGTCCATAGTCTCTCAAGATTCACCTCCCCTTCCAATTTACCCCAACTCCCTTCTCCTCTCTAACACCCCTTGTCCTCCATATTTGTTATGCTCCACAAATAAGTGAGACCATATGATAATTGACTCTCTCTGCTTGACTTATTTCACTCAGCATAATCTCTTCCAGTCCCGTCCATGTTGCTACAAAAGTTGGGTATTCATCCTTTCTGATGGAGGCATAATACTCCATAGTGTATATGGACCACATCTTCCTTATCCATTCGTCCATTGAAGGGCATCTTGGTTCTTTCCATAGTTTGGCGACCGTGGCCATTGCTGCTATAAACATTGGGGTACAGATGTCCCTTCTTTTCACTACATCTGTATCTTTGGGCTAAATACCCAGGAGTGCAATGGCAGGGTCATAGGGAAGTTCTATGTTTAATTTCTTGAGGAATCTCCACACTGTTCTCCAAAGAGGCTGCACCAACTTGCATTCCCACCCACAGTGGAAGAGGGTTCCCCTTTCTCCACATCCTCTCCAATACATGTTGTTTCCTGTTTTGTTAATTTTGGCCATTCTAACTGGTGTAAGGTGATATCTCAATGTGGTTTTAATTTGAATCTCCCTGAGGGCTAGTGATGATGAACATTTTTTCATGTGTCTGATAGACATTTGTATGTCTTGATGGGAGAAGTGTCTGTTCATATCTTCTTCCCATTTTTTTGATATGTTTGCCTGTTTCGTGTGTGTTGAGTTTGAGGAGTTCATTATAGATCCTGGATATCAACCTTTTGTCATTCTTTTTCATGTGGCTATCCGGTTTTCCATCACCATTTATAGAAAATACTCCCCTGTTGCACATCTGTTGTCATCTTTTGAGCACTTTAAATTATGAAAGAAATTCAGATCTGTAACACTTTTCAAATCTGGTATGCTAGCCCTTCAGCCTAAAGGTACCTCTTTTGGTTTTATGATTCACATTCACCTATTTCAACAATGTTTAAAAAAAAGTTTAACTTGGAAAAGCTGATGGGGAAAAATCCTTTTGAGACCTAGCTGTAAAAGGTTTTAGTTCTCCATTTTAGTATAACAAAAATAAACAAACAAAATCCAGTTGGGAATATAATGGTAGTAACCAAGGACTGGGAGAGGGGGAAAAGGAAGGCATTGTTTAATGAGTACGACAACATTCTGGAGATTGGTTTTACAACATTGTGAATATACTCAACTACTGAACTGTACACTTAAAAATGATTAAGATGGAAAATTTTATATTTTACTACAATTAAAAATAAAAATAAATAAATCCAGTTGAGATATAAATAATCCAGGTTGATGGCAGCAGCTTTACATTGGGACTGTTTTCACAAGTCAAATGTTTACCATAAATATAACACATCTGGATTTGATACAATTTTTAATTTTCATTATTTTACTAAAATAGGCAACATTTATCTTAATTTACTAAAGTAGTGGCTATAAAACAACTTAATTTCAACTTTTGCTCTTAAAGTCTCTAGTTTTACAGATTGAGAAGCAGATCTGAAAAGATTGCAAAAATGTTACTTAACTTACTTTGGAAAATAATGAAATAGTCTGCAGTATAAAGCATAGTAATAAGGTTTGACTTGTACAACTGGGTAGAAGGGATGACAGTCACTGAAATAAAGAAGACTAGAAAAGGAGCAAGCTTGGTAGATTAGGAATAGGCCAATGGCTCTTAGTGGGGATGACTTTGTCTCCCAGAGGACATTTGGCAGTGTCTGGAGACATTTTTCGTTTTAAAGGTGGTGAGGATGTGCTACTGCCCTACATTGGTACACTGCTAAACATTCTACAAAGCACAGGGCAGGCCCCTCCCACAGACAGGAATCTGGCCTCAAATGTCAGTAGTGCCAAAAGTGAGAAACACTAGGTTAGAGTCCTCTCCTTTGACTTTGGCTACTCTTTCTCAGTCTTTGCAGTAGACTACTCTTCCTCTGTCTATAATTACTCAATATTCTGTCTTTAGCCTGCTTCCTTTTTCTTTATGTTTGTGTAAAGGGCTGCACTGGTACTTAGAGGAAGGCAGTGATGGTGAAGATGAGAGGCGATGATGGTTAACAAGTATTTTAAATACATGAAGCTTGATTATGGCAACAGTTTTAAAAGGAAGAAATTAATATCTCCTGGAAATTATAGCTCTAAGTGTTTAATCGACTACTTAAATATCACAGAGCTTATAAATAACAGAGTATTTTACTTATTTTTATTTTTTTAAAGATTTCATTTATTTATTTGACAGAGAGAGATCACAAGTAGGCAAAAAGGCAGGCAGAGAGAGAGGGGGAAGCAGGCTCCCCGCTGAGCAGAGAGCCTGATGCAGAGCTGGATCCCTGGACCCTGAGACCAGGGCCTAAGTGAAGGCAGAGGCTTAGACCACTGGGCTACCCAGGCGTCCCTAACAGGGTATTTTAAAAGTCAGTTCTATTTTGACATTATAAAACACTAAGGACAATGATGTAAAATTGTGGTCTAGTTTGTGCATAGCCAAAGGTGGATGGACATGAATGAGAAAGGTCTAAGAAGTTCCAGTAGCCTTTTCTTCTAAACCACAGGGCACCCTTTTCTGATTACTTACCATATATCATAGAATATAATACACCGTATAATAAGATGAATTATAATTTTCCATAACTCTGGGAAACAGAACAAAAATATTGCCAATTAAAGTATGACATTCCATCAATTGAGACTGAGATTCATCAACTGAAATTTTGTAGATGTTGAAATATTTTAAAATATTAGACATTTTAAAAAGTAAGCCTTCAGATATTTCTAAATTGTTAAAATACAAAGGAATAAGTGACATTACATTCTATACATACGGTGAATTTATTTTACACATTCAATTACCATGGTCAATGCTGGTGTGCTATTTGGCACTTCAGTCAACTATCAGGTTTGCATATTGCTTTTTAAACTGTCCTAAATAGTTTCATGGCTCTGTGTTGCGCATGGGCAACTCTATAGTAAAGCCCTTAGGTTTTGAATAATTTCTTTGTTCTCCCCCTTCCCCCACACCTGCGCAACTTCCCTCCCCGCTCCGCGCTTTTCCACAATCTATGCAGAGTTTACCGTTTAGGAGTAAATCTAAATTTCTTTTAATCTTAAAATGGCATAGATTGTATAAAACAGAACATAGATTTAGTTACACTTGGGGGGGACGAGCAGAGGAAAAACATTAAATATTAAATATACGCCTCGTCTTAAGACCCTCCCCTGTAGAAACGTTAAAATAGGGTGGAGTAGAAAGGGGAGGGCGGAGGCGGAGAGGGGATATGCGTTTCAGGATACAGGAAATACGGTAAACGCGAAACCGGGAGGAAGCTCTGTGCCTGGAAGGGACTGGCCGCCATCTCAGGTCTCAGCCTCGCAGGGCCCACCAGAGAGAGCTGACGCCCAGTATTATAATCCTTATGGGGGACCAACCTTGCGCCTCCGGGACATCCACGCTCCCACCTGGAAATACGCGGGAAACCAGGCCTCCAAAAAAGCGCTGTCTCCTAGCTCCACGGTGGGATTATCCTGAAGGAACCCCCAACGGAGGTAGTAACCCTCTCCCCTCCGCACCCTCTTCTGCATCACCCGGCCTGAAATCGCACCCTCCTCCTCCGGAGAAGTAGTAGAATATACTTCTCCCACCCCAAACCAGGTCAGAATCTTTCTCATCTTAAACATCCAGGCTCCCTGCAACTTAATTATGCAATTTCCCAGATCTCCCCCCTCTTTCTCTATTCTTTCAACGATTTCAAAGTGGAAAAACAAAACAAACAACAACAAAAAAGGGGGCATTAAATAGCTCTTTCACGAAATATGTTTGGGTGAAATTATGGATATTTATTGACATTAAGTAGTTATTTTAATATATTAACTGTGGTAATTATTATATTTTTTAAGAACTAGATTTAAATCTTTTGATATGCTTAAAAGTAATTCAGTGGGGCCGAAGTGGGGGTTTACAAACAAAATGTTCATGATTTGATCATAACTGGGTGATTCATTATGCTGTTCCCACTATTTTTGTGTATATTTGAAACTTTCCCATTTAAAGATCAATTTCAAGATCAATAACATTTGGAAGGCCTCATTCATGTGCTAACAGACCTAATTCCTGTGGTGACAGAGAGTATTCTTAAAGTCTCAAGGAATGTATGTTGTCTCTGTGTGTGGCAGGAAAATTTACCAAGTTTAAAAAAAAAAAAAAAGTTAACACTGTGTAAACCCAAGTGCTTGTTTGGGGTATGCAGGGATCACTCAGGATGGACAAAGCCATTCTGCCTGGTGGTAATCATGACCCATCAATAAGGAAAGGGGAACTTTGGGTGGGCCTTAAAGGATGAGTGACATCTGTCTAGTGGAAAGCGAGAGAATGCTTTTCAGGCCTGGTGTTTCCAGTACAAAAGCCCCAAAGCAGCCTTCTGTGAAAAGCTTGGAGAAGCAAGAAGCAAGGAGAAAGACTTGGAGGTGCAACAGAGTGTTGCAGGACCTTTAATGTTATGCTAAAGAGTATGTAGTTTAATCCAAAAGTGGTGGTAACCGTTGAAGATTTTCAATCAAATGATGTATTTTAGGAGTCCAGTTTTTACTATCAGAAAAACAACCTTTTATTTAGATGACCTAGAATACAAAAAAGAAAACCAAATCTGACCCAAGCCTCACAGATTCTTGTAATCCAAGGAAACAGGGCATCCTTTCTTCATTCATGCAATAAACCTTTACGGAGCCCTTGAAAAGGACTAGGCATTGTGCGGGAAACTGTAGGGAATGGATGACAAGGCATAATGCCTGGTGAATAGTAGGAGTGAAACAGATATTTGAATAAAAAGGTCAATAAGTGCTAGGTTAACAGTGGAAACTAAGGAGGCTCTGGATTTAGGACTTAGAGATAGTGCATAGAAAAAAAATGAGCTCTGGTTTTGCTTGAAAGCATCATCCAGTCATTCATTCGTTTACACTCTGATTTGCCTCAACTCTACTTCAGTGTCCAAAAGGATAATGGTTGTAGGGGGTAGGACATAGGAATAACAGTGCTCAGATACAAAACAAAGGAGGTTGTGCAAGGCAAAAAGTTCAAGAGCTACATAATTTCCTCTAGTGATTCAAATCATTGAAAATAGTAATAATAGCACATATTTACTGAACATTTTTATGTGCTAGACCCTGTTCTAAAATGCTTCCAATATTTATGTTCTTAATTTACAATAGACCTCTCTTAATAATATCCATTTAACTGTTATACAGGAATATTATTATACAGAAATATAGAATAATATATCTATTATATAGAAATGAGAGCATGGTGGATAATAAGGACTTGAGGCCAGGGGAAAGAGATGGACCATAACAGAAGAAACCATTTTGCCTTACTTTATTATTTTTCAGTCTCTGAGGGATTGAGGAATGACTTCATTTCCTTGGTGCATTCATAAAATGCTTCATCTAGTGAAGAAAATGAAGATTATTGACACTGCTGCCCTGCTTTTTTCTGATGTCCTGCACCAGGTAATTGTGTTTTTTAAGGTTATTTGTTTACAAAAAAACTTAGTAATGGAGGAAGAGGACTAAGAGTTATAAAAAGAAATAGCCAAACAAACAACAAAGCTAGCACCAAATGGTAAAATAGAAACTTACTTTCTACATTATATGAAACCATATATACCATATAATAATAATGTAACTTATAAGCTCCTTTGTTAGATTCACTCCTAATTACCTTACAGTTTTTGTTGTTACTGGGAAATGTATAAATGTATTTAAAACCACATTTTCTGAGGTGCCTGGGTGGCTCAGTGGGTTAAGTCTCAGTCTTCTGCTGAGGTCATGATCTCAGGGTCCTGGGATCGAGCCCCCACCCCAGCCCCCACTCCATCGGGCTGTCTGCTCAGCAGGGAGTCTACTTCTACACTGGGGGGTGGGTGGCGTCTGCTTGTGATCTCTGTCTGTCAAATAAATAAGTAAAATCTTTTAAAAAAATTTTTAAACCCCACATTTTTTGATATTTGGCTGGTAAATGGGAATGATTGATATTTTTGCATATTGATTTTATATGCCACGATCTTTCTGAATTCTGTTTTTTTCTGATAATTTACCAATTTTCTGAGATTATCTATTATATTGTGAATAATGGCAATTTCTCATCAATATTTATTTTTTAGCTTGTCTTACTATGAAGCTAGGATCTTCACTACAATGAGAAAGAGTAACAGTGGTAGCAGATTTCCTTCTCTTGCTTTTGAATTTTCAACGGAATTACACAAATGTTTCACCATTTTTAGATTTGTTTCTTCAGGATAAGGAAGTTCATTTGTAGCCTTAGTATGCTGAGACTTTTTAATTATGAAGGAATATGGAGTTTTTCTCCATTAATTTGAGAGTGTGACCATATGATAAATTACAGTAATCAATTTTCTAATGTATTTTCTGATATTGGTTTCATCACCCTCACCATTGAATATGTTGTTTTTAAAATTTTTGCTTTAATCTTTATTATTTTCTTTATTGCATTATATTTGCTCTTTTTCAAACTTATCTTCTGGACTTTTAGCCCAGTAATCATCAAGTTCTTCTAAAATAAGAATTTATGACTATAAATCTTCCACTGCATATCATGTTAAAAGGATTTCACAGATTTTTATATGTAGTACTTTATTGTCATTCAATTGTAATTTCTCTCATGACTTCTTATTTGACTCATAAATTTGTTTAATTTGCAGACACATGGGGCTCTTTTGTAAAAATCAGACCATGAAATCATTAGTCCAATTATAATTAACTTCATCTTATTTTCCAAAAAAATCCTACAAAACTTCAACTTATTTTCTGCTTTAAAATATATTTTTAATCTTTCTGATAAGAAAAAGCAAAATTATATATGAGCTTCTCATTATAAAAGATTTTAGCCATATAAGTTATTTCTTTCATTAACTACATGGAAATGTATGTGCATGCTATTGAATGATGGAATTATTCTTGGTATTTATATTTGAGTTTTTAAACTTTTTGTATATTTTTTTGTTGTTCTTTTTTTAATCTTAAAAAAAATTAAATTTTATTTAAATTGATTTAATTTTTATTTAAATATATGTTATTTAACATACAGTAAAACATTAGTTTTAGGAAAAGAATTTAGTGATTCATCACTTACATATAATAATACCCAGTGCTCATCACAAGTGCCCTCATTAATACCCATCAACTATTTAGCCCATACCCCCAACCACCTCCCTCCATCAACCCTCAGATTATTCTCTATAGGTAAGAATCTCTTATGGTTTGCTTCCCTCTCTTTTTTTCCCCCCTTTCTATATGTTCATCTGTTTTCTTTCTTAAATTCTACATATTAGTGAAATCAATGGCTAATGGTATTTGTCTTTCTCTGACTTAATTCACTTAGCATAATATACTGTAGCTCCATCTACATCATTGCAAATGGCAATATTTTATTCTTTTTGATAGCTGAGTAATATTCCATTATATACATATATAGTATATGTGATATATATACATATACCACATCTTCTTTATCCATTCATCAGTAGATGGACATTTGGGCTTTTTCTGTAGTCTGGCTATTGTTGATAATGCTGCTATAAATATTGAGGAGCATGTGCCTCTTCGAATCTGTATTTTTGTATCCTGTGGTTAAATACCTAGTAGTGCAATTGCTGGATCATAGGGTAGATCTATTTTTAACTTTTTGAGGAACCTCTATACTAATTTCCACGGTGAATGCACTACTTTGCATTTCTATCTACAGTGTAGGAGGGTTCCCCTTGCTCCACATCCTCACCAATACCTCTTATTTTCTGTGTTGTTAATTTTAGCCATTCTGACAGTTGAGAGGTGGCATATCATCATGGTTGTGGTTTGTATTTCCCTGATGATGAATGATATTGAGCATCTTTTCATGTGTCTGTTAGCCACCTGTATGTCTTCTTTGGAGAAATATCTGTTCATGTCTTTTGCCCGTTTCTTAACTAATTATTTTTTGGGTGTTGAGTTTGATAAGTTCTTTATAGATTTTTGATAATAGTGCTTTATCTGATATGTCCTTTGCAAAAATCTTCTCCCATAACATACAATGCCTTTTAGTGTTTTTTTGGTTGTTTCATTTACTGTGCTGATGGTCTTTATCTCGATGAAGTTCCAGTAGTTCAATTTGCTTTTGTTTTCCTTGCCTTTGGGGATTTATCTAGCAAGAAGTTGCCATGGCCAAGGTCATGGAGGTTGCTGCCTGTGTTCTTCTCTAGGATTTTGATAGATTCCTGTCTCACATTGAGGTCTTTCATCCATTTTGAGTGTATCTTTGTGTATGGTGTGAGAAAATGGTCCAGTTTCATTCTTCTGCAATGTGGCTGTCCCATTTCCCCAGCACCATTTATTGAAGAGACTGTCTTTTTTCCATTGGATATTCTTTCCGGCTTTTTCTAAGATTAGTGGACTATAGAATTGAGGGCCCATTTCTAGGGTTTCTATTCTGTTCCATTGATGTATATGTCTGTGTTTGTGCCAGTACCATACTGTCTTGACTACAGCTTCATAAAACTCGAAGTCCAGAATTGTGATGTTTCCAGCTCTGCTTTTCTTTTTCAGGGTGTTGTGGGTATTCCGGGTCTTTTGTGGTTCCATAATTGTTCTGGCTCTGTGAAAAATGCTGGTGGTATTTTGATAGAGATTGCATTAAAATTGTAGGTTGTTTTGGGTAGTATAGACATTTTAACAATGTTTCTTTTGCTCTATGGGCATGGAATGTTTTTCCATTTATTTATGTCCTCTTCAATTTCTTACATAGGTGTTCTATACTTTTCAGAGTACAGAACATTTACCTCTTTGGTTAGGTTTATTCCTAGGCATCTTATGTTTTTTGGTGCAGTTGCAAATGGGATTGATGCCTTGATGTTGGTACATTTTTTATTACTGATATAATTTCTTTGCTGATTATGGGTCTATTCAAATTTTTAAATTCTCCCTATTTTAATTTTGGTAATTTGTATGTTTTTAGGAATTTTTACATATTTTCCAGATTGCCCATTTACTGCATATAGCTTTTTATAAATTCTCTTATAATTGTTTGTATTTCTGTGGTATTGGTTGTGATCTCTCCTCTTTCATTTGTGATTTTATTTATTTGTTCCTTTCTCTTTTTGATAAGTCTGGCTAGGGAGTTACCAATTTTCTTAATTCTTTTGAAGAACCAGCTCTTAGTTTCATCGATCTGTTCTACTGTGTTTTGTTTTTGTTTTTGTTTTTGTTTTCTGTTTCTGTATCATTTATTTATGCTCTAATCTTTATTATTTCTCTTCTTCTGTTGGCTTTAGGCTTTATTTCCTTCTCCTTTTGTAGTTCCTTTAGATGTAAGAATAGGTTATATATTTGAGACTTTTCTTGTTTGGTGAGGTAGGCCTGTATTATAACATACTTCTCTTAAGACTGCCTTTGCTGTGTGTTTTCATTTTCATTTGCTTCCGTGTACTTTTAAATTTCCTCTTTAATTTCCTAGTTAACCCATTTATTCTTATTAGGATGTTTTCTCACCTCCATGAATTTGTGGTCTTTCCAAATCTTTTCTTCTGGTTGACTCTAAATTTTGTAGCATTGTCGTCTATTATGCACAGTATGATCTCAATCTTTTTTGTACTTGTTGAGGCCTAATTTGTGACCCAGTATGCGATCTATTGTAGAGAGTGTTCTGTCTGCACTCAAAAGGAATGTGTATTCTGCTGCTTGTGGATGAAATGTTATGAATATCTTTGTTAAGTCCACTGGTCCGTGTGTCATTCAAAGCCATTGTTTACTTTTGATTTTCTGCCTAGATGATCTGTCCATTGTTCTAAGTAGGAGTATTAAAGTCCCCTAGTATTATTGTATTATTGTCACTGAGTTTCTTCATGTTGTTTGATTTACATATTTAGGTCCCAAGTTGGGGGCATAAATATTTACAATTGTTAGAAATTCTTGTTTGATAGGTCCCTTAATTATGATATAGTGCCCTTCTTCATCTCTTCTTACAGTCTTTGGTTTAAAGTCTAGTTTTCTTTTCTTTTCTTTTCTTTTCTTTTTAAAGGATTTTATTTATTTATTTGACAGAGAGAGAGATCACAAGTAAGCAGAGAGGCAGGCAGAGGGAGGGGGGAAACAAGCTCCCTGATGAACACAGAGCCTAATGTGGGGCTTGATCCCAGGACCCTGAGACCATGACCTGAGCCAAAGGCAGCAGCTTAACCCACTGAACCACCCAGATGCCCCTAAAATCTAGTTTTCTTATATAAGTATTGTCACTGTGGCCTTCTTTTGACAATGAACGGCTCTCCATTCTTTCACTTTCAATCTGTAGGTGTCTTTAGTTCTAAAGTGAGTCTCTGGTAAGCAGCATATAGATAGGTCGTGTTTTTTTTTTAATCCATTCTGCTGCCCTTTGTCTTTTGATTGAATAATTTAGTCCAT
This sequence comes from Mustela nigripes, assembly GCF_022355385.1. Taxonomy (NCBI): domain Eukaryota; kingdom Metazoa; phylum Chordata; class Mammalia; order Carnivora; family Mustelidae; genus Mustela; species Mustela nigripes. Next base: position 76,390,910 of record NC_081575.1, on the reverse strand, counting down.
TTACTTTCAGACTGATTATTGATAAATATGAATTTAGTGCCATTGTTTTAACTGTAAAGTTGGTATTTCTGGATATTTTCTCTGTTACTTTCTAGTTTTTGTTGCTTTTGGTCTTTTTTTTCTCTACTCAGGACCCCTTAAAATTTCTTTCACACCTGGCTTAATGGTCACAAACTCCTTTAGTTTTTGTTCGTCTTGGAAACTCTTTTTCTCTCCTTTTATTCTGAATGACAGCCTTACCAGGTAAAGAATTATTGGCTGCATATTTTTCCCATTCAGTACATTGAATATATCATGCCACTCTCCTCTGGTCTGCTAAGGTTCTGCGGATCTATCTGATGCAAACCTGATTTGTTTTCTCTTCTAGGTTAAGGAATTTTTCCCCATGTTGCTTACAAGATTCTTTCCTTATCTGTGTAGTTTGAAAATTTTACTATGCTGTGTCTTGGTGTTGGGTTGCTTTTGTTGATTTTGATGGGAGTTCTTTTTTTTTTTTTAAAGATTTTATTTATTTATTTGTCAGAGAGAGAGAGAGATCACAAGTAGGTAGAGAGGCAGGCAGAGGCAGAGGCAGAGGGAGAAGCAGGCTCCCTGCCAAGCAAGGAGCCTTATATGGGACTCGATCCCAGGACCCTGGGATCATGACTTGAGCTGAAGGCAGCTGCTTAACCAACTGAGCCACCCAAGCGTCCCTTGATGGGAGTTCTTTATGCCTCCTGGATTTCGATGTCTGCATCCTTCTCCAGATTAGGAAGTTTTCAGCTATAATACCCTCAAATAAACCTTCTGCCCCTTTCCCCTCTCCTCTTCTTCTGGGACTCTATGATACAAGTGTTATTACACTTTATGGAGTCGCTTAGTTCCCTAAGTCTACATTCGTGATCCAATATTTTTCTTTCCTTCTTCTTTTCAACTTTATTATTTTCCATAATTTTAACTTCTGTATGATTGATTTGCTCCTCAGCTTCTTCCATCCTTGTGGTCACTACATTCAGTCTGTTGTGCATCTTGGTTATAGCCTTTTTATTTCTGCCTGAGTAGTTTCTAGAATTTTATCTCTGCAGTAAGGTACTCCCTAGTGTATTCTGTGCTTTTCTCAAGTACAGCTAGCATCCCTTAGATTATGTTTTAAATTCTTGTTCAGGCATATTACTTATATTGTTTTGATTAGATCACTAGCCATTACCTCTTGGTGTTTCTTGTGGGATAGATTCCTCCAACTTGGCATTTTGCTTAGATCTCTGTCTTCTGCGTTTTCAGAAAATCTGTTACATTTCCTGTTCCTGAGAGTAATGGCTAAATTAAGAAAGATCATATACTGTCCAAAGTTTGGCATTTCAGGAAGTTTTTGGTGTATTTTATGTGTACTCTGCTGCTGTGTTTTGGCTGCTCCTTCCCTTAGGTCAGTCCTCTACAGAGTTTCTCCTTCCCGCAGTAGGGAGTGTTCAGACGTTGGACATTGTGTGGTGGGTTTTAACTTGGTACCTTTTGGTGTGCTTGTTAGAAAAGGCTAGATTCTATTTCATTTCCCCCAAAGCTGAAGTTTTCCAGTACTCTATGATCAGTAGACTTAGTTTGTGCATGGGGTTTATGCTGGTCTTCTGGGGAAGGGGCCTGCCGTGCTGGTTCTCAGGTCAACTTGGCCTAGTGGAGATGCATCTTTAAAGTATGGTGGGGTGAGGATTACTATCAGCAACTGTAGCCTCCACTATGGGTGCTGTGTTGTTCACTGAAGTCTGTCTATGCTGATGGATGGAAGGGAAATGGCCTCACTTTACTCTCATGTCCCTAAAGAGGGGAGTTTGTGCCTGCTCCTATTCAGGAAGCCCTCACAGAAGAATGAACAATCTCCCCCTCTGTGTCCCAGGATTCCTTCAGAACCCTGTCTGTGTCTGCACCATCTGTCTGCATGGTGGCACTGTGTTCCTGTGTTTTATTTCAGGGGTGCAGCTGGGTTTCAAAACTCCAAATTTTAGGAACCTCATAAGGTGCAAACCTACATTAATTCTCTGGAGAGGGTCTTGCTGCACTGTGGCTCATGTCAGTTTGTTCCAGAAAAGCAGTTGCATGACTGTGCAGGGATTCAGCATTTATGATAAACCTTAGACAAAAGCTGGCATCCGGGTAACCTGCCTTCAGCAGGTCCCTCTGCTGATTTGCTAATTAACAGTGCTGCTCTATAGTGCCCATTTTCTGTTTCATCTCCTCTCAGGATATGCCATCTCTCCCAAATTCACTCCAAAGAAGGGAACTGTCTCTCCCGGTACAACCAAGGGTATCCTCAGACCATGCTGTCCACTTCTGGGGCTCTGAACTCTTCCCTAGATGAACACAACTGTACCCACCTGACACAGCCCCAGCAATGGCACAGACTTCTTAAACATCAGACTTTGAGCTCCACTGCTTGTAAAAACATAAAATAGTCAGCCCCTCTCCTTTTCACAGTCCGTGGTTTTGGGGAAGTGTTTTTCTTGCATAATCCCCTGCATATTGGATTCCCTCTTTCTCTTCCTCTCTCAGTCTTCTCTGTGAGAAGGTCTCCTTCCCCTCTGAAGCATCTGCAGTTCTCTTCTCCCCCCAAATCACCTGTCTGCAGCTCCTACCTTCCATGATGTGGCTTTTCTCCCTTTAAATGTACAGTTTGTTCTCAGTCCTCAGATCAATTTCTTGGGTGTTCAGATATTAACCTATCTGTGTTCAAGGGACAAGGCAGGCATAGGGTTCCCCATGTACTCCACCATCTTAACTCATCCTCCTCTAAACTTTATTTTTATCTAATTTTACAATTCAAAGAAATTGTTAGACTATTACAAAGAACTCCCATACGCTCTACCCAGATTCACCAATTAACATTTTTCCATGTTTGCTTTTATATTCTCTATTTCTTTATCTCCCTCTTATACCCCTTCTCCCTCTACCAGCTCTTTTTTCCTTTCCTCCTCACTTATCCATTCTCCTCTTCTCTACCTTCCCCTTTTCCTTGGCCCTTTCCACTCTTCCTCTCTCTCTCTGAGCTGTTTAAGAGTCTCTAGCAGATATTATGCTCCTTTACTTGGAAATATTTCAGTACTGTAAGTACGTCAGTGCATACTTCCTCAGAAAGATGACTTTCTCTTAAATAATCTTACTACATGTGTCAAAATAGAAATTTTATATTGTTCTAGTTTTTGTTACCTAAAGTTTTATTTTCAAGATTATCCACTTATAATCACTGAAAAAGGGAAGTGTTTGGAAGAACATATATTTTAAATGGATGATGCAAGCTATATTAATAATTCTTTTTTGTCTAGATTTATTGAAATATATTTGGCATATAACATTGTTGCAAGCTTATGGTATACAATAAGGTGATTTGCTATATCTATATGTTACAAAATAATTACCACAAGTTTTCACAGTCATCTCACACAGTTATCTTTTTTTCTCTGTGGTGAGACTTTTTTTTTTTTTAATTATTTCTTGAGAGATAGAGAGCACATGAGCAGGAGGGGCAGAGAGAGAGGGAGAGAATTTTAAGCAGGATCCATGCTCTGCAAAGAGTCCAAAGCAGGGTTCAACCTCCTGACCCTGAGATCATGACCTGAATCGAAAACAAGAGTTGGACTTTTAACCGACTGAGCTAACCCAGTGACCCATGTGTGGCGAGAACTGTTAATATCTACTCTCAACAACTTTTAAGTATACAATATAGTATCATTAATTATAGTCAAACTATAGTTTTAATTATAACTATAATTGTATAAATACATATACTATAACTATATTATTAACTGTAATACAGTGTATATCATGCTATATATGTTGTAGATATCCAGAACTTAGTCATGTTAATAACTGAATATTTATGCCCTTTGAGCACTTTCACCAATTTCTCCCACCCTCCAACCTCAGGAAACTACCAACGTACTCTGTATTGATGAGTTTGTTTTCTTTTTAGTAAGATTCCATGTGTAAGTTCATGCAGTGTTTTTCTCTATCTAATGTCTTTGACTTAGTATAATGCCCTCAAGTTTTATCCATTGGGTTGGAAATGACAGGATTTCTTAAGGCTGAATAACACATCATTTTATATTTACATCGTATTTTTTTTTATCTTTTCATCTGTCAGTGGAGACCTAGATTGTTTCCATGTCTTGCTTATTGTAAATAATGATGCAGTGAACTGGGGGTGCAGACGTCTCTTCAAGATTAGTGATTTTATTTCTTTCAGATATATACCTAAAGGGACTTGCTGAATCATATAATACTTTTTTTCTCAAATTTTTATTTAAGTTCTAGTTAGTCAATGTATAGTGCAGTATTGGTCTCAGAAATACAATTCAGGGGCGCCTGGGTGGCTCAGTGGGTTAAAGCCCCTGCCTTCGGCTCAGGTCATGATCCCAGGGTCCTGGGATTGAGCCCCGCATCGGGCTCTCTGCTCAGCAGGGAGCCTGCTTCCTCCTCCCTCTCTCTCTGCCTGCCTCTCTGCCTGCTTGTGATTTGTCTGTCAAATAAATACATAAAATCTTTAAAAAAAAAAAAGTGATTCATAAGTGATTCAGTGATTCATCACTTATGTACAACACTCAATGCTCATCGTAAGTGCCCATACCCCACCCACCTCCTCCATCAACCCTCAGTTTGTTCTCTATCTTTAAGAGACTGTTATGGTTTGTTTCTTCTCCTTCTTTTTACTTTTTTATTGTCCCTCCCATATGTTCAGCTGTTTTGTTTCTTAAATTCCACATATGAGTGAAATCATGTTACTGATCTTTCTCTGACTGGCTTATTTTGTTTAGCATAATATACTCTACCTCCATCCATTTCATTGCAAATGGCAAGATTTCATGCTTTTGATGGATAAATAATATTCCATTGGAATAACATTCCATTCCAATGTAAATAACATTCCATTCCACCACATCTTCTTAACCCATTCATTAGTCAATGAACATTTGGACTCATTCTATCGTTTGACTATTGTTGATAATGCTGTTATCAACATCAGGGTACATGTGTCCCTTTGAATCTGTGTTTCTCTGTCCTTTGGTTAAACACCTAGTAGTGCAATTGCTGGATTATAGGGAAGTTCTATTTTCAACTATTTAAGGAACCTCCATACTGTTCTCTTGAATGACTGTACAACTTTGCATTCCTACCATCAGTGAAAGAGGGTTCCCCTTTATCCACAGCATTACCAACACCTGTTGTTTTTTGTTTTGTTAGTTTTAGCCATTCTGACAGGTGAGAGTTGCTATCTCATAGTGATTATTTGTATTTCCCTGATGATGAGTGATGCTGAGCATTTTTAATGTGTCTGTAGGCCATCTGGTTGTCTTCATTGGAAAAGTGTCTATTAGTGTCTTCTGCCCATGAAATATTTTTTGGGTATTGAGTTTGATAATTTCTTTATAGATTTTGGATACTAATGCTTTTTTTGTCTGTCATTTGAAAATATATTCTCCCACTCTGTAGGCTGCCATTTAATTTTCTTGATTTTTTTTTCCTTCTTGAAGAAGTCCCATTAGTTCATTTTTGCTATTATTTTCCTTGCTTCCTGTGACATGACTAGTAAGAATTTGCTATGGCCGAGGTCAAAGGATACTGCCTGTGTTCTCTAGGATTTTGTTGGGTTCCTGTCTCACATTTAGGTCTTTCATCTATTTTGATTATTTTTATGTATGATATGAGAGAGTGGCCCAGTTTTATTCTTCTGCATGTGGCTGTCCAATTTTCATAACGCAATTTTTTAAAGAGTCTATATTTTTTCCATTGAATATTCTTTCCTGTATCATCAAAGATTAGATAACCATAGAGTTGAGGTTCCATTTTGGGGTTTTCTGTTCTGTTCAGTTGATCTGTGTCTGTTTTTGTGCCAGTACCACACTGTTCTGATGGTTATGGCTGTATAATTCACCTGGAAGTCTGGAATTGATGCCTCTCACTTTGGCTTTCTTTTCAACATTCCTTTGGCTCTTCTGGGTCTTCTGTGGCTCCATACAAATTTTATGATTGTTTGTTCCAGCTCTATGAAAAATGCTGAGGGTATTTTGATAGGGATTGCATTGAATGTGTACATTGCTGTGGGAAGTATAGACTGACTGACTTTCTTTCTTTCTTTCTCTATTTGTCAGAAAGAGAGGCTGAAAGAGAGACAGAGAGAGAGCACAAGCAGAGGGAAGGGCAGAGGGAGAGGGAGAAGCAGACTCCCCGCTGAGCAGGAAACGTGAATCAAGGATCAGTCCCAGGACCCTGGGATCATGACCTGAGCCAAAGGCAGACCCTTAACCAACTGAGCCTCCCAGGCACCCTGGTACAGACATTTTAACAGTGTTTGTTCTTCCAGTCCATGAATGTGGAATGATTTCCCATTTTTTTGTGAACTCTCCAGTTTTTTCATTAGTGTTCTGTAGTTTCCAGAGTATAAATTCTTGAACTCTTTGGTTAAGTTTCATCCTACTTATCATATCATATGGTTTTTGGTGCAATTGTAAATGGGATTGATTCCCTGATTTCTTTTTCTGATTCTTCATTATTGTTGTATAGAAATACAACAGATTTCTGTTTTTTATTTCATAGCCTATGATTTTGCTGAATTTGTATACAAGATCTAGCAACTTTTTGGTGGAGTCTTTTGTGTTTTTTACATAGAATATCATGTTGTCTCAAATACTGAAAGTTTGACTTCTTCCTTATTGATTTGGATACCTTATTTCTTTTTCTTCTCTGATTGCTGAGGCTGAGTCTTCCAGTATGTTAAATATGGTGAGAGTAGAAATCTGTATCTTATTCCTGACCATAGATGAAACACTCTGTTTTTCCTCTTTGAGGATGATATTAACTGTGTCTTTCACATATGGCTTTTATGATGTTGAAGTATGTTCCTTCTATCCCTACTTTGTTGAGGGTTTTTATCAAAAATGGTGGCTGCTGTATTTTGTCTTGCTTTTTCTGGCTTTATTAACTGGATTATCTGGTTCTTATCTTTTTGTATATTAAGGTGTTGTATCATATTGATTGATTTATGAATATGAACTACCCCTGAAACCCAGAAATAAATTCCAGTTGATTGTGGTAAATAGTCCTTATAATGTACTGTTAGATTCAATTTGCTAGTATCTTCTTTTTTTAAAAATTTTATTTATTTATTTGACACTCAGAGATCACAAGTAGACAGAGAGGCAGGCAGAGAGAGAGGAGGAAGCAGGCTCCCCGATGAGCAGAGAGCTTGATGCGGGGCTTGATCCCAGGACCCTGGGATCATGACCTGAGCAAAGGCAGAGGCTTTAACCCACTAAGCCACCCAGGGTGCCCCATCTTCTTTATTTTTAACATCTTAATTTAATTTTATTTTTTTTCATGTTCCAAGATTCATTGTTTATGCACCACACCCAGTGATCTTCTTAAGAATTTTTGCATCTTCTTGAGAATTTTTGCATCCCTGTTCACCAGGGATAGTGGTCTGTAATTCTCCTTTTTACTGGAGTCTTTGTCTGGTTTTGGAATCAAGGTAATGCTAGCCTTGTAGAAGGAGTGTAGAAGTTTTCCTTTCATTTCTATTTTTTGGAAGAATTTGAGAGGTATAGGTATTATCTCTTCTTTAATGTCTGGTGGAGTTCCCCTGGGAAGCCATCTGTCCCTGGAGTTGTTTGTTGGAGATTTTTGATTACTTTCAAAATTTTCAGTGTTCTTTTGATTTCTTTCCTGGCTATGGGTCTTCATAAATTTTTTATTTCTTCCTGTTTCAGTTTTGGTAGTTTCTATATTTCTAGCAATTTGTCCATTTCTTCCAGATTGCCCATTTTGTTGGCATACAGTTTTTCATAATATAATCTATGATTATTTGTATTTTTGTGGTTTGGGGTACTATCTCTCCTTTTTCTTTCATGACTTTTTTCTATTTGGATCCTTTTATCTTTTTTTTTTAATTTTTTATTTTTTATAAACATATATTTTTATCCCCAGGGGTACAGGTCTGTGATTCACCAGGTTACACACTTCACAGCACTCACCAAAGCACATACCCTCCCCAATGTCCATAATCCCACCCCCTTCTCCCAAACCCCCTCCCCCCAGCAACCCTCAGTTTGTTTTGTGAGATTAAGAGTCACTTATGGTTTGTCTCCCTCCCAATCCCATCTTGTTTCATTTCTTCTTCTCCTACCCACTTAAGCCCCCATGTTGCATCACATTCACCCATTTAGCATGTTGAATGTTTCCTGCCACTATCTTCTGGCCTTCCAGGTTTCTCTGGCAGATCTGTTGTGAACTTGAGCTGTCTTTCCTTGTAGGTTAAGGGCTTTCTTTCCCTTGTTTTCAGGATTCTTTCCTTACCTGTGTATTTTGTGAATGTATTATATGCCTGGGTGATGTTGAGTATTTTAATTTAATGGGAGTTCTCTGTCCTTTTTGGATTTTGAGGTCTGCGTCCTTCCCCAGATGAGGGAGGTTTTTCAGCTACAATTTGAACAATCCTTCTCCCTATTTTTCTCTTTCTTCATCATCTGGGTCTCCTATGATAAAAATGTTACCAGCTTTTAATAAGTCACTGAGTTCCCTAAGTCTACCTTCATTGGCCTACCTTCATGGTAGGCTTTCTTTCCCTCTTCTTGTCAGTGTCATTATTTTCCATAATTTTATTTTCTGTATCACTGACTCCTTCCTCTGTTTCATCCTTCCTCACTTTCTTGGAATCCATTCTGGTTTGAACCTTAGTTATAACATTTATTTGGGGGAGTGACTAGATTTTAGTTCTTTTATCTCTGATGTAAAAGAGTCTTTATTGTCTTCTATGCTTTTTTGAAGCCCAGTTGCTATCCTTATAATTGATGTTTTAAATTCTAGTTCAGACATCTTCCTTATGTCTCTTGATTAAATCCCTGGACATGAGTTATACTTCCTGCTTTTCTTTGGTGAATTTCTCCATCTCCTCATTTTGTTCTGAAACGAAAAGAAAGAAAACCAAAGCAAAAATCAAAAAACATAAAAACTAGATCCTGGGTGTGTTGGTCTCATTGTTAAAAGATCCCCCCCCCGAAATTAATAAGATAAAATGAAAGTAAACAAAAAATTAAGGAAACATTTATATAATATATATAAATAAAATTTAAAAATAATAAAAAGAGAAGATATTGAAAAAATAAGAAATTAATGAAGAATTAATACAGAATAAAAGTAAAAAGGAAGCAAGATCTTATTTCCCTTTTAGCATGAGTACCTTTGCAGTACTCAGTGATCAGTAGATTTGGTGAGAAGAAGGTGTTTGTGTTTGTCCTTTGGGGAAGGTGCCTATTGTGCTGATCTTCAGGTGGACTTGACCTAGCAGAAATTTGCCTCCAGCGTAGCTGGGGGTTGGGGCTTTGTGCGGGTGATTCTGGCCTCCACTATGTGGTGTTGCCTTTCTTCATGAAGGCTTACAGTGCTGATGGGCAAGATGAAAATGGTGGTGTCCTGATGTCTAGCCTTGGAGCTGAATGTTTAAGCCTCCCACTCTTCAGTGAGCCTTCAAAGAAGAGCAGTCAGTCACCCCTCTGGTGTCTCCAGTTTTCGTCAGAACCCTGTGTTCACCCCATCTGTGTCCAAGTTTTTATTTAATCTCAGGTGCACGACTGAGTTTCAGAATTCCAAATTTTAGGGACACCTGTGTTGTGCACCTATCCTGTTCCTCCAGGGGAGGGTCTTGCTGCACTTTTGTTGTTTGCCAGTCAATCCAAGTATGTAGTCACACAACCACTCTGTGGTTTGTAGCTTATAGCAAAATAGCAGAAAGCCAGTACATAGACTGCCTAAGCAGGATTCACCTGTCCTGTTTCTGGGAACAGTGCAGTATGTTGGCATCACCTGTTCTTCTTGTGACCCAGGGGATCCTCAGACCACATTGTCACTGCTGGGATTCTGGCCTACTTCCCCACCTTAGCACCTTTAAGTGAACTTCTAAAGGTTAAGATTTTGCACTCTGTTGATTGTAATACTTTGCAGTTGCCCCTATAAACAGGGCTCCCTCCTTGCCATTGTATCCACAGCTATATCTCCCCCAGGTCAACCAAAGGTGGTCACTTTTCTACTTGAAGATTTGCAGTTTTTGTTCTCTCGGACCTCTGAGTGACATTGTGGGTGTTCATAATGATTTGATAAGTATCTAGCTATATTTTGAGGGAGGACACAAGCTTAGAGTCCCCCTACTCTTCCATCATCTTAACTCTTCCCTCCAAAATCCACTGGTTTTAGTATCCATTGGTAAATCTGGACTGAAACAGTTATTAGTATGATGGCTGCAGTATGATAATTTTGAAGCTCCATCATTTTTGCTACAGATATAAATTTGAATAATGCTTTAAGGAAGAGCTTTATTCTCTATTTGTTTACTTATTTACGTTAGTTTGGACACATTCATTTTGATTCTTTCATGAATATCTTACTGCTATCATTATTTATTTTAATGTTCAGATTATCTCAGATTTAACCAGTGGCAACCAATTCAAGCTGGCTTCTCTGTCCATTCAATCTACTCCCATCATTCTGATACATATTTTGACATCAACATTTCCTTCACTTCCTTACTTTCAGGCTTGTTTTTTATTCCCGCCTTATGGACCATTTCTGTGTGGAGCTGCAATTACTTTTAGTGGGAGGTGATATTTAGAAACCAAGGCATGGGTACATGGATATATTTTAGTTTCACATTTTGTTATTCTCGTTTAATTATACTTAGTACAGACACTATGATACTATTTATTTAGTATTGAGATTTTATTTATATTCTAGAGAACATGATCAATTTTTAAGTATTTAATATGTGCCTGAAAAGATTTTGTATATTCTACCTCTTGAATGTGGTGTTCTGTAAGTGCCCATTGAATTCATTGTATCATTTATCTGTCTTCTATATTTCTATTAATTTTGTTTGTTTGTTAGATCTGTCAGTTTCTGAAAGAGGTAAATTTAAAATACCCCACTATAATGGTGGATTTGTCAAATTATTGTAGTTCTCTAAATTTTTGCTTTTTATACATGGCACTTTGTTATGTCCATACAAGTCTAAAGTACATGCATCTTTTATCATTTCAATGACCCATTTTACCTCTTTTTGCACTTAAAGTCTATTTTGGTTGTTATACTTTTCTATGGATGGTATTTCTTTCTCAGTTCTTTTGATTACTCACTTTCTTTTTTTTCCTTTATTTTTCAGAATATATTCTATAAAAATAAAACAGTGGATGCATTGATTTATTTGTGAATTTATCAACAGATTTTATAATGAGCAATAAGGATAAGCTTTATATATGAAAACAAAAATGTTCTTCAGTTTTTTTTAATAAAATTTTTTTTAATAAAATTTCAACTCTTCAGAAAAGTCAAAAGACATCCTTCATGTAGATTCATCCATTTTTTATTTTGTTACATATAATTTCTTTGTTTATAAATGTATACATGTTTTTATGTTATATATTAATATTACATGTTATATATAATTATAAGTGTTGCTGAACCATTTGGAAGTAACATGCAGATACTATGACACTTCAGCCTTGAACACTTCACTTCGTTACTTCTCAAGAACAAGGGCATTACTTTCATCACATTTAGAGAAATTTAACACTGATACAATTCTGTTATCTAACATAACTGTCCCGATCAAAATTTTAAAATTGTCCTAAGAGTGTCCTTCAAAGCTTTTTATTTGTTTTGGTACAGGATCCAGTCAAGGATCATGTACTGTATTTGGTTGCCATTGCGCCTTTAATGTAAATCTAGAAAAGAACTAACTCATCTTTTCTTAAAAATTTTTCAAAATATTGGCAGCTCTGATGGGTCCAGGCAGTTGTCCTACATGTGTGTCACAATTTGAGCTTGTCTGTTTCCCCATGATTAATTTAAGCATTTTTAGCAAAGGACTACATAGGTGATGCTGTGTCCTTGCATCACATCGGAAAGCACAAAAGCCTGTTTTATCCCACTCATTATTGATGGTGCTAAGTTTGATCTTTTTAAAAGATTTTTTTAAGAGCTGTTTACATTCACAGCAAATTTGAGAACATATAGAGATTTCTCATATATCCCCACCCCTACACATGCATAGCCTTTCCTGTTAACATTCCCTATCAGAGTGGTACATTTTTCACAATTAATGAAACTGTACTGACATACAATAATCACCCAAAGTCCATAGTTACATTATTTCACTCTTACTGTTAAACATTTTGTGAGCTTAGAAAAATGAATAATGACATTTAATCTCATTATAGTATCATATAGAGTATTTCCACTGCTTCAAAAGACCTCTGTGTTCTGCCTATTTGCCCCTTCCTCCAAGCCTCTGGCAACCACTGGTCTTTTTACTGTGTCCATAGTTTTACCTTTTACAGAATGTTAATAATTGAAATCATACAGTATATGGCCTTTCAAATTTACTTATATCCATTAGTAATATGCATTTAGGGTTTCTCCGCATCTTTTAATGATTTGATAGCACATTTCATTTCAGAGTAACATTCCATTGTTTGTACCAGTTTATTTATCCATTCACCTACTGAAGGACACTGGTTGCATCTAAGATTTGGCAGTTATGAATAAAGTGCTATAAATACCTACATGCAGATTTTTGCATAGACATGTTTTCAACTCCTTTGGGTAAATATCAGGAAATATAATTGTTTATATTTGGTTTTTCATATTTATACTTATATATTTTTATGTACATATTGTATATGTGTATACATGTACATATTTTTTCTAAACAATTTGACAATAAGTTGCCTCATGAATCCTGTGTAATTCAGTATGTATTTCCTAAAACTGTATTCATTTTTCACCCATTATACCATTAAATGTCATTTATTTAAAAAAAGAGAAAAGAATCTGGTCCAGGGTCCAATCTATCTATAATCATGTCGCATTGAACTGTCATGTTTGCTTAGTTTCCTTCAATCTGCAGTAGTTTCTTAGATTTTCTTTATGTAGAAAAAATAGTTTTGAAGAAACAATAATTTTTTAGAATGTCCTTGAATTTCAGTTTGTTTGATGGTTTTTCATGATTACATTCAATTTATACACTTTTGTCAAGGATATGACTGAATTGATGTCTGTTTCTCAGTATATTGTGTAAGGAGGCACATGGTATCATTCTGTTCTATAACTTTTAGTTTCTTGTTACAGAATTTTGTTTAGGAGATTGAAGAATGTTAGGTTGTGTCCATTGGTGATGTCATGGATAGCTAGGCAGGTACTCTTCTCTTTTCCCATGGGAAACAATAGCTTTTTTTTTTTTAAAGAAGGTTTTTTTTTTTTTAAACTTTATGTATTTGTTTATTTATTTAGTTAGTTACATCATGTGAGTGGGAGTCGGATGAGGGGCAGAGAGAAAGGGAGAGAATCTCAAGAAGATTTTGTGTTCAGCACGAGCCTAACATGTGGCTTGATCTCATGACCCTGAGACTGTGACCTGAGCTGAAATCAAGAGGTGGATGCTGGGGCACCTAGGTGGCCCAGTCGTTAGGCGTCTGCCTTTGGCTTGGGTAATAATTCCAGCGTCCTGGGATTGAGCCCTGCATCATGCTCCCTGCTCAGTAAGGAGTCTGTTTCTCCCTCTCCCACTCCCCCTGCTTGTGTTCCCTCTCTTGCTATGTCTTAAATAAGTAAAATCTTTAAAAAAAAAAAAAAAACAACCAAAAAAGAGTTGGATGCTAAACCACCTGAACCACCAAGGAGCCCAAAACAGTCATGTTTTTATGGACATGTTATTATGATGGATTTAGGTTTTCCTAATAGGCAGCCTGTTTTTTTGTCTACTTTACCTGTTTATAGAAGTGCTTATCATTAAATAGAGTTGCCATGTCTATTCTACAATCATATTTTCTTGCCTTAGAGTATTTATTACTCTGCCTATTGGTCTGTTTCTCTCTCTCAGAAGAGTTTTTTCAGCAGCCTCACATGCACATTGTCCTTAGGCACATTTTTCTGTAAGGTTAGCCAGTTTTTTTCCCCTTACCATTCATTGCCTTCCTGTACTACTTTCTTATTTTATAATTATTTCAAAGACTTTATTCTGTGAAACCAATTCATCATATTCCTTATTTTATATTTTTTAAATTCCAGTATAATTAACATACAGTTTTATAGTTCTAGGTGTACAATATAATGATTGAACGATTCCATACATTATTCAGTGATGATCAGGATGAGTGTGCTTTTAATCACCCTCACCTGTTTGACCCATTCCCCTTCCACCTACCATCTGTCAACGTGTTTGTTTCTGTATAGTTACTCTAGATTTTGGTCTCCTTTTTCCTAGTTTATTTTATTTCTTAAATTGCATATATGATTGAAATCATATGGTACTTATCTTTCACTGACTTTTTTTTAATTTAGCATTATACTCTCTAGCTCCATCTGTGTTATTGCAAATGACAAGAGTTCATTCACTTTTATGGCTGAGTAATACAATGTGTATATAAACCACATCTTCTTAAATCAGAGAGAGAGAGACAAACCATGAGACTCTTGACTCTGGGAAACAAACTGAGGGTTGTGGAAGGGGAGGTGGGGGCAGAATGCCCCTTGTCCCACTCACATGATATAAATAAATAAATGCAGAAATAGATAAAATCTTAAAAACAACAACAACAACCCCGAGGAGGCAAGGTGGCGGAGAAGTAGGAGGCACTGTTTCAACCTGTCCCCTAAAGTGAGCTGATTATCTACCAAAGAACTCTGATTACCCATGAAATCAGCCTGAAATTAGAATTATACACTTCTGGATCTCTACGGGGGCAGATGACACCAGTGCCCAGGTAAAGCAGAGTGTGAACATGGGACTGATACCAGAAGATCAACAAAAGGGGGAGGGAGTCACCAGAAGACCCATTGGAAAATAATACCCCAATACGAGTTCCCTGTGATTGGGGACCAGCATTAACTTGGAGTCTGGTTGAAAGCACTCAAAAAGAGCAGAAGATCTTAAGGGGAAATTGGTGGAATCAGGTGGTTAGGGAGAGGGTCTTAAGCCCACAGACCCAGGACTACCACCGCTGGTGCTGAGCCAGAGACAGTGTGGCAAATAAGTCAGGTGTTGGTGCCTGAGCCGCTGGCGCTTGTGAAAGGGTCTGGGTGGTGGCATGCATGAGAGTCTGGTGTGGACCCCCACCGGCGCTCTCTAGAAGCACAGCCTTTTGCACTCTGCAGGTGCGCTGCACTACCAGGGTCTGAGTTGTGCTCCACATGCTCCTGTGAGAGAGAACCATGCAGGTGCGAGCCAGTACTCTCTAGGGCTGGGAGAATCTGACCACTCTCAGCCTGGGCCAGCATGAAAATCTCACTGTGCTCTCTCTGGTTGGGACCTCTCCAGCGGTCTGGACCTGCCCAGAAAGCCACAGAGGAGGCAGCCACTGGAAGCCAGCTCTCTGGACTAGTACTTCTCATGGTTTTGGTAATAGCGACCCCTGAGTCTGTGACTGGGGACGTGCTCTGCCGGCGGCAGAGGGCTTGTTTATGTGCTCTGGAGCACCCAGAGGGGAACAGGCTGGGGCTGCTCTCTGAGACGGAGGTCTGGGTACAGTTTGATTTCCTCTATACCTCCAAAGAACCACCAAAAATGGCCAAGGGGAGAGAAGAAAAAATGGGGGGGGGGGGCCTCCAGAGAACAAAAGCTTGAAAAGATGGTTTCCTCAGAGCCCAGCCTCTTGATAGGGGGCAGGAGGACTCTAGCAAGACTGTCTGAAAAACCATACAGTAGGCCCCTCTCCCAGAGAGCCAGCCAAACAAAAAACCAAAACCAAAACCAAAAAAAAACACAAAAGGACAACCACCACTACTTCATGCGTACTACTTTTATTTTTAATTTGTGCCCACTATTCTCATTCTTTGTAGTTTTCTTATAATTTTTTAACCTAGTTACCATCACAATGAGATGTTCAGTACAACAAATTCCATGATAACCTTTTAACTTGAACTTCTTTGACACATATACCTGTGTTTTTCTTTTTCTTTTCTATTTTTTTAATATTCATATAGAGATAAGCTTCAAGGTAATCCTCTTTCCCCAATCAATACTACCCCTATATATAAACCAGTATAAATGACCATTTATCTCAGGGAAGTTGAGTCCTTTAACAAAGAGAACAAGATACACCCAGGAAGAATCAAAATAACCTTCCTTGCCCACAATGAGAATTTATAACGACTCTCCTATCTTTTTTTTTTTCTGTCAGTATTTCTGTGTATTTGTTTTTGTTCTAGTAGTATCTAAATCTTACACTTGGGGTTCATTTTGGCTGGGTTCTTTTTATTTTTTTTCTTGTCATTTACTTCTGTTGGTCTTTTTGTTTGTTTTTTGTTTGTATACTTTATAAATCTTATATTTGGGTCCCATTCAGGGTGGGTCTTCTCTTTTATATTTTTTTCCTCTCTCTTTCTTTTTCTTTTTTCTTTCTTTTTGGTGGGAACTCCTGATTGCTCAGTAGCATTCCAGGGTGCACCTTCCCTGCATCATGGTTGATACATTCAGCTACACATCCCCTTAGCCATCTCTTACCAAAACGACTAGGAGGAGGAATGCCCAACAGAGGAAAAATTCAGAGACTGTGCCCTCTCCATCAGAGCTATTGGATGTGGAAATAAACAGTATGTTGGAAAGAGAATTCCAGGTAACACTTATCCAGGCAATGGCTAGATTGGAAAAAATCATTAATGCCAAAATGTAATTGATTAGGGCAGAAGTCAAAGTCACCAGGGAAGATGTTAACAATGCTCTCAATGAGTTCCAATCTAATCTAAATTCTCTAACAGCTAGTGTAACTGAGGCAGAAGATAGAATTAGTGATCTAGAGGACAAACTGACAGAGAAAAAGGATCAGGAGGAGGCCTGGAACAAACAGCTTAGAAGGCATGAAAACAGAATTAAAGAAATAAATGACTCCATGAAACGTTCCAATGCCAGAATTATGGGAATCCCTGAGGGGGAGGAGAAAGAAAGAAGACTAGAAGATATAGTTGAACAAATTTTCCATGGAACTTTTCCCAATCTGGTGAATGGAATGAGCATTTGTGTCCGAGAGGCAGAAAGGTCTCTCCCAAGATCACAGAATCTAGAAAGACCTCAAAACACCTGATTGTGAAAATGATGAATCATAATTTTAGACAGGAGCTCTTGAGAACAGCTGGGGGGAAGAGATTCCTTACATACAGAGGAAGGCTCATCAGAATAAGGGGAGACCTGTCCATAGAATCCGGGCAAGCCAGAAAGGGCTGGCAAGATGTATTCAGGGCACTAAATGAAAAGAACGTGCAGCCAAGAATATTTTATCCAGCAAGACTGACATTCAAAATGGATGGAGAGATATAGAGCTTCCAAGACGGGCAAGGTTTAAAAGAGTATGTAACCACCAAGCAGCACTACAAGAAATATTACGGGAGGTTCTATAAAAGAGGAAAAAAACCAAGAATATCATTGAACAGAAATTATGGAGACAATCTGTAGAAGCAAAGACTTCACAGATAACATGATGTCAATAAAAATGTATCTCTCAGTAATCACTCTCAACATGAATGGCATTAATGTGCCCATAAAATGGAACAGGGTTGCAGACTGGATAAAATGACAGGATCCATCCGTATGATGTCTACAATAGACCCATTTTGAACCTAAGGATACATCCAGACTGAAAGTGAAGGGATGGAGAAGCATCTTTCATGCCAATGGGCCTCAAAAGAAGGCTGGGGTAGTAATTCTCATATCAGGTAAATTAGATTTTAAAGTAAAGACTGTCATCAGAGATACAGAAGGACACTGCATCATTCTTAAGGGGACTATCCACCAAGAAGATCTAACAATTGTAAATACCTATGTCCGCGATATGGGAGCAGCTAACTGCTTAATACAACTGTCAATAAACAAAGAGTCATATTGATATGAGTACAGTAATAGTAGGGCATCTTAACACAATACTCTCAGCAGAAAATCAGTAAAGAAACAAGAGCATTGAATGACACATGGAACCAGATGGACCTCATAGATATATACAGAACATTCCACCCTAAAACAAAAGAATAATCATTCTTCCAGACTAGGCCACATACTGGGACAAAAATCAGGGCTCAACTGATACCAAAGGATTGAGATTATTCCTGAATATTCTCAGATCACAGTGCTTTGAAACTGGAGCTCAACCACAAGAAAAAGTTCGGAAGGAATTCAAACACCTGGAAGCTGAAGACCATCTTCCTTAAGAATTCTTGGATCAACCAGGAAATCAAAGAAAAATTTAAACAATGAGACATTGTGAAGACATTTCTGTCCAAAACTGTGGGATACAGCAAAGTTGGTCCTAAGATGGAAATACATAGTCATCCAAACCTCCCTCAAAAAAACCTGAAAAATCCAGAATACAACAGCTGTCTTTACACCTTAACAAACTGGAGAATCAACAACAAAGTAAGCCAATTCGACACACAAGAAGGGAACTAATCAAGTTTAGAGCAGGGATCAATGAGATAGAAACTAGAGGTACAGTAGAATGGATCAATGAAACTAGAAGCTGGTTTTTGGAAAAAACCAATAAGATCAATAAACCATTGGCCAAACTAATCCAAAAGAAAAGATAGAGGACCCAAATAATAAAATTATGAATGAAAACGGAGAGGTTACAACTAACACCAAAGAAAGAATAACAATCATCAGAAATTATCAACAGTTATGCCAATAAATTAAGCAACGTAGATGCAATGGATGCATTTTTTGAAAACTATAAACTTCCAAAACTGAATCAGGAAGAAATTGACAACCTGAATAGATCAATATCTAGTAACGAGATTGAAGCAGTGATCAAAAAACAAGAGCCCACTACCTGACGGATTCCCTGTGGAATTCTATCAGACTTTCAAAGAAGAAATAATACCTATTCTCCTGAAGCTGTTTCAGAAAATTGAAGCAGAAGGAAAACTTCCAGACTCTTTTTAGGAAGCCAGCATTATCCTGATCCCCAAACCAGGCAATGACCCCACCAAAAAGGAGAATTTCAGACCAATATCCCTGATGAATATGGTTGCTAAGATTCTCAACATGATCCTAGCTCACAGGATCTAACAGCACATTAAAAAGATTATACACCGTGATGAGGTGGGATTTATCCCTGGGTTGCAAGGGTGGTTCAACATTCACAAATCAATTAATGTGATAGAACAAATCAATAAGAGAAGAGAGAAGAGCCACATGGTCCTCTCAATGGATGCAGAAAAAGCACTGGATAAGAAACAGCATCCATTCCTGATGAAAACATTTCAAAGTATAGGGATAGAAGGAACATTTCTCAACTTCATAAAATATACCTCTGAAAAACCCACAGCAAATATCATTCTCAATGGGGAAAAGCTGACAGCCTTCCCTTTGAGATCAGTAACACAACAAGGATGCCCACTCTTGCCACTTTTGTTCAACATAGTACTTGAAGCCCTACTCACAGCAATCAGACACCAAAGAGAAATAAGATGTATTCAGATATCCAAGATCTATAATGAACTCCTTAAACTGAACACACATACAATGGATAATCATGTCAAAAAATGGGCAGAAGACATGAACAGACACTTCTCCAATGAAGACATGCAAATGGCTAACAGACATATGAAAAAATAAATGTTCATTATCTTTAGCCATCAGGGAGATTCAAATCAAAACCACATTGAGATACCACCTTGCACTAGTTAGTATGGCCAAAATTAACAAGACAGTAAACAACGTGTGTTGGAGAGGATGTGAAGAAAGGGAAACCCTATTACACTGTTGGTGGGAATACAAGTTGGTGAAGGCACTTTGGAAAACAGTGTGGAGATTCCTCAAGAAATTAAAAATAGAGCTTCCCTATGACCCTGCAATGGCACTACTGGGTATTTACCCCAAAGATACAGATGTAGTGAAAAGAAGGGCCATCTGTACCCCAATGTTCATAGCAGCAATGGCCACAGTCCCCACACTGTTGAAAGAATGAAGAAGCCCTTCAATGGACAAATGGATAAGGAAGATGTAGTCCTTATATACTATGGAGTATTATGCCCCCATCAGAAAGAATGAATACCTAACTTTTTGTCAACACGGACCGGACTGTAGGAGATTATGCTGAGTGAAATAAGTCAAGCAGAGAGAGTCAATTATATGGTTTAGCTTATTTGTGGAGTATAAGGAATAACACGGAGGACATGTGGAGATGGAGAGGAAAAGGGAGTTGGAGGAAATTGGAGGGGGAGATGAACCATGAGAGACTGTGAACTCTGAAAAACAATCTGAAGGTTTTGGAGGTGTTGGGGGTGGGAGGTTGGGTGACCCTGGTGGTGCGTATTATGGAGGGCGTGTATTGCATGGAGCACTGGGTGTGGTGCATAAACAATGAATTCTGTTATGCTGAAAAGAAATTTAAAAAAAAATCGGTGGGGGCACCTAGGTAACTCAGTGAGGTAAGCCTCTGCCTTTGGCTCCGGCCATGATCCCAGGGTAGTGGGATCAAGCCCCACATCAGGCTCTCTGCTCAGTGGGGAGCCTGCTACCACCCCCCATCCCCGCCTGCCTCTCTGCCTACTTGTGATCTCTGTCAAGTAAATAAAACCTTTAAAAACAAAACAAAACAAAACAAACAAACAAAAATCCCACTATTTTTTCTTGTGGGAAAAGAGAAAAGTACCTGCCCAGCTATCCACGACATCACCAAAGGACAAAGCCTTACATTCTTCAATCTCCTAAACAAAATTCCTAACAAGAAATTAAAAGTTTAAGTTCTAGAAAAAATTGATACCATGTACTTCCTGACACAGTATACTGAGAAACAAACATCACTTCAGTCATATCCTTGACAAACATGTATATACTGAATGTAATTTGGTGATAGGCATTAAGGAGGGCATGTGATGTGAAGAGCACTGGGTGTTAAACACAATTGATGAATCATTGAACATTATATCTGAAACTAATGATGTACTATGTGTGGGTTCATTTAAGTTAAAAAAAAAAGAATTAAAAAAATAAACCACATATTGTTTATCCACTCATCAGTTGATACACACTTGGGTTGCTTTCATATCGTGCTGCTGTAAATACTGTATTTTGCGATAAATCTAGGGGTGCAATATATCTTTTTCAAAATAATGTAATAACATACGGGTGCATTTTTTTCCAAAATAATGTTTTCATATTCTATCAGTAAATACCCAAAGGAGAAATTATTGAATCATATGACAATATTATTTTTAATTTTTGGAGAAACCTCTACTGTATCCAGAGTGGATGCACCAGTGTGCATTCCCACCAACAGTGCCTTAGTGTTCCATTTTCTGAATATACTTGCCAGCAATTCTTTCTGTTTTTGTTTTGGCCATTCTGACAGATCTAATATTTCATTGTGGTTTTGATTTGCACTTCCCTGATGATGAGGGATATTGAGCATCTTTCCATTTGTCTCTTGACTATCAGTATGTCTTCTTTGGAGAAATGTATTTTCATTTCTTCTGTCCATGATTTATTTGGATTATTTATTTTTTGGGTACTCATAAGTTTTTTAGATATTTTGGAGAGTAACACTTTATCAGATGTGTCATTTTATTTTTCTGATTGTTTCCTTCATTGTACAGAAGCTTTTTATTTTGATGAAGTCCCAGTGGTTTATATTGGTTTTTGTTTCCCTTGCCTCAGGAGACATATATAGAAAGAAGTTGGAGATAGTCAATGTCAAAGAGATGACTGCTGGTATCTACTCTAGGGTATTTATGGTTTTATGTCTCACATTTAGGTCTTTAATACATTTTGAATTTATGTCTGTCTTTGTTGTAAGAAAGCGGTTAGTTTCATTGTTTTGCATGTTTCTGTCTGGTTTTCCCAGTCCCATTTGTTGAAGAGACTGTCCTTTTCCCACTAGTTATTCTTTCTTGCTTTGATGAAGATTAATTGACCATATAATTGTGGGTTCATTTCTGGGTATTCTATTCTCTTCCATTGATTTATGAGTCAATTTTGTGCCACTACAATACCGTTTTGATCGCTAGAGCATTTGCAATATATCTTGAAGTCCAGAAATGTGATGCCGCCAGCTTTCATCTTCTTTTTCAAGATTATTTTGGCTTTTGTGGTTTCATACAAATTTTAGGATCATTTGTTCTAGCTCTTTGCAGAATGCTTTTGGTATTTTATAGGGATCAAATTAAATATGTGTATTGCTTTGGGTAATACAGGTATTTTAACAATATTTGTACTTCAGATCCATGCACATGGAATGTCTTTCCTTTTTTGTGTGTCATCTTCAATTTCTTTCTTCAGTGTTATGTACTTTTCAGAGGACAGGTCTTTGACCTCTTTCATTAGGTCTATTACTAGGTATCTTACTGTTTTGCTGCAGTTATAAATGGGATAGATCCTTTGACTTTCTGTTGCATAATTACTGATCTATAGAAATTCAAAAAATTTTTGTAGGTTGATTTTGTATCCTGCATTTTTACTGATTCATATATCAGTTCTAGAAATTTTTTTGTAGAGTCTGTCAGGTTTTCTACATAGATTACCATGACATTTGTAAATAGTAAAATTTTCACTTCTTCCTTGCTGAATGAATGAATGCTTTCTATTTCCTTTTCTTGTCCAATTGCAAGGCTAAGACTTCCAGTACTATATTAAATAGTAATGGTAAGAGTGGACATCCCTATCTTCTTCCTGACCATAAAGAAAATGCTCTCAGTTTTTCCCCATTGAGGATGATACTAGCTATGGGTCTTTCATATATGGCCTTTATCAAGTAGAGATATGTCCTTTCTATCCATACTTTATTGATGGTTTTTGTCATGAATGGATACTGTACTTTATTAACTGAGTTTTCTGCATCTATTGAGAAGATCATATGGTTCTTGTTTCATTTACTAATGTGGTGTAACACATTGATTGATTTGTGAATATTGAACCACCCTTGTAATGCAGGAATAAATCCCACTTGGTTATGGTGATTAATTTTTCTAATGATTTGTTGGATTCAATTTGCTATTAATTTATTGACAACTTTTGCATCTCTGTTCATTAGGAATATTGGTCCTTAGTTCTGTTTTTCAGTGGAGGTTTTATCTGTTCCTGATATGAGGGTGATGCTGGCTTCATAGAATGAATATGGAAGTTTTCCTTCCCTTTTTATTTTATTGGAATAGTTTGAGAAGTTTAATTCTTCTTTAAATGTTTGCAAAAATGTACTTGTGAAGCCATCTGTTCCTGAATTTCTGTGTCTGAAGAGATTGTTGATTACTAATTCAGTTTTCTTGCTGGTTATCATGCTGTTTAAGTTTTCTGTTTCTTCCTGTTTCCGCTTTTGTAGATTATGTTTCTAGGAATTAATTCGTGTCTTCCAGGTTGTCCAATGTGTAGCCATATAGGTTTTCATAATCTCTTATACCTTTATTTCTCTGATATTGATTGTTATTTCTTTTCTCTTATTTGTGATTTTATTTATTTGGGTCCTTTCTCTTTTCTTTTTCAATAGTTTGGCTAGGTGATTAATTTCATTAATTTTTTTCAAAGAAACATCTGATTCCACTGACCTGTTCTAATGTATTTTTTGTTTGTTTGTTTTAGTTTCTATTTCATTATCATTTTATTTCTACTCTTAATATTATTTCCCTCCTTTAGCTGCTGTGAGGCTACTTTTATTGTTCTGTTTCTAGCTTCTTTAGGTGTAGGCTAAGGGTGTTTATTTGAGATTTTTCTTGGCTCTTGGGACTGTTTCGCTACGTACTTCCCACTTAGAAAAACTTTTGCTGTCTCCCAATGGTTTTGGACCATTGTGTGTTCACTTTTTTTGGTTCCATGTTTTTTTAAAATTTCTTCCTTGATACTGTGTTTTACACATTCATTGTTTTGTAGCATGTTGTTTAAACTCCATGCATTTGCTTCCAAATTTTTTTCTTGCATTTGACTTCTATTTTCATAACATTATATTCAGAAAAGCTGCATGGTATGATTTCAATTTTTATATTTGTTAAAACCTGTTTAATACATGACCTAAATATTTTTTAAAAGACATTTATTTGAGAGAGAGAAAGCATGAATAGAGGGAAAGAGCAGAGGGAGAGAGAAGCAGGCTCCCAACTGAGGAGGGACCACAATATGGGACTTGATCTCAGGACACTGGGATGGTGACCTGAACCAAAGGCAGATACTTAACTGAGGCACTTTCTCTCTCCATCTGTTCATAGCTGAGAACTTCCTTAATCTGGGGAAGGGAACAAGCATTCATGTCCAAGAGACAGAGAGGACCCTCCCAAAATCAATGAAAATTGATCAATACCCCAATATATAATAGTGAAGCTTGCAAATCATAGAGCTAAGGATGCTACCTAAGAGCAGCAAGAAGGAAGAAATTTCTTATGTACAGAGGAAGGAACATCAGAATAACATCAGACCTGTCCAGAGAGACCTGGTAAGCCAGAAAGGACTGGCAAGACATATTCAAGGTACGAGATGAAAAGAACATGCAGCCAAGAATACTTTGTCCATCAAAGCTGTGACTCAGAAGAGTTGGAGAGAGAAAGTACTTTCAGGAAAAACAAAAGCTGCAAATATGTGAACCCAAGCTAACCCTGCAAGAATTATAAAGCAGGGTTATTTAAGTGAAGAGATCTAAAGAGTCACATAGACCAGGTATTAACAGAAACTACATGAACAGGGACTTTATAGGCAATACAATGGCACTAAATTCATATCTTTCTGTAGTTACTCTGAATGTAAACAAGTTAAATGGAGCCACAAAAAGACAAAGGGTTTCAGATTGGATTAAAAAAAAAAAGTAGGACCCATTTATATGTTGTCTACAAGAGATGCATTTTGAATTTAAAGACACTGCCAGATTGAAAGTGAGGGGATGACGATACATTACCATGCTAATGAACCTCAAAAGAAAGCTAGAGTAGAAATCCTTTTAACAGACAAATTACTTTTTATTTTTATTTTTTAAATTTATTTTATTTTCAGCATAACAGTATTCATTATTTTTGCACCACACCCAGTGCTCCATGCAATCTGTGCCCTCTATAATACCCACCAGCTGGTTCCCCCAACCTCCACCCCCTACCACTTCAAAGCCCTCAGATTGTTTTTCAGAGTCCATAGTCTCTCATGGTTTGTCTCCCCTTCCAATTTTCCCCAACTCCCTTCTCCTCTCTAACACCCCATGTCCTCCATGCTACTTGTTATGCTCCACAAATAAGTGAAATCATATGATAATTGACTCTCTCTGCTTTACTTATTTACTCAGCATAATCTCTTCCAGTCCCGTCCATGTTACTACAAAAGTTGGGTATTCATCCTTTCTGATGGAGGCATAATACTCCATAGTGTATATATGGACCACATCTTCCTTATCCATTCGTCCGTTGAAGGGCATCTTGGTTCTTTCCACAGTTTGGCAACCATGGCCATTGCTACTATAAACATTGGGCTACAAATGGCCCTTCTTTTCACTACATCTGTATCTTTGGGGTAAATACCCAGGAGTGCAATTGCAGGGTCATAGGGAAGTTCTGTTTTTAATTTCTTGAGGAATCCACACTGTTCTCCAAAGAGGCTGCACCAACTTGCATTCCCACCAACAGTGGAAGAGGGTTCCCCTTTCTCCACATCCCCTCCGACACAAGCTGTTTCCTGTCTTGCTAATTTTGGCCATTCTAACTGGTGTAAGGTGATATCTCAATGTGGTTTTAATTTGAATCTCCCTGAGGGCTAGTGATGATGAACATTTTTTCATGTGTCTGATAGCCATTTGTATGTCTTCATTGGAGAAGTGTCTGTTCATATCCTCTGCCCATTTTTTGATATGATTATCTGTTTTGTGTGTATTGAGTTTGAGGAGTTCTTTATAGATCCTGGATATCAACCTTTTGTCTGTGCTGTCATTTGCAAATATCTTCTCCCATTCCGTGGGTTGCCTCTTTGTTTTCTTGATTGTTTCCTTTGCTGTGCAGAAGCTTTTGATTTTGATGAAGTCCCAAAAGTTTAATTTCGCTTTTGTTTCATTTGCCTTTGGAGACATATCTTGAAAGAAGTTGCTGTGGCTGATATTGAAGAGATTACTGCCTATGTTCTCCTCTAGGATTCTGATGGATTCCTGTCTCACATTGAGGTCTTTTATCCATTTTGAGTTTCTCTTTGTGTATGGTGTAAGAGAATGGTCCAGTTTCATTCTTCTACATGTAGCTGTCCAGTTTTACCAGCACCATTTTTTGAAGAGACTGTCTTTTTTCCACTGTATATTTTTTCCTATTTTGTTGAAGATTATTTGACCATAGAGTTGAGGGTCCATATATGGGCTCTATACTCTGTTCACTGGTCTATGTGTCTGTTTTTATGCCAGTACCATGCTGTCTTGGTGATCGCAGATTTGTAGTAAAGCTTGAAATTAGGTAACGTGATGCCCCCAATTTTATTTTTGTTTTTGAACATTTCCTTAGCAATTCGGGGTCTCTTCAGATTCCATACAAATTTTTGGATTATTAGCTCCAGCTCTTCAGAGAATACTGGTTGAATTTTGACTGGAATGGCATTAAAAGTATAGATTGCTCTAGGCAGTATAGACATTTTAACAATGTTTATTCTTCCGATCCAAGAGCATGGAATGGTCTTCCATCATTTTGTGTCTTCTTCAGTTTCTTTCATGAGTGTTCTGTAGTTCCTCGAGTACAGATCTTTACCTCTTTGGTTAGGTTTATTCCCAGGTATCTTATGGTTCTTGGTGCTATAGTAAATGGAATCGATTTTCTAAATTCCCTTTCTGCATTTTCATTGTTAGTGTATAAGAAGGCCATTGATTTCTGTACATTGACTTTGTAACCTGCCATGTTGGTGAATTGATGTATAAGTTCTAGTAGTTTGGGGGTGGAGTCTTTTGTGTTTTCCATATAAAGAATCATGTCATCTGCGAAGAGACAGAGTTTTACTTCTTCATTGCCAATTTGGATACATTTTATTTCTCATTGTTGTCTGACTGCTGTTGCTAGGACTTCTACTCCTATGTTGAACAAGAGTGGTGAGAGCGGGCATCCTTGTCATGTACCTGATCTCAGCGGGAAGGCTGCAAGCTTTTTCCCATTGAGGATGATATTTGCTGTGGGTCGTTCATAGATAGATTTGATGAAGTTCAGGAATGTTCCCTCTATCCCTATACTTTGAAGCATTTTAATCAGGAACGGATGCTGGAATTTGTCAAATGCTTTTTCTGCATCAATTGAGAGGACCATGTGGTTCTTCTCTCTTCTCATATTAATTTGTTGTATCACATTGATTGATTTGCAAATGTTGAACCATCCTTGTAGCCCAGGAATGAATCCCACCTGTCATGGTAGATAATCTTTTTAATGTGCTGTTGGATTCTGTTCGCTAGGATCTTGTTAAGAATCTTAGCAACCATATTCATCAGTGATATTGGTCTGAAATTCTCCTTTTTGGTAGGGTCTTTGCCTGGTTTGGGGATCAGGGTAATGCTGGCTTCATAGAAAGAGTCTGGAAGCTTTCCTTCTGTTTCAGTTTTCTGAAACAGCTTCAGGAGAATAGGTGTTATTTCTTCTTTGAAAGTTTGGTAGAGTTTCCCAGGGAATCTGTCAGGTCCTGGGCTCTTGTCTTTTGGGAGGTTTTTGATCACTGCTTCAATCTCGTTACTATATATCGGTCTATTCAGGTTGTCGATTTCTTCCTGGTTTAATTTTGGGAGTTTTTAGTTTTCCAGGAATGCATCCATTTCATCTAGGTTGCTTAGCTTATTGGCATATAACTGTTGATAATAACTTCTGATGATTGTTTCTATTTCCTTGGTGTTTGTTGTGATTTCTCCCTTTTCATTCATAATTTTATGAATTTGGGCTTTCTCTCTTTTCTTTTGGATTAGTGTGGCCAGTGGTTTATCGATCTTATTGATTCTTTCACAAAACCAGCTTCTAGTTTCATTGATACATTCTACTGTATCTCTGGTTTCTACCTCATTTATCTCAGCTCTAATCTTGATGATTTCCCTTCTTATGTGTGGAGTTGGTTTGATTTGTTGCTGATTCTCCAGTTCCTTAAGGTGTAGAGACAGCTGCTGTGTTCTGGATTTTTCAGTTTTTTTGAGGGAGGCTTGGATGGCTATGTATTTCCCCCTTAGGATCGCCTTTGCTGTATCCCATAGGTTTTGGACTGAAGTATCTTCATTCTCATTGGTTTCCATGAATTGTTTCAGTTCTTCTTTGATCTCCTGGTTGATCCAAGCATTCTTAAGCAAGGTGGCCTTTAGCTTCCAGGTGTTTGAGTTCCTTCTGAACTTTTCCTCGTGATTGAGCTCCAATTTCAAAGCACTGATCTAAGAATATGCAAGGAATAATCTCAGTCTTTTGGTATCGGTTGCGTCCTGATTTGTGACCCAATATGTTGTCTATTCTTGAGAAGGTTCCATATGCACTTGAGAAAAATGAGTATTCTGTTTTTTAGGGTGGAATGTTTTGTATATATCTATTAGGTCCATCTGGTCCAATGTATTATTCAATGCTCTTGTTTCTTTATTGAATTTCTGCTAAGAGAGGTGTGTTAAGATCTCCTACTATTAATGTATTCATATCAATATGACTCTTTATCTTGATTAACAGTTTTCTTATGTAATTGGTTGCTCCCGTATTGGGGGCATAGATATTTACAATTGTTAGATCATCTTGGTGAATAGTCCCTTTAAGAATGATGTAGTGTCCTTCTGTATCTCTGACTACAGTCTTTAGTTTAAAATCTATTTTATCTGATATGAGAATCACTACCCCGGCCTTCTTTGGAGCCCCATTGGCATGAAAGATGTTTCTCCATCCCTTCACTTTCAGTCTGGGTGTATCTTTAGATTCAAAATGGGTCTCTTGTAGACAACATATGGATGGGTCCTGTCATTTTATCCAATCTGCAACCCCGTGCCGTTTCATGGGCGCATTTAGGCCATTCACATTGACAGTGATTATTGATAGATACGTTTTTATTGACATCGTGTTACCTTTGAAGTCTTTCTTTCTGTAGATTGTCTCTATATTTCTGTTCAGTGCTACTCTTAGGACTGTTCCTCTTTTATAGAACCGCCCTTAATATTTCCTGCAGTGTTGGCTTGGTGGTTGCACAGTCTTTTAAGCCTTGCCGGTCTTGGAAACTCTTTATCTCTCCATCCATTTTGAATGTCAATCTTGCGGGATAAAATATTCCTGGCTGCATGTTCTTCTCATTCAGTGCCCTGAATATATATTGCCAGCCCTTTCTGGCTTGCCAGGTCTTTGTGGACGGGTCTGACGTTATTCTGATGGGCTTTCCTCTGTAAGTAAGCAGCCTCTTTGTCCTAGCGGCTTTCAAGAGATTATACCTACAATTATGATTCCTCAATTTGACTGTCAGTTGCCTTGATGTTTTTTTGGAATCTGTAATCTTGGGTGGAGACCGTTCGGCCTCTAGTACATGAACACTGGTTCCAGTTTTGAGATTGGGAAAATTTTCATGAAGAACTTGTTCCTCTATATCTTCTAGACTTCTTTCTTTCTCCTCCCCTTCAGGGATTCCAATAATCCTGACGTTGGAACGCTTCATGGCATCATTTATTTCCCTGATTCTGTTTTCGTGGCTTCTAAGCTGTTTGTTCCAGGCTTCTTCCTGATCCTTTCTCTCTATCTGTTTGTCTTCCAGATCACTAATTCTATCTTCTTTCTCAGTTACCCTAGCTTTGAGAGAATTTAGATTAGATTGGAACTCATTGAGAGCATTGTGAACCTCATCCCTGGTAGCTTTCAGCTCTTCCCTAACACTGAAAACATGATCTCTAGTCATTTTCAGTTCAGCCCTAATCAATTCCGATTGGTCATCCATGCCTTTCTCCAACCTAGCTATTGCCTGGATAATTGTTAGCCTGAATTCTCTTTACGACATATTGCCTATGTTGATAGCCATTAGCTCTGTTGCAGAAGGTCCATCCTCTGTATTTTTCTACTGTTGGGCATCCCTCCGCCTAGTCATTTTGGTGAAAGATTACTGAACAGATGTAGCTGGATGTATCGACCGTGGTGCAGTCAAGGTGCACCCTGGAACACTTCTTAGCAATCAGGATTCCCCACCCAAACGAGAGAAAAAAGAAAAAAAGAGAGAGAGAGAGACAGGAAAGAAAGGGAAGATAAAAGAGAAGGTTCAGCTCAAATGGGCCCCAAGGTAAGATTTATGAAGTATACACACAAAAACAGACAAACAAAAAGACTGATAAAAGTATATGACAAGAGAAAAAATATATATATGTGCAAATATAGGAAGAACCTCGTCAAAAAGAACCCCAAGTGTAAGATTTATATAATATCAGGACAAACACAAAAACACAGAAACAGTGGTGGAAGAAAAAGATTGGAGAGTGGTTATACGTTCTCAGTGTGGGCAAGGAAGGTTGTTTTGATTCTTCCTGGATGTATCTTGATATCTTTGTTAAAGGACTCAACTTTCCTAAGATAAAGGGGGATTAAAAATTGTTTTACCTATAGGGGCAGTATTGATTGGTGAAGGGGGATTACTTTGAAGTTTAAGTCTATATGAATATTAGAAAATAAAAATGAAATATGAATAAACTAGACTAACCTAAACTAAAATTTAAAAAATAGAAATGCAAAAGAAAAACACAGGTGTATGTATCAAAAAGTTCAGGTTAGAAGGTTATTATGGAATTTGATGTACTGCACAGCTCACTGTGATGGTAAATAGGCTAAAAAATTATCTATATATAAAAAAAAGGAGCCAGAATAGTGGGAAAAAATTAAAAATAAAAGTTGTCTTATGAAGTAGTGGTAGTGGTTCTCTTGTAGTCTTTTTTTTTTTTTCTTTCCTGGTTGGTTTTCTGGTGGAGGGGCCTGCGACGTGGGTTTTCAATCAATGATGTTCCCTGAGTTAAGTCCTTCAGTCCCGCTCAAGGGTTTGGGCTCTGAGAAAACCATTTTTTTCAGGCTTTTGTTCTCTGGAGGTTTTTATGATTGTTCCCTTTTTTTTTCCTTTTGCCTTGACTGCTTTTGATGGTTTTTGTAGGTTTAGAGGAAAGCAAACTGCACCCTGACCTCCCTCTCAGAGAGAAGCCTCAGTCTGTTCTTCTGTGGGTGTTGCAGAGCCCATATAAATTTCCCCTTGGCTGCTGGCAGAGCAGGTTCCGAGTTGCGGCCCTTTGGGACACAGGATCTTCTGCTTGTCCCCAAAACCATGGCAGCAGTAGCTGTCTGGGCAGCTCCAGACTGCCATAGAGGTTCCAAGCAGCGATCGCACACTGAGATTTTCCTGCTGGCCCAGGCTGGGAGTGCCTGGTCTTTATGGGTCTCAGAGCACCTGGATTGCACACACCTCTCTCAGTGGAGGCCTGCGGGTCACGTGCGCATCTCAGGCTCTGAGAGTGGGGCACAGGTCCAAAAGTACCAGGCTGGGCCTTCACACACCTCTCTCCAGGGAGGGTTTGGGGCGCATGTCTTAGGCTCTGAAACAATGGCGTGCGTCTAAGAGTGCCAGCTGGGCCTTTGTGTACCTCTCTTAGGGGAGGAGGAGAGGCACGCACATCTCAGGCTTTGTAGCAGTGCTCCCGCCTTCTGCTGTCTGGTGTGGATCCTATCCCCTCACAGGAGCCAGACCCCACACAATCTCGGGCGCTCTCGTGGCTCAGGGACCAAGACCTGGTTTCTCTGCTGCATTCTCTCTGGCTCAGTGCCAGGGGAGGCTGTCCTGGGGCCGGGGACTTAACCCTTAAGCTAGCCCCAGGGTCCCTAGCCACCCTGATTCCCACAATTCCCCCCGCCCCCCGCCACAATCCTTTGCTCTTTTGGAGTGCTTTCAACCAGTCTCCAAGTTAATGCTGGTCCCCAGATGCAGGGCATTCTCGCTCGTATTAGGTGTATTACTTTCCAAGCCGTCGCCTCTGGTGGCTCCCTCCCCCTTTTGTTTATCTTCCGATATCAGTCCGCCATTCCCCCGCCGCTTTACCTGCCCACTGGCATCTTCTGCCCCTGTAGAGATCCAGACATGTATAATTCTGATCTCAGGCTAATTTCATGGGTGATCGGAGTTCTTTGGTAGGTAATCAGCTCACTTTAGGTTACAGGTTGAAAAGGCGCCTTCTCCTACTTCCCCGCCATCTTGTCCCCCCAACAAATTACTTTTTAAACCAAAACTGTAGTAAGAGATGTAGATGTAGATGTATCATACTTAAAGGGTCTATTCAACAAGAAGATCTAAGAGTTGTATGTATCTATGCACCTAACATGGGAGCACCCAGTTGTATAAACCAATTAATCACCAATGTAAAGATACATCAATAATAGTACATTAATAGCAAAGACCTCAACACTCCATTCACAACAATGGACGGATAACTAAGCAGAAGATCAACAAAAAAACCACCACTTTGAGTAAAACATTGGGCCAGATGGACTTTGCAGAAATATACAGAACATTACATCCTAAAACAGAATATTATTTCTTCTCAAATACACATGGAACTCTCTCCAGAATAGATCACATAACTAGATCACAAATCAGGTCTTAACTGATATCAAAAGATTGGGATTATTCCCTGCATATTTTCAGACCAAAATGCCCTGAACTGGAAATCAATCACAGGAAGAAGTTTGGAAGGAACTCAATCACTTGGAAGTTAAAGAGCATCCTGCTAAAGACTGATTCTATTAACCAGGAAATTAAAGAAAAAAAGAAAAAAAAACACAAGTCATTGAAACTAATGAGAATGAAAACACACTGGGCCAAAACCAGTGGGATACTGCGAAGGAGTTCCTAAGAGGGAAATACATAGCCATTCAAGTCTCTCAAAAAACTAGAAAAATCTCAAGTGCACAAGCTAACCTTACACCTAATGGACCTGGAGAAATAACGTCAAATCATGCCAAAAGCAAGCAGTAGCACATGAATAATAAAGATTAGAGCAGAAATCAATGAAATAGAAACCAGAAAAATAGTAGAACAGAACAACGAAACTAGAAGCTGGTTCTCTTAAAGAATTAACAAGCTCTATAAACCTCTCACCAGACTTATTTAAAAGAAAAGGGAAAGGACACAAATTAGTTAAGTCTTGAATGAAAGTGGAGCGATCAGGACTGACACCAAGGAAATAGAAACAAGTATTAGAAATTATTACCAGCAACTATATGCCAAGAAATTAAGCTATCTAGAAGAAATGGATGCATTCCCAGAAACTTAAAAACTACTAAGAATGGAACAGGAAGAAACAATCTGAACAGACTCATAAGCAGGAAGGAAATTGAGGCAGTAACCATAAAACCCCCAAAACACAAGAGTCCAGGACCACATGGCTTCCCAGGGGAATTCTACTAAACTTTTTTTTCAAATTATTTATTTATTTATTTTAATTTTTATTATGTTATGTTAGACACCATGGAGTACACCATTAGTTCTTGATACAGTGCTCCATGATTCATTGTTTGCATATAAAACCCAGAGTGCCATGCAATCCATGCCTTTCTTAATACCCAACACCAGGCTCATTCATCCCCCCCACTGCCCTCCCTTCATAATCCTCAGTTGGTTTCCCAGAGTCCATAGTTTCTCATGGTTCATCTCCTACTCCAATTATCCCCCTTTCATTTTTCCTTTCCTTCTCCTAATGTCTTCCATACTATTCCTTATGTTCCACAAATAAGTGAAACCATATGATAATTTACTCTCTCAGCTTGATTTATTTAACTCAGTATAATCTCCAACAGTCCAATCCATGTTGATGCAAATGTTGGGTATTCATCGTTTCTGATGGGTGAGTAATATACTATTGTGTATATGGCCCACATCTTCTTTATCCATTCATCTGTTGAAGGGCATCTCGTCTTCTTCTCAGTTTGGCTATTGTGGACATTGCTGCTACGAACATGGGGGTGCATATGACCCTTGTTTTCATGACCTCTGTCTTATTGGGGGAAATACCCAATAGTGCAATAACCAGGTCATAAGGTAGCTCTATTTTTTTTTAATTTTAACTTATTATTTATTTTTTAAATTTCTTTTCAGTGTTACAAAGTTCATTGTTTATGTACCATGCAATACGTGCCCTCCCTAATATCCACCACCAGACGCACCCAACCTCCCACCCTTGCCTCTTCAGAACCCTCAGATTGTTTTTCAGAGTCCACAGTTTCTCATGGTTTGTTTTGATGAATCTCCACAGTTTTCCACAGTGGCTGCACCAACTTGCATTCCCACCAACAGTGTAAGAGGGTTCCCAACCTTTCTCCACATCCTTTCTGACATTTGTTGTTTCTTGCCTTGTTAATTTTTTTCCATTCTAACTGGTGTAAGGTGGTATCTCAATGTGGTTTTGATTTGAATTTCCCTGACAGCTAATGATGAAGATCATTTTTGTTATGTCTGCTAGCCATTTATATGTGTTCATTGGAGAAGTGTCTGTTCATTTCTTGTGCCCATTTTTTTTCACTTGATTATCGGTTTTTTGGGTGTTGAATATGAGAAGCTCTTTGTAGATCTTGAATATCAGCCCTTGGTCAGTAAACCTCTCCCCAGACTTATCCAAAAGAAAAGAGAAAGGACCCAAATCAATAAAACCATGAATGAAAGGGAAAAGATCCCAACTAACACCAAGAAAATAAAAACAATTTTTAGAAATTATTACCAGCAACTATATGCTAACGAATTAAGAATCTGGGAGAAATGGATGTATTCCTGGAAACATATAAACTGCCAAGACTTGAAACAATCTGGGTAGACCAGTAACCAGCAAGGAAACTGAAATAGTAATCAAAAACAAAAACAAAAAAACAATGGTCCAGGTCAGCTTCCCAGGGGAATTCTACCAAACACTTAGAGAAGAAATCATACCTATTCTACTGAAGATGTTTCACAAAAATAGAAATAGAAGGACAACTTCCAAACTCTATGAGGCCAGCATTACCCTGATACCCAAACTGGACAAAGACCCCATTACAAAGGAGAATTAAGGACCAATCTTCCTGTGAATTTGGATTCCAAAATACTCAAGAAGTTCTTAGCCAAGAGGACTCAACAGTGCATTGAAAGGATTATTCACCACGACTAGGTGGAAGTTAATTTTGGGATGAAATGGTAGTGGTTCAACATTCACAAATCAATCATTGTGATAGAGCACATTGATAAAATAAAAGATAAGAATTATATGATCCTCTCAGTTGTTGTAGAAAATGTATTTGACAAAATATATCATCTTTTCCTGATTAAAATTCCTCAGGATGTAGTAG
This sequence comes from Mustela nigripes, assembly GCF_022355385.1. Classification (NCBI taxonomy): domain Eukaryota; kingdom Metazoa; phylum Chordata; class Mammalia; order Carnivora; family Mustelidae; genus Mustela; species Mustela nigripes. The sequence continues at coordinate 76,355,675 of NC_081575.1, read as the reverse complement.
TAGAGGGAACATACCTCAATATTATAAAACCCATCTATGAAAAGGCCATAGTTAATATCATTCTCAGTGGGGAAAAATTTAGAGCCTTTCCTTTAAGGTCAGGAACACAACAGGGATACCCACTCTTCACCATTATTGTTCAACATAGTACTAGAAGTCCTAACCTCAGCAACCAGACAACAAAGATAAATCAAAGGCATTCAAATTGGTAAAGAAGAAGTCAAAATCTCTCTTCTCACAGATGATATCTTACTTTATGTGGAAAACCCAAAAGACTCCACCCCCAAATTACTACAACTCCTACATCAATCAGTAATGTGGCAAGATACACAATCAATGCACAGAAGTCAGTGGCATTTCAATACACTAACAATGTAATTGAGGAAAAAGAAATTAAGGAATCAGCTCCTTTTACAATAGCACCAAAACCCATAAAATACCTAGGAATAAACCTAACCAAAGAGGTCAAGGATATATATAAATTGCAGAACACCTATGAAAGAAATTGAGAAGACAAAAAGAGACGGAAAAACTTTCCATGCTCATGGCTTGGAACAGTAAACACTATTAAAATGTCTCTGTTGCCCAGAGTAATCTACACACCCAGTGCAATCCTCATCAAAATACCATCAACATTTTTCACAGAGCTGGAACAAACAATCCTAAAATTAGTATGGAACCAGAAAAGACCCCAAATCACCAGGAGCATGTTGAAAAAGAAAACCAAAGCTTAGGGCATTATGATGCCTGATTTCAAGCTATATTACAAATTTGTGATCATTAAGAAAGCATGGTATTGGCAAAAGAAGTAACAGACTTATTTATTAGTGTAACAGAATAGAGATCCCAGATATGGACCCTTAACTCTATGGTCAAACTCTCTTCGACAAATCAGGAATGAACATCCCATTGATAAAAGGCAGTCTCTTCAATAAATGGTGCTAGGAAACCTGGACAGCCACATGCGGAAGAATGAAACTGAACCATTTTCTTACATCATACATAGAGATAAATTCAAAATGGTTGAAAGACCTCAATGTAAGACAGGAATCCATCAAACTCCTAGAGGAGAACATAGGCAGTAACCTATTTGACATCGACTGCATTCACTTCTTTCAAGACATGTCTCCAAAGGCGAGGGAAACAAAAACAAAAATAAACTATTAGGACCACATCAAGATAAAAAGCTTCTTCGCAGCAATAGAAACAGTCAACAAAACAAAGAGGCAACCCACAGAATAGGAGAAGATATTTGCAAATGACATTCCAGACAAAAGGCTGGTATTTAAAATCTATAATTTTCTCAAACTCAACACCCCAAAAACAAATAATCCAGTCAAAAAACTGTCAGAAGACATGAATACATACTTCTCCAAAGAAGACATACAGTATCCGTAGTATAGTGGTTATCATATTTGCCTGACAAAGAAGACATACAAATGGCTAATAGGCTCATGAAAAAATGTTACATATCAGTAGCCATCAGGGAAATTCAAATCAAAGCCTCAGTGAGATACCATCTTGCACCAGTTAGAATACCTAAAATTTGCAAGACCGTTAACAACAAATGTTGATGAGAATGTGGAGAAAGAGGAACCCTCTTACACTGTTGGTGAAAATGCAAGCTGGTGCAGCCACTCTGGAAAAGAGTATAAAGGTTCCTCAAGACATTATGACCCAGCAATTGCAGTACTAGATATTTAGCTAAAGATATAGATGTAGTGAAGAAGGGGCACCTGAACCCCAGAATTCATAGCAGCAATGTCCACTATAGCCAAACTGTGGAAGGAGCCTAGATGTCATTCAACAGATGAATGGAGTAAGAAGATGTGATTCATGTGAAATATTGCTCAGCCATCAGAAAAGATGAATACCTACCATTTACATCTACATGGATGTAACTGAAGGGGATTATGATAAATGAAATAAGTCAAGCAGAGAAAGACATATTGTCATATGGTTTCACTCTTCTGTGGAACAGAAGGAAGAGTGTGGAGGACCACAGGGGAAGGGAGGAGAAACTGAATGGGAAGAAATCAGAGAAGGAGACAAACCATGAAAGACTCTGGACTCCTGAAACCAAACTGAGGGGTACAGAATGGAGTAGTATGCAGGGTTGGGGTAAGTAGGTGGTGACTATTGAGGTGGTCTTGTGTTGTGAAGACCAGTGGATGTTACACACAACTAATGAATCATTGAACACACCATCAAAAACTAATGATGTAGTAAATGTTGGCTAACTGAACATAATAAAAAACAATAGAAAACAAAGTCAAAAAAGAATAAGAACAAGAACAAGAACAGACGGCAATAAGCATTCCTCCACCTCAAAGAATAAACCCCCTCATTTGTGGACACCAAAAACAAAAACAAAACAGACAAACACAAAAATAGAAGTTGGTAAATTTAAGAATGTAGTTAAAACCAGTAAAAAAGGTAAAGAGAGAAAGAGAGAGAAAGAAATGAAAAATTTTATCCTGAAGGTAAACGGGTCATGAGGAAACCCTGGGGTTCAATATACTATTTTACCATGGCGCTGGAGTTTTACCGTATTGTGGTATCCATAAAGCTTTTCATTCACCTGTTCTTCCAGTCAGTCTTCTGGGGAAGGAGCTTGCGGTGCTGGCTCTCAGAATCTTTGCCTGGGCATACTTGTCCCACCCTTTGTCAGAGGGATGTGCTCAATTTAAGCTGGTCATTTGTAAGGTTTTTTTCCCCTGGAGGCTTTCCATGCCTCTTCAGAATCAGAGCAAACATGGCCAGCCCAGAGCCATAAGATCGCAGTGCCCCCTCTTCAATAAACCCTCCAGGTCAAAGGGTCTCCACTTCTGTGTGGCACAAACTCCTCAGACTCTTGGGGTTCATGCCCACTGCAATCCTCCTGGTGGGGGGAGGGGAGCAGGGACCTACTGTTGTTACCATGCTTTGCATCTTTGCGACTTTGAGTGGTTGTGGGCTCACACACATACCCTGCTCTTCAAGGTCATGGCTGGGTGCTGCTCTGTGGTGCTTTCGGGGCCACCAGTGCCCTGAGAGCTGTTGCCCAGTCCTGGGTGCAGCCATTTTGTCCCTCCCAGGGGATGGTAAATGGCCTGCAGGTTCCAGTCCTTTTCAGGGTGCTCAGGCAAACAGCAGTCTCCCTATTGTCTGTCTCACAATTTATGGCAGCCTGAGCTGAAAGTCCCTCCTAGGCTCAGTGACCATAATAATTTTTTCCTCTCCGCTGCTTGGGCACTGTATCAGTTCCAGCCCTCCCATTCTTTCTGCATCTCCTTGGATCCTGAGACCACAATGATCCACCTAGATTTCTGCCCTTTTCATCCCCTGACCCCCTTTCAGAAAGGGATGTCTCTCACTGGAGCAGATTTCTTAGGGTTCCGATTTTGCACTCTGGTGTTATAGCACTTTCTGGTAGCCAGCTTATATAGCCTCCCTGCCCCCTTGTGTTTATCTTCTGATATTTCCCCATAGATTCATGACTCTGCACCACCAACCTTGCAAAAAGCAATTGTTTTTCTGCTTGTAGAGTTCCAGATAAATTTTCTTGCCATTTCAGGCTGAATTCATGGGTGTTTGGAATGGTTTGCTAGATATCCACCTAAATTCGAGGGACCAGATTAAAGAAACCAGGTCCCTTACTGCTCTGCCATCTTGCCTCCCTTCTCATTCAATGTAATTATTGATGGATGTATATTTATTGCCATTCTATTACTTGTTTTCTCATTTCTGGAGGTTTTCTCTCACCTTATCTTTGTCACATTGGTGACAAATTGTTACCTTTGCACCCAAAGTGCCTTCTCTAATATTTCTTGCAGGACTGGTTTAGTGGTCACAATTTCCTTTAGATTTAGATTTTGTTTGTCTGGTAAACTGTTTCTCTCTCTTTCTATTCTGAATGACAGCCTTGGTGGATAGAGTATCCTTGGCTGTGGATCTTTCCCATTCAGCACTTTGAATATATTCTACTCCATTCTTATTTGGAAAGTTTCTTTGGGAAATCTCCAACTAAATTTATGAGTTTTTCGTTGTAAGTTAAGGGCTTCTATGCCTTGCTGCTTTTAAGATTTTTTTCTTTATCACTAAATTTTCAAATCTAATTGCAATATGTCTTGGTGTTGGCCTGCTTTTGTTGATTATGATAGGAGTTGTCTGTGCCCCCCAGATCTAGATTTTTGTTTCCTCCTCCAGATCAGGGACATTTTCAGTTGTTATTTCTTCAAATAAATTCTCTCTTTTTCTTTCTCTTCTTCTGGGACTCTTATTATACAAATGTCATTACATTTGATGGTCAGTGACTTCCATGTGTCTGTTCTCATACTGCATAATTCTTCTGTCTTTCCTCTTTAGTGTCATTACTTTCCTTTGTCTGTCTTCTTGGTCACTAATTCATTCTGCTTCTTCCAGCCTGGTGTTCATTGCACGAAGCCTGTTTATGAATCTTGTTTATTGAACTCTTCATCTCTAATCAATTCTTTTATCTATTTTCTGTGTTAAGGGTCTGACTAATGTCTTCTTTTCTTTTCTCAAGCCCACTGAGTATCCTTATGGTTGTCATTTTAAATTCTCCATCAGTTGTTTATATCAGCATTATCAACAATAGCCAAATTATGAAAGAGTCCAAATGACTTATGAATTGATAAAGATGATGTACTATACATATATGTGTGTATACACATATGTGTGTGTTGTATACATTGGAATATTACTCAGCCTTCAAAAAGAATGAAACTTTGCCGCTGCTGACATTGTGGGTGGATCTAGAGAGTATTATGCTAAGTGAAATAAGTTAGTCAGAGAGATAAATACCATGACTTCACTCATATGTGGAATTTCAGAAACAAAAGAGATGAATATAGTTGGATGACAGAGAGGCAAATTATGAAACAAATGCTTAACTACAGAGAGCAAACAGGATTACTGGAAAGGACATTCATGGGGGATGTGTTAAATAGGTGATGGATATTAAGGAGGACATTTGTGATGAGCACTCTTTAGTTTATGTAAGTGATGAATTACCAAATTCTATACATAAAGCTAATATTACACTGTATGTTAACTGACTGGAATTTAGTTAAGAAGTTGAAGGAATAAAAATTCTCCATCAGGTATGTTATTTTTCTCTCTTTTGCTTATATCTCTGCCTATGGCCTTGTTTTTTTCATTTGGGATAAATTCTTTCTTTGCGTTTTGTCAAAGTCTCTGTATTTTTCTCTGAGCTATGTTAAGGCAGATATGCCTCCTGCTTCTGAAAGTAAGGCCTTGTGAAGAAAAAGCCATGTAGTGCCCAGACCATGGTGCTTCAGGGAGTTTCTCTGATGTGTGCCGCATGTTTACTGCTTTTGTGTTTTGGCTGCTTTATCCTTTAGGGCAGTTGGCAGAGGTTCTCTGTGCCTGCTGTGAGCAGTGTTTGGACTCTGGCCTGAACATGGTTTGTTTTAACTAGGTGTGTTGTGTTCTGCTAATCAAATGAGTTTTGCCATCACCTCCGCCAGAGCTGAGGCACTGCAGAACTCTCTGTTTGGGAGACATGGCATGGGTGGGGGTTATGCTGTCTTGTGGGGGATGGGCCGACCATGCTGGGACTGAGGCAAGTTTGAGAAGTGCAGTCACACCAGAGTGGAGGGTGGTGGAGACTGGTGTATGCAAGCTATGCAGCCAGTTTGGGCACTGCTCTGCTTTTCCCAAGTGGCTCTGTGTTTATGCTGAGGGGTCGGTTGGGAAATGGTGCCGGTCAGCTCCTGTGTTTCTGAAGAGGTGTCCTTGTGAACAGTGCCTCTTACAGACATGCTCCAAGAAGAAGAAATAATGTCCCCACTGTGTGCCTCAGGTGCTCTTCAGATTGTGTCCATGCTCTCTGCCCCTGTGTTGTTTGCTTGCCTTCTCTTCAAGCACAGCCTACTGCCCTCTGGGCTTTATTCCATCCAAACCCACTAACATTTAAACTTCAGGCTTTAAGCCCATCTGGTTGCAAGAACTCACCAAATTTAGCCCCTCTCTTTTTCCAAGCCAGTGGCTTTAGGGAAACATTCTTGTTGTGAGTTCCCCTGTGTGCCCCCCTACCCCACCATATCATCCTTCTCTGTGACTGTATATCCTTCCCTTCTACATCCCCCATGATCTGTTTCTCCCTTAAACCATATATCCACACTTTCTACCTGCTTTGATGTGGCCTCTTATCTCTCTTTAGTTTTGGAGTTTGTTCTGTCAGAATTTAGATCAACTTCTGGAGTATTTAGAATGATTTGATAGTTATCTAAGTGTGTTCATGGGGCGAGGGAAGCATAGGGTTCTCCTACTGTGCCACCATCTATCTCTCCAAGCTTATTGTAGTATATTTTTAATTTTAGTTACTGAGTTTTTCACTGCTGATTGATTTTTTTTTATCTTTTCTATCTCTTTTTGAGGATCTCACTGAGATCCTCCACTCTTCTTAAGTCCAGTGAATATCTTTATGACCATTACTTCAAATTCTCCATCAAACATATTGCCTATCTAGATTTCATTTAGCTCTCTTGGTGTGTTTTTTTCTTGTTCTTTCATTTGGGCCACATTCCTCTGCCTCCTCTTTTTATGTAACTCTCTGCATCTGTTTCTTTGTTTTAAGAAAGTCTTCTTATGTGCTTGTGTTCCCTGCTTTTCAAAATAGTAGCTTTATGAAGAAGTCCTGTAGTACCCTATAGCACAATATCCACTGTTCACTAGGACCTGATGATTTAGGAGTATCTCCTATGTGTGTTGCTGCACTCTACTTTTGTAGATTAGCTGTGTTTGCCTTCAGACCCGTGTTTCACAGGGGCTCTGTTTGCCTGCTGATTTATTCCCAGGTATATTGTATGGAGCCAGCCTAGGGACCTCTTGGGCTTGAATTTGTTCCAGCCAGATGTTTGCCAGAGTTGTGGTTGCAGCAAACTACAGGGTGCTCTTCCTGTGTTGTTCCCTGAGAGGCTTTCACTGATGGGTGAGGACTGCAGTCAATCCAGGTAACTATCCCCAGTCCACTGCTGGGGCTTCTCTCTTTAGAGTGTTGCTTGGCACCTTTGGGGCTGTTTGCAGAATGCGACACTTGTGGTGTGGCTTTGGATAAACCCTAAATTTATTATGCTAAGTAGAGTGGGTTGAGTGAGGTATATCCAAAGGAGAATGCTAGGGTATGTTGCACTCTTAGGAAATTTTGCCCTTGTCTGCTTATGGGTGGTGACCTGGTGCTGCTTCGGAGAACACCTGTGGAGAGCAGGTTGGATGAAGCAGGTCAGTATGAGAGCATAGAGGTATAGAACATTGCTAGCAGGCAAGTTGGAGAGTGTTTGTACTGGTTCCTCCAGGTGTCTGTGCATCTAGGCTGGGTGTTGGTGGAAAAAATGGCTCCTGCCAGTGCTTTCCTTTTGGAGAAGTCTCTAAAGACTCCTGCCTCTCCTACACATGTTCTGAGATTAGTAAACAAATCTCCTTCCCATATACTATGCAGGTATTTTTCCAAACTAATGCTTCTATACTTTATGTTAGTGGGATTGTTTGTTATATTATTTCTTTAAGGGTGGGGACTCAGTTTCTTATTCTCCTCATGTTCTCCCAGAGCTGACCCTACTGATTTTTAAAGTTTCTGTAAAATTCCTGGTGTTAAGCTTCATTGACTATAAAAACTCTCAAAGTTAAGCCCCTCTGGTTTTCAAAGCCAAATGTTATACTGATTTGTCTTCCCAGCTGGGGGGTGCCTGGTGTGGGGTCTTCTCCTTTCCCTTCTCTGTACTTGCACTGCTCCTCTTTCCCCTGGTCAGTCTCACAGGTCACTTTGTTTCATGACCAGTTCTGTGCCCTTCCTATTATTTTTGATGTGGCTTCTCTACAATTAGCTGTGGAGAATCTGTTCTTGCAGTCTTCAGGTTGTGTTCTGAGTTACTTAAACTGATGTGGGTGTTACATAGGTGGATCTGTGGGGTGAGTTAAGTTTAGGATCCTCCTACTCTGCCATCCTCCCCAGAAGTCCTTCCTATACTACTTTAGATTGATCATTTTTAAAAGGAACATATGATACACTCAAGTTCTTGGTAATCTTCCTTCCTGATGTGTTATCACTTCATTTCAGTGTTTTGTTTTTCTTGGAAGTGCACCAACTTTTCTTGCATTGATTTCATGTAAGTTTTCTACTATTGCCTTAACAAATTTATCACACGTGTAGGGGCTTAAAACAATACCTGCACTGTTTTACCATTGTGTATGTCAGAAATCTGGTACAGGTCTCATTGGATGAAAATCAAGGTATTGGCAAGCTGCATTCCTTTCTAGAGGGTCTGGGGAAAATTCATGACTTACTCATTTGGTTATTGGCAGAACTCAATTTCTTATTACTGTAAGTCTAGAATTTCTCTTTCCTTGCTAGCCATAAACCTTCATTCTTTGGTTCATTGCATCTTTTTTCCATCATCAGAATGAAGAACAGATCTCCTTTTACCATAGAATTTCTCTACTTTCTTTTTTCTTATTTCTGAGAGATACTTTGGAAATTTATATCACCTAGGATATATGTGTATGTTTGAAAAACATCGCACAAATATATATATATAATATATATTTACACTATATGTATACGCATACTATATATATACTATATATATACTATATATATATACTTTATATATACTAAAAGAATGTGAAGTTATTTTTCTTTTTAAAATAATGGTTATATGACTCAGTTTTGAGGGAAAAAATAGGGAACATAGGCATTTTGATGTTGTTAAAAGACAATTTTTTCTGAAATCACAGAATCTGTGTTCAAATGTGATTTCTTCATTTTCTGACTATAACACCTGAGGCAAGTCATTGAACTTTTGAGTCCAATTTTTACTTCTATAAATGAGGATAATGAATACCTGTCACAGTTGATTTATAGGTTATGACTATTAAGTGACATAAATAATTTTTTATAAAGCTATGTGCATGTAATGATATATTAAAATGAACCCATTACAATTTTAATTTTGGCAGAGGTCCCAAAATGATACATCATCTCCTCTAAGCTACCAAAGTCAGCCATGACACCATCACACTTGACCTGCAAAAAAGTGAAAGAAAAAATTTTTCTATTATCCTCAACTGCAAAGATATATAAAATTATTCTCATGAAAATAAATAAATGAAATAAATAAGTAAATAAATAGTGTCCTCATGGATAATAGATGCAAAGATTTTTCTACATATGGAATGTATGTACCCCACACCCTCTAATAAGGATGGGTATTGATGGTGTTTTTAATCCTCATCTCACAATTTTTTTCATCTTTATTGGTGTTTAATTGACAAATAAAATTATAAGATATTTAAATTGTACCTTATGGTGATTTGGTATACATATACATTTTGAAAAGATTTCCACCATCTTGTTAATTAAGACACCCATCACCTCCCATATATTTATTGGGTCTTTTTGGTGAGAACATTTAAGTTCAACTCTCTTAGCAAATTTCAATTATACAGTACATTGTTATCAACTATAATCCTCATGTTTTACATTTAATCTTCAGACCTTGTTCATCTTATAGTTCAAAGGTTGTACCCTTTGGCCCACCTCTTCCTATTTCCCCCAGTTACCAATCCCTGGCAACTAATTTTATAATTTTTGTTTCTAGGAGTTTGACTTTTTTTTTTTTTTTTTAGATTCCACATATAAATGACAACAGGCAGTATTTGTCTTTGTCTGGCTTATTTCACTTAGCATAATGCCCTCAAGGTTCATCCACATTGTCAAAATGGCAAAGTTTTTTTCTTTCTCATGGCTAAATATTTATATGTATGTATATTTATGTACGTGTGTATGTATTATGTCTTCTTTAGCCTTTTGACTGATTGACACTTGTTATTTCTGTATCTTGGCTATGATGAATAATGCTGCAGTGAACACTGGAGTGCAGCTGTCCCTTCAGTATTCTGTTTTCACTACCTTTGGATATGTACCTGTAAGTTTTCATTTTCTTTTCTCTTTTCTTTTTGTCTTTACATCTCTCTCTGACTCAGCTGGGGAAAAAATCCTCTGCTTTTAAGGAATTATGCTGTTACTCTGTGTGCAGCCAGGTAATCCAGAATAATCTCCCCCATCTCAAGTCCCTTTTCTTAATCACATCATCAAAGTTCTTTTTTCCATTTAAGGAACATAGTAGTTGTAGGTTCTGGGAATTAGGGTGTGGCCATTTTTGGGTAGTCATCATTATGCTTACCTTTGGGTAGTCATCATTCAGCCTTTTCTTGTTGAAGGATGAAGATGGTTGGTGAGCAGATCTACACATCATATGATTTTCCTAGATCAGAGAGATGAAGCTAGATAAGCAAGTTGGAGCTTGAACCTTGTATGCCATGCTAGGTAGGTTTGAAATAAATCTAGGAAATGGAAAGTCATTGAAGATTTTTTTTTAAGGAGGGTAGTATATTCACATTCATGTTTTATATAGATTATACTAGTGAGCCTATGGAAAATGGTGTAGAAGGTGTTTGGGGTAAGAAGACCATTTACGATGTTTTTGTAATAATCTTGACAAGTAATGATGAAAGCCTGAAGTCAGTCATAATTGGGATGTATCACAGAGGAATGGATTTGAGAATGTTTAAGGAAATATTACTGATTAGTTGATATAATCAACCAGGGATCAACTAGAGAAACAGAACTAGTAGGAGCTAGATATTAAAAATGTTTCAAGGAATTGGCTTATGTCATTGTAGGGACTGACTAGGCAAGTCTGAAATACATAGAACAGTCTCTCAGGAATGCAGACTGAAATTTTTCAGCATGGCCTGAAGCTAGTTTTCAGAGATAAAGTTTCTTCAAGGAAGCCCCATTTTGCTCTTAAGACCTATCAGCTGATTGAATTAGTTCCACCACAATATATAGGATAATTTCCTTTACTTAAGTGATATCACAGACATTAATTACATGTACCAAATGGCTTTACAGCAGCAGCTAGATGAGTGCTTGATTGAATAACTGGGGTATCTAGTCTAGCCAAGTTTACTTATAAAAGACCGTCACTGATGGGATGGAGGCCAATGGGGACAGAATAATAGGGAATGACTCAAGTATCTGGCATGAGTATTAAGTGATATCACTAATATAGATAGAGAATACAAGAGAAGGAGCAGGTTTTCAACACTTTTAGTAAACTTTTAGTAAAGTTTAATTAAAAAAAAAACTTTTAGTAAAGTTTTGAGATTGCAAGAAAGGTTTCAACCAGATAAATACATTTAGAAGCCATCAGATAAAAGTGATAGTTGAACCAGGGGACTAAATTAAATAATCTACAAGAGGACATATATAGGGAAAAGTTATGAGGAGGAAATTCTGAGGACCACCAACATTTAAGAATTATCTAGAAAAAAATTTAGAAAAATAGGATGAAGAGAGAACCCAGAAGTGTTTGATGCCCAGTTCTAAGAAAAATGTAGTGAACAGCAGCATTATAGATACTAGAAGGTTCAATAAGTTCAGCTCAATGAGAAAAAATCCATTAATTTGTGAATTAAGTTCATTAGTGAATTTAGCATGAACAGTTTCAGTGTTGTTAGAACAGAAGCAATACTGCAGTGGGTTGAAGAATGACTAGAAGGGGGTGTCTGGGTGGCTCAGTCATTAAGTATCTGCCTTTGGCTCGGGTCATGATCCCAGGGTCCTCGGATCAAGGGAGCCTGCTTCTCTCTCTCCCACTCCCCCTGCTTGTGTCCCTTCTTTCGCTGTGTCTTTCTCTGTCAAACAAATAAATTTTTAAAATCTTTAAAAAAAAGAATGACTAGAAGGTGTCAAATTGAAGCCAATATAGATCACCCAGAGATGTGTAGATAAGGAGGAAAGATACAAATTGAATGATTTAAGAAAATGGATAATAATTATAAGAGGATTAAGTGCCAAGGAAGGATGTTAAAAATGGCACAAACTTGAGAAAGTTTATTGGCAAACAGTAACAAGAAAGGAGGGAGAGGTTGGTGTTCTAGAAGAGAAGAAAATTCCTAATAACTGAGAAAGAAAATAAATAACCCAGTTATTAAACAGGGATGTAATACTAAGGAAAGTCTTGTCTTCTTCTTTGCATGAGAATAAAGTAGGGGCTGTCAATTATGGTAGTATAAACCCAAGGAGATGGTTTGAAAGTTTGTGAGAGGTTTTGTAGACCATCGTAATGACTGGAGAACTTCCTTGCCTATTATGAACAGGGTTTTGTGTCAGGATAGGCTTCACAGAAAAAAAAAATAATTTTTCTATATCTCCTATAACTTTTGATTATCCCATTGGTTGTCTATATAGATAAAAAAAGCCTGTTTGTATTGATCTAAGCCTTGAATCAAACTTCCATTTTATATACAAAGAAGAAAGTTTTAGTATACAGACTTCTCCAGGAATGCATCTACCATGTAAATCAACATACAACCTTACTTTGTTTTGTTCAGAATGTTACAAAGAATGTTCATCATTTTGGAAAATCATTTTACCTACAAAAATACTGCTCTTGGTTATTTGAAATAATAGTAATAACAGACCTGTACCAGTCAGCATTCATAGATATTATATTTATAAGCATTCTCTGTATACTTGTCTACATATCTTTTAGTTTTGTCATGCCCCAGCATTTCCATGTTGAAATGCATTTTGATTCATCATAAACTACTTCCTTTGTATTTCTCTTTCATGTTATATGTATCATATATTTGGCATTATGTGTATTTTATTTCAGCATAGTAAAATAGGTATTAAAATGTTTAAGAAATAGGGTCAGATAGACTTGAGAACCACTAGCTTAGAGGAAAGAAGATAGGAATGGGCAAAAATGCTGAAAATTTTCATGTAGAGATGCAGGAACTTGTTAGAATGGCTATGCATTATGCTTTATGGTAGAGGTTACCATAGCTCTGATTGCCAGATTTTTAGCTTTTATCATGACTCTATAGTATTTAAAATTCTCTCCTCTTTTTCTTTCTATGACATCCTTCTTCTTCAGTTCTTCTCTTACATATCTGGGCCTCATTTCTGACTCTTTCTCTGAGTACTCCTCTGCCTGGATCTTTAGATTTGGTGATTCCTAAAGCTCCCTGTTTGAATTCTCAGTTCTGCTTGGCAGTCTCACTCATACCTTGGATCTAATTAAACATACATATGTAGATGATTCCCAAATCTGTACTGCCAGCACAAGTCTTTATGCCAGGTTTCAGACTCATGAAGCCAACTGCCTGCTGATTTTTTTCTTTGTGGATGCCTTATCAGCACCTCAAACTGAATATAGCCAAAACTGAACTCTTCATTACTCCACCAGCAACACCATAAACCTCTTTCTTATTATTTTTGGTACTAATATTCCCAAGGTAAATGACTAGGGCATAATGTCATATTTTTCCTTTTTTACCTCCACTTTTTAGTCTGATGCAAAATCATAATGATCATTCCTTCAGAATATCTCATGAATTTGTCTTCTTTTCCATTTTCTAAACTCCATTCCAATATAGTTTAGACCCTTACCATTTCACTTGATAACGATAGTAATCTAACTAAATCTGCTACCTCCACTAATTCCTGATGACTTTTGGTACAGTTTCTAGAATAAATATCTAACCATATTTTTTTCTACTTAAAACCCTTTAATGACTTTCTATTTCCAATGATAAAGTCTTACTGTGACCTAAAACATTCTCTGTGGCATCTCTTACTCAAACTTGTCTGTTACTGCTAATCCCTATATCCTACCCCAAATTTATATAATCCTTTTCTTGTAATTTATGTTTCACCGGGGTTTTCTTGAACCTACTATGTTTGTCTCCCATTTGTTTGGACATTTGTTTTCCTCTAATATCTTTATACGCTTTACCTCAGGAACTTCATTTTTCAAGTCCTGCTCAGTTGTCTTAACCTTAACAAAATTTTCTTTTATTTCCTGTTATTTGTTCCTAGAGGCAATTACTTCCTCTCTGCTATTTCTCTGCCTGGTATTTATATATTATTGTACATATCATATACAGGCTTAGTAGATGCACATTGATACATATTGAAATCTCAGTATATCATCTTTCTATCTTGTTGATTAGGAATGTAAAAAATAAAATATGCAACAGAAGTTCATAGGTTTGTTTCTTTTGTATTGCTTATTAATTGATATATAACACATAGTAAAGCATATAAATCTTAAGTATATAGCTCTGGTAATTTTATACCCATATTTATATGTTCATGTAACCACCACCTAGATCAAAACATAGAACATTTTAGTAACCCAGAAGATTCATTTGTACCATTTCCAAGTCAGTACCCTTAAGAAGTAACCATTATGGGGCACCTGAGTGGCTCAGTGTGTTAACGCCTCTGCCTTTGGTTCAGCTCATGATCCCAGGGTCCTGGGATCGAGCCCCACATCGGGCTCTCTGCTCAGCAGGGAGCCTGCTTCCCTCTCACTCTGCCTGCCTCTCTGCCTACTTGTGATCTCTGTCAAATAAATACATAAAATCTTTAAAAAAAAAAAAAAGAAGTAACCATTATTCTGACTTCTGTCGCCATCTATTAGTTTTCCTTGTGCTTCAACTTTATATACATGGAATCACAGAGTATGTGTTCTCTGGTCAAGCAGGTTTGTATAAAAACCTTGGAACTTTGGTGCATTCTAATGTTGTCAATGAGGAAAGAGATTCTGAAAGCCTGTGAGAGGATGTTCCAAGAATGAGGCAAGGCATCAACCACTCCTGAGTCACAAAAATTAGAAAAGTCTATGAACATTTGGATGGGTGCCCTCATTGTAAAATAAAATATTGTTACACATATATATTAACAAGAACAAGAAAAAATGAAATCTCAAGAATTTTGAAGAAACTGTAGAGGGAAGAGATCCTTAAAATTTTCTAGAAAAGAAAAGATGTTAATTTGAAACTAAGTCAGTTCTATTCAACCAGCACTTACTGAGAACGTCTGTGTATCAGGCACACAGAGTACTAAACTATGCACCTGCCATTGAAGACTACAGACTCTAGTGCTAGAAACAGAATCATCTTCTAAGGAAGAATTGAATTAAACATACGCTATAAGTGGGAGACACTCAAGAAAGTTGAAGAGGTACATTTCATTTTCAGCCATGATTAATCTGAGATTCCTGTGGAACATTTAAGTGTAGATGTTCTTTAGAATGTCAAAATTATAGATCAGGGATGCAGATTTGGATATTACCAGCATATAGATGGGAATTCAGATTACATAAATAGGAACTGAAGTCATGAGGAGTGTATTCTGTGAGACAAGACAGTGAAAATGGAATTCTGAAGGCTTCGACAACTCCTGAGTCACAAAGGATAGAAAGGAAAGTCTATGAAAATTTGCCCTCACTGCAAAATAAAATGTAGCACATATATATTAACAAGACCTGGGGAAAATGAAATCTCAAGAATTTTGAAGAAACTGTAGAGGGTCCTGAAAATGAAACTGCATAACCAAAGATGTAAGGAAGGAGTATAGGACATGAAGTGTCCTTAAAAAAAAAAAAAAAAGTGCCCTAGGTTACTAAGGGAAAAGAGTATCTCAAGAGGCGGTAATGAACAGTGTCAACAGGTTTTTGTTTTTGTAAAAGACTTTAAAGTGTCCATTGGTGTTGGGAATGGAAGGGAGAGAACAATCATTGAATCTGTCAAAGAAGGTCCTTGATTTGGCATGTAAGAAATAAAAAAAAAAAATGTTGTGGTTTGAGTGTATGGAAGGAGAGTGGGGAAGTGGTCAAAGAGAGTACAGACTGTTTTCAAGAAACTGAGCTATGATACCTAGGAAGAAGGAGAAGAGATTTATAATGAAGGGAATATAAGGTTAAATCAAACTTTATTTTGAAGGAAAAGACTTGAGAATATTAAAATATTTATGGGAATGTCAAATAGGAAGCTGAAGGGACAGGAAAAAGTGGTTATAATTAATGGTTTGAAGGAGGTGAGATCAAGTGCAGAGATGGAAGGATATGCCTTAGGAAAGGAGAAAACTAAAGGGAGAAATACTCCACTCTCAATTATGGGTAGAATATGTAGACAGATCAATAAAGAAATAGCAGATTTACTCACAGATTGAAAGTGAGATAGAGAAGCATTTATCATAGACCTCAAAAGAAAGTGGGGTTAAGGGGCACCTGGGTGGCTCAGTTGGTTAAGCGGCTGCCTTCAGCTCAGCTCATGATTCCAGGGTCCTGGGATGGAGCCCTGCAGCAGGCACCCTGCTCAGCAGAGCCTGATTGTCTTTCTCCTTCTGCCTGCCGCTCTGCTTACTTGTGTTCTCACTCAATCTGTCTAACAAATAAATAAAATCTTAAAAAAAAAAAAAAAGAAGGTGGGGTTAACAGTATTTATATTTTAAGCCAAAAACTGTAATACATGAAGAAGACTACTATATCATAATAAAGGAAACTATCTAACAAGATATAACAATTTTAAATATTTATGTACCCAACATAGGAACATCCAAATATATAATATAGTTAATAATAAACATGATGGAACTCATTAATAATAATGCACTAATATTAAGCAACAATAACAGTCCACATTAATCAGTGGGTGGATCATCTAAACAGAAAATCAACAAGGAAACAGTGGCTTTGAATGATTCACTGGACCAGAGGGACTTAACAGTTATATTCAGATCATTCTATCCCCAAACTGCAAAATATGCATTCTTGTCAAGTTCACATGGGATATGCTCCACACTCAATCTCATATTAGGTCACAGATCACACCTCAACAAGTACAAAAAGATTGAGATCAAACCACGCATATTTTCTGACCATAATGCTATGAAACTTGAAGTCAACCACAAGAAAAAAAATTTAGAAATACCAAAAATACAGTTAAACAGCATTCTGTGAAACAATGAATGGGTCAATCAGTAAATAAATACAAGGAAATAAATGAAAATGAAACACAATGGTCCAAAATAATTGGAATGTAGCTAAAGCAGTCATAAGAGGAAAGTATATTGTAATGCAGGCCTACTTCAAGAAGCAAGAAAAATCTCAAATAAACTACCTAACTTTCTACCTAAAGGAGTTAGAAAAAGAACAACAAATGAAGCCTAAAGCCAGCAGAAGAATAGAAATAATAAAGATTAGGGAGAAAAAAAATGACATAGAAACTAAACAAACAAACAAAAAACCCCTCAGAACAGATCAATAGATTCAGAATGTGATCCTTTGAAAAAATAAATAAAATTGATAAACCTCCAGCCAGACTTATCAAAAAGAAAAGACAAAGGACCCAAAATAAAATCATAAATGAGAGAGCAGAAATAACAAGCAACATTACAGAAATATATACGGCTATAAGATAATATGATGAAAAACTATATGCCAACAAATTGGGCAACATGGAAGAAATGGATAAATTCTTAGAAACATGTAAGCTACTAAAACTGAAACAGGAGGAAATAGAAAACTTGAACAGACTGATAACCAGCAAAGAAATTGAATCAACAATCAAAAATTTCCCAAGAAACAAAGTCAAGGACCAGATGGCTTCACAGGTGAATTCAAGAAAACATTAAAAGAGGAGTTAATATCTATATTTCTAAAACTATTGCAAAAAAATAGAAATGGAAGTATAACCTAATTTAATTCTATGAGGCCAGCATTACCCTTATAATAAAACCAGACAGACTCAACTAAAAAAGAGAATTGTATAGGCCAGTACCCTTGATGAACATGGATGCAAAAATTCTCAATAAATTACTAGTTGATCGAATCCAACAGTACATTAACAGAATCATCATCATGATCTAGTGGCATTTATTCCTAGGCTGCAAGAGTGGTTCAACCTTCAAAAATCAATCGTGGTGATACATCATATGAACAAAAGAAAGGACTAAAACCATATGATCCTTCCAACAGATGCAGAAAACTCATTCACAAAGTACAACATCCATTCATGATAAAAACTGTCCACAAAGTAGGGACGGAGGGAATATAGTTCAACATCATAAAAGCCATTTACAAGAGACCCATAGCTAATATCCCCTACAGGGAAAAACTGAGAGTTTTTCCTCTTTGTGCAGAAATAAGACAGGGATGTTCAGCCTCACCATTGTTATTTAACATAACATTGGAAGTCCTTGCCACAGTAATCAGACAAAAAAAAAAAATACAAATTGATAAGGAAGAAGTAAAACTTTCACTATTTGTAGATGACATGATATGCTATATAGAAGACCCAATGCTCTACCAAAAAACTGGTAGAAGTGATAAATGAATTTATTGAAGTTGCAGGACATAAAATCAACATATAAAAATCTTTTGCATTTTTATACACCACTTATGAAGTGCAGAAAAAGAAATCAAAGATCAATCCCACTTATAAATCAAAAACAATGAGACATGTAGGCATATACATAACCAAATAGGTGAAAGGCCTTTATTCTGAAAACTAAAATTGATTAAAAAAAAAAAATTGAAGATGACACGAAGAAGAGGAAAGTCATTCATGCTCATGGATTAGAAGAACAAATATTTTTAAAACGTCTACACAAAGCAATCTACATATTTGATGCAAGCTTTATCAAAATACGAACAGAATTTTTCACAGAGCTAGAAAAAATCATAAAAATTGTATGGAACCACAAAAAATCCCTCAATAGCCAAAGCAACCTTGAAAAAGAAAAAAAAAAACAAACAAACCAGAAACAACAACAACAAAAAAGGCAAACATGGACGCATCACAGTTCCAGACTACAAGTTCTCTTACGAAGGTATAGTGATCAAAACAGTATGGCACTTGCACAAATATAGACACGTAGATCAGTGGAACAGTATAAAAGTCCCAGAAATGAACCTATAAGTATATGGTCAGTTAATCTTTGACAAAGCAGAAAAGACTATCCAATGGGCAAAAGACAGTCTCTTCAAAAATTGGTTTTGGGGAAACAGGACCACAACATGCAAAATAATGAAAGTGGACCACTTTGTTACACTATACACAAACATAAATTCAAACTGGATGACATACCTACGTGTGAGACAAAAAAAAACCCTTAAAATCCTAGAGAAGACAGGCAGTAACCTCTTTGTCATTGGCAATAGCAACTTCTTAAATTGTGTCCTGAGATAAGGGAAACAAAACCAAAAATAAACTATTGGGATTTCATTAAAATAGGAAGCTTCTGTATAGTGAAGTAGACAATCAATAAAAGTAAAAGACAACATTCAGAATGGGAGAAGATATTTGCAAATGACATATCTGATAAAACATTAGTATCCAAAATATGTAAAGGAATTATACAAGTCAACAACCAAAAATATGCATAATCCATATTAAAATATTGGCAGAAGACATCAGCAGTACTTTTTTCCAAAGAAGACATAGAGATAACCAACAGACACATGAAAACATGCTTAACATTACTCATTATCAGAGAAATACAAATCAAAACTACAATGAGATATCACCTCACACCAGTCAGAATGGCTAAAATTAGCAACACAAGAAACAACAGGTTTTGGAAAGGATGTGGAGAAAGGGCAACCGTCTTGGACTCTTGTTAGGAATGCAAGCTGGTGCAGCCACTGTGGAAAATAGTATGGCATTTCCTCAGAGAGTTACAAATATCAATACCCTATGTTCCAGCAATGGCATTACTTGGTATTTATCCCAAGAAAATAAAAACACACAAAAATACTAATTCAAATGGATACATGTACCATGATGTTTACAGAAGCATTATCTACAATAGCCAAATTATGGAAATATCTCATGTCCATTGACTTATGGATAGATAATGATGTATATACAGAAGAATGAAACTTGACCCTTCTCTTAAACCACACACAAAGATAAACTCAAAATTGAGGAAAGGACCTCAATGTGAGACAGGAATGCATTAAATTCCTAGAGAACATAGGCAGTAATCTTTTTGACATCAGCCACAGCAACTTCTTTCAAAACACATTTCCAAAGGCAAGAGAAACAAAGCAAAAATGAACTTTTGGGACGTCATCAAGATCAAACGCTTCTGCACAGCAAAGGAAGCAGTCAACAAAACAAAGAGGCAACCCACAGAATGGGTGCAAATATTCGCAAATGACACTATAAAGGGCTGATATCCAAGATCTATAAAGAACTCCTCAAACTCAACACCCCAAAAAAACAAATAATCAAGTCAAAAATTGGCCAGAAGACGTGAACAGACACTTCTCCAATGAAGACATACAAATGGCTAACAGACACATGAAAAAATGTTCATCATCATTAGCCATCAGGGAAATTCAAATCAAAACCACATTGAGATACCTCCTTACACCAGTTAGAATGGCAAAAATTGGCAAGCAAGAGACAACAAATGTTGGAGAGGTTGTGGAGAAAGGGGAACACCCTTACACTGTTGGTGGGAATGCAAATTGGTGCAACTATTTTAGAAAACACTGTGGAGATTCCTCAAAAAGTTAAAAATAGAGCTACCCTATGACCCAGCAAATGCACTACTGGGTATTTACCCCAAAGATACAGATATAGTGAAAGGAAGGGCCACATGCACCCCAGTGTTCATAGTAGCAATGGCCACAATAAACAAACATCTTCAATGGGAGGAATGGAGATATATATATATATATATATATATATATATATATATATATATACACACACATACACACACACACACAATTGAATATTACTCAGCTATCAGAAAGTATGAATACCCAACTTTTGTATTAACATGGATGGAACTGGAGGAGATTATACTAAGGGAAATAAATCAAGCAGAGAGAGTCAGTTATATGGTTTCATTTATTTGTGGAACATGCACAGAATGCTGGGGCAACCTGGGTGGGATAACTGGAGATTGGGTAGGTGGTGGGAGCTGTCTTGGAGGGATGACTGTGGCTACTATGAGCTAAGGGTTCAGGCCTCACCAAGGCAGGCAGCTATTTAGATTGCCTGTTCCTGTCTCCATTATCAAGGTGGAAGGGGTACAGTACTTTTTGGAACTTAAGGAACTTAAGTGGAGGGCATTAGGGGAAGGGAGGGAAAAATGAAGGAGTGAGGAATCAGAGGAGGAGACAAACCATGAGAGACTATGGACTCCAGGAAACAAACTGAGGATTTTAGAAGGGGTGAGGGTGAGGATCGATTAGCCCAGTGATGGGTACCAAGGAGGGCACAGGGTGTTATATGCAAACAATGAATCATGAAACATTACATCAAAAACTAATGATGTATTTTATGGTGACTAACATAACATCATCATCATCATTTTCATTATCATCATAAAAGAAATGGTATATATATATATAAAGTAGAATATTATTCAGCCATAAAAATGAATGGAATCTTGCTATTTTCAATGCTATGGAGACTTAGAGTATTATGGCAAGTGACATAAGTGAGTCAGATAGAGACGTATACCATATGATTCCACTCATATGTGGAATTCAAGAAACAAAGGGGAAAAAAAGGAGATAGGCAAATGAAGAAATAGACCCTTGACTATAGATTACAAACTGATGGTTTTAAGTCGGGATGGGTTAGATAGATAGGTGTTGAGGATTAAGGATTGTACTTGTGATGAACACCAGGTGTTGTATGGAAGTATTGAATCACTGTATTGTATACCTGAAACTAATACTACGCTGTTAGTTAACTAACTCAAATTTAAATAAAAACTTAAAAAGAAGTGTTAAAATATGTTAGTCTTTATAAGAAGATAAAATTTAGGGCAGGATCCAAGAATACAACATAGGAAGACCCTGAACTCATTGCCACAGATAGACCAAATCACCTATATATAGATCAATTCCTCCAGAAGAATTGCAGGCTAACTGAACATCTTCTCCACAACAAAGGATAGAGAGACTACATAGATGATGACAGGAGAGACAGACACAAGGAAACTATGAGAACCCTGTCCCCAATTCTGTGAACAGCAGTTATACCTTGGAGGTATAACACTGACAAGCTTGGAGCAGATTCTCTACCCTAGGTCACAGGGGAAGAACAAACAATCAAACAAACTGGTTTAAAAGAGCAACTAGAATTTAAAAGTTGAAGCCCTTCAGTACCTGCAAAATTCTGGAGGACCTGTAGAATGCTCTCTGGAATGAGAGTGGCTGATGAATACTACTGTTTATGCTCCCCCTCCACCTTGATAGCAAAGATAAAAACAGAATCTGGGCACTCTCACTGGCATGATGTTTTAATGATTCCCCAGATTCCTTGGCCAAACCATCTTTCACCAAAAAACTGTGATTTGAAAGAACAAGTGGGGCACCTGGGTGGGTCAGTCATTAAGCATCTGCCTTCGGCTCAGGTCATGATCCCAGTTTATCAGGCTCCCTGCTTGGTGGGAAGCCTGTTTCTCCCTCTCCCACTTGCCCTGCTTATGTTCCCCTCTCTTGCTATGTCTCTGTCAAATAAGTACAATCTTTAAAAATAGATAGATAGATAGATAGATAGATAGATAAAAGAACAACTAACATATAAAGAAAACAACCCTAGAAGCACTGTGGGAACAGTGCTGTATTGGAGGGGCTTGTGAGTGCCATTGTTTATGCACCCCCTCCACCTTGATAATGGAGACAGGAACAGGCAATCCAACCAGCTGCCTGCCTTGGTGAGGCCTGAACCCTTAGCTCATAGTAGCCACAGTCATCCCTCCAAGACAGCTCCCACCACCTACCCAATCTCCAGTTATCCCACCAGGTTGCCCCAACATTCTGTGCATGAGGACCTTCCTGGCCACTGCTCACTACAGCTCCAGCCATCTCACAGGAGCAAATCACCCCAAGACACCCCAAGTCCACACCCACTTTGGATCCAGGTGCCCTGCCAAAGTACTCTCTACTGAATGCACTAAGAACCCCCAGCCTGTACCTGCTGCAGCTCCAGCTGCTCTGCTAAAGCAAATCTGCACAGAATGCCAAGAGTCTCCCTGAGAACAGTCCTTTTAGTTTCACCTGTCCTATCAAGAAGCCCTTTTTATGTAGTGCCCTGGGACCTTCCAGTCTGCACCCAGTTCGCCTCAAGCCATCCTATGAGGCAGCCCCTAAATGGACTTTCCTGGGTCATCTCACTTGTGCCTTCTACAGTGCCAGCCAGGCAACAAAAGGTGTTAAACTGGCTGAGCCACCCAGGTGCCTGGGTGGCTTAGTCATTAAGTGTCTGCCTTTGGCTCAGGTCATGATCCCTGGGTCCTAGGATTGAGTGCCTCATCAGGCTCCCTGCTTAGTGGGAAGCCTGCTTCTCCCTCTCCCACTCCCCCTGCTTGTGTTCCCTCTCTCACTGTGTCTCTCTCTGTCAAATTAATAAATAAAATCTTTAAAAACAAAACAAAACAAAAACTACTAAACCAACACTGTCAGCACAAGGGCAGTCCTTCAAGACTAGGAGAAATAGCTGATCCATTTAATTAATGGAAACAAAGTCAAATAAAATGAGGTAATAAAGGAATGAGGAAAGACTGAGGCAAAAGTTTAGAAAATAACTAAATGAAATGGAATTAAATGATCTTTCTAAAAACAACAATTTAAAGTAATGTCATAAAAATGGTCACTGGACTGGAGAGGAGTGGATGAACTCAGAGAGAACTTCAAAAAAAGCAATAGAAAGTATTTAAAAGAACCAATAGGGTTCCTGGGTGCCTCAGTGGGTTAAGCCTCTGCCTTTGGCTCAGGTCATGATCTCAGGGTCCTGGGATCAAGCCCCACATCTGGCTGTCTGCTCAGTGGGTAGCCTGCTTCCCCCTCCCCTCTGCCTGTCTCTCTGCTTGCTTGTGATCTCTCTCTCTCTGTCAAATAAATACAATCTTTTTTTTTTTTTTTTTTTAAGAACCAATCAGTTGAAGAATACTGCATCTGAAATGGGGGAAAAAAAAAAAAGAAATGGAAAAAAATATCTGCTACATGGAACTAAAAGCAGATTAGAAGATATAGAAGTACAGACCAGTAATCTGTAAGAGAGCTCTGGAAAGTGACCAAACTGAACAGCAAAAAATTTTAAAAAATTAAAATGAGGAAAGATTAAGGGTCCTTCTGAGACAGCATCAAGTCTATTAATATTCTAATTATACAAGTTCCAGAAGGAGAAGTGAGAGAGAAAGGGGCAGAAAACTTATCTGAAGAAATAATGGCTAAAAATTTCCATAATCTGGGGAAAGAAACATGTGATCCAGGTCCGGGAAGCATGTATATCTCTAAATAAGGTGAATGGAAGGATGTCCACACTGAGAACATAATAATTAAAATGTCAATGATTAAAGATAAAGGTAGCAAGGGAAAAATCAACTAGTTACATAAAAGAGAAACACCAGAAGGCTATCAGGTGATTATACAGCAGCAGCTTTGCTCAAGAGAAGGCAGTGACATGATATATTCATAATGCAAGAAGAAAAACCTACAGTGAATAATCCCCTACCCAGCAAAGTTACATTCAGACTGGAAGGAGAGAGAGTTTCCCAAACAAAAGCTAATGAAGTTTATCCCCACTGAATCTGTTTTAGAAAAAAATATATATATATATATGTGTGTGTGTATATATATATATATGTGTGTGTGTGTGTGTGTGTATACACACATATATATATTTTCTAAAGTGCCTTTTTTTCTGAAATATATATATATATATATATATATATATAGGCACTTCATTATTTATTTTTAAAGTCACTTCATTAACTGGGAAAAGGGAAACATCATAATTAAAAAACCAAGTTATGAGTAAAAGGAAACATACAATGAAAATTAGATTACTCACTTATAAACTAGTGTGAAAGTTAAAAAAACAAAAACATTGAAATTAATTATATCAAAAAATACTTCAGAGAGTCACCAAATTTAAATACACACACGTAAAAACTAGAGAGAGGAGAAGTAATGCAGTACTTTTGGAATGTGTTTGAACTTAAGTGACCATCAACATAACATAGATAAGACTACTACAGATTACTACAGATGTGGATCCTGAGAAGATATTAGAGTAGTGGGACCCTAAGCTCACCTTATTCCATGGATACAACTAGTTAACACTCAAGTGTAGATAAACTAGAAAACAACCAGTAGAGTAAATAAACACTACAGTGAAAGGTAAAGAGGCAACATCAAGCAAAGTAGGAAAGTTGGAGACATAGTTTTGGTGCTAAATGGCCCTTGGCCATTTACAGAGGGAGGGAGCCTTGAGCCTTGAAAGGGGAGTCATCCAGACTATCACATCATGGACTCCACACTGGAAAGAATAATTCCCATAACATTTGGCTTTGAAAGCGAGAATGACCAAATTCCATGAGTTCTTAAAACCAGCGGGACTTAAAAGCCTAGAATTTTAAAGATCAGTGGGATTGGATCTGTAAAAACAGGCAGGACAAGAGGAAGTTGTGTCTCTACCCTTAGAGAGCACAACAAAAAGACCCTAGAGGACCATCCTAGAAGCAGCTCTTTGAAAAACAGCTGGGGAATACAGGAGGGAGAGTTATTTACTGAATTTACACTCTGTCATGGAGAGACAGAGATTACTGATGGACTTCTGCAGGAAACAAAGGAGCTAGCAGGTGTCTTCTACTCCCCCATTCCCCAGGATAAATATACTACCACCAGCAGGAATCAATCTGGCACCTACCTAACTTACTTATATCTAGTCCTGTATCTTGCACTGTAATGGACCTGCTCTTCCCAGTCACCTTTCCTTCTATCATGTTGCTACAGTTCCTTTAACCAGAAGACCAGTGCAGACCTTGTCAACACCATGTCTCCCAAACCACACATTTTATATGGGGCTTTTGTCCTTGTGGCAGTGGCAACAGCAGCAGTGGCAGGCCATGTAGAAGCTTGAGGTGCACCTAGACAAAATTGTGTGCTGTGGCAAATTTTCATAGTTTCTGGATGAACCTAGGGTGACCCAAGTTCTGGGAGTGACAGCAGATCTCATTTTGCAAGCATCAGAGTACACCTTGTTAAAACCGTGTGCCCCACCATGCCCTGGGACCAATTCACAACAGGCAAAGGGAGACTCTGTATATGATTGGACTAAAGGAGAAAGTGGACAGGACACAACTGCAGGGCACATGTAACACACATGAGACAGCCCATGAAGTACCATGTTCTGTGGAATAGGGCATATGCACTGCAGGGCATTATAACACCTCTTCTTCGTAAGGCCATTACCCTCAAGAAGAGAAGACATCTGACTTCCTAACACACACAAACACACAGAGTAAGACAAAATGAGACAGAGGAATATGTCCCAAATTAAAGAACAGGGCAGCACCACAGCAAGAGACCTATGTGAAACAGATAAAAATAATATGCCTGATAGAGGACTTAAAGTAATGATCATAAAGTTACTCACTGGACTTCAGGAAAGGGTGGAGGACATCAGTGAGACCCTTGATAAAGAGATTAAAAAATAACATCAGAGTTAAGAGCTCTATAATTTATATATAAAATACAATAGATGGAATTAATAGTGGACTGTTGGAAGGAGAGGAACTTATAAGTGACCTAAAGGATAGAGTAATGGAAAGTAATCAAGGTGAAGAGGTGAAAGACAAACAAATACTGCATAATGAGAATAGACTTAGGGAACTCAATGACTGCATCAAAAGCAATAGCATTCTCGGGACGCCTGGGTGGCTCAGTTGGTTGGACGACTGCCTTCGGCTCAGGTCATGATCCTGGATTCCTGGGATCGAGTCCCGCATCGGGCTCCCAGCTCCATGGGGAGTCTGCTTCTCTCTCTGACCTTCTCCTCGCTCATGCTCTCTCTCACTGTCTCTCTCTCAAGTAAATAAATAAAATATTTAAAAAAAAAAAAAAGCAATAGCATTCTCATCATAGGGTTCCCAGAAGAGAAGAGAGAGAAGTGGAGGGTCAAAAACTACTTAAATAATAGTTGAAAACAACCTGAATATGTGGGAAAAACAGAGATTCAGATTTAGAAGGCACAGAAATCCCCCAAGAAATTGAACCCAAGAAGATATATGTCAAGACACATAGTAATAAAAATGGCAAGTAGTGAAAATGAGAGAATTTCAAAAACAACAAAAGAAAGATAGTTACATACAGGGGAAACCACATAAGGATATCATTGGATTTTACAGCAGAAACTTTGAAGGCCAGAAAGAAGCAGTGTGATATATTCAAAGTGCTGTAAAGTGAAAATCTGCACACATGAATATTCTGTCCACCAAAGCTATCATTCAGAATAGAAGGAGTGATAGTTTCTCAGGCAGACAAAGGTAAAGAAGTTTATGACCACTAAATGAGTCCCACAAGAAATATTAAAGGGGACTCTGGAAAGACCATAAGTAAGAGTATGAAAAGTAGTAAACACAAAACCAGTAGTAAGTATATCTGTAAAAATCAATCAAAGGAATCACAAAATACAAGGATGTAAAATGTGACACCATATATCGAAAACATGGAGGGGAGAAGAATAAAGAGTGGGTTCAAACTTAAGCAACCATTGCTTTAATATAGGCTACTATATTCAGAAGATGTCATATACAAACCTATTGGTAACCAGAAATTAAAAAAAAAAAAAAACAGTAAGAGATATAAAGTAATAAAGAGAATGTACTCCAAGTATATTACTAAAGAAAGGCAATAAACCATGAAAGCTATTAAAGGATCAGAGAATTATAAAAACAATAACAAAAGTGCCACAATGGTAATAAATAATTATCAGTAATTACTTTGAATGTAAATTAGGACTAAATACACCAATCAAAACACTTATGGTGACACAATGGATAAAAAACCCAATACCCATCTATATGCTGCTTAGAAGGGACTCATTTTAGATGAAGAATCCTGCAGATTGAAAGTGAGAGGATGGTCAAAGATTTGTCGTGATAATGGATGTCAAAAGAAAGCCAAAGTAGGCAGCATATATATTAAATATTCACTATATCAGCATATAGATGGGTATTGAGTTTTTTTATCCATTTTGTCACCATAAGTGTTTCAATTGGTGTATTTAGTCCTAATTTACATTTGAAGTAATTATTGATAGATAATTATTTATTGCTATGGGGTATTCTCCAGGATAGATCACATACTTATTTCAGACAGACTAAATTTGAACCAAAGACTGTAATGAGAGATGAATAAGGACACTTTATTACAATAAAGTTGTCTACCCAACAAAAAGATCAAACAATTGTAAATATTTATGCCACCAACTTGGGACCATCCAAATATATAAATGAATTAACAACATACATAAAAGACATAATTATTAATAATCCAAAAATAGTAGGGGACTTTAACACCTCACTTACAGCAATGAACAAATGACTGAAACAGGAAATCAAGAAGGAAACAATGGCTTTGAATGACACATTGGATCACTTAACAGATCTATTCAGAACATCTCATCCTAAAGCAGCAGAATACACATTCTTTTTGAGTGCAATGGGGTATTCTCCAGGATAGATCACATACTAGGTCACATATCAGGCCTCAAAAGATATAAATAGATGGAAATCATACCATGTGTATTTTCTCACCATAATGTTATGAAACTTGAAGTCAACCACAAGCAAAAATTTGAAAAGATCACAAATACATGGATGTTAAACAATATGCTACTAAACAGTGAAACGAATCAACCAGGAAGTAAAAAAGGAAATAAAAACAACATTGGACAATGGACCAAAGTCATTTGGATGCAGGAGAAGCGGTCTTAACAGGGAAGTATATAGCAATACACCTTATCTTAAGAAGCAAGAAAAATCTCAAACAGTCTAAATTTACACATAAAGGAGCCAGAAAAATAACAACAAAAGAAGCCCAATGCCAGAAGAAAGGGAATAATAAAGAAGAGAGCAGACATAAGTGATAAAGAACAAACAAACAAACAAAAAACAGTAGAATAGAACAAATAAACCAGGAGATGGTTCTTTGAAAATCTCAGTAAAATTGATAACCTCTAGCCAGATGCATCAGAGGGAAGAAAAAGCATCCAAAGAAATAAAATCACAAATGGAGAGGAGAAATAGTAACCAACACCACAGAAATACTAACAGTTATAAGAGATTATTATTAAAAACTATGCACAACAAATTGGGCAACATGGAAGAAATGGATAAAATTCTAGACACATGTAAACTGCTGAATCTAGGTTAAGATGGTGGAATAGTAGGAGGACGTTATGCTTCCCTCAACCCTTGAACACAGCAGGCAAATATCAAATCATTCTTAACACCTAGGAAATCAATCTGAGGACTGAGAGAATAAACACAGACAAGAAAAGATTCTTGAAAGCCAAAAGGTGAAAAAAGTTGTTAGCCTACAAAGGAGGACAGGTAAAGTTTGCAGCAGATCTGTCCACAGAAACATAGGCCAGAAGAGAGTGGCAGGATATGTTCAACATGCGAAATGTGAAAAGTATTCAGCCAAGAATACTTTATACAGCACGGTTGTCATTCATCATAGAAGGAGAATTAAAGATTTTCTCAAACAAAAACCAAAGGAATTTGTGATCACTTAACTAGCGCTGCAGGAAATATTAAAGGGGACTCTTTGAGTATGGGGTGAAAAAAAGACCAAAAGCAACAAATTAGAAAGGAACAGAGAAAACCTCCAGAAACACCAACTTTACAGGTAACACGATGGCACTAAATTAATATATTTCAATGATCACTCCAAAAGTAAGTGGACTAAATGCTCCAGTCAAAAGGCATAGGGTATTGGAATGGATAAAAAACAAGACCCACCTCTATGCTGCCTACAAGAGAGTTGTTTTAGTCATAAATGCACCTAAAAATTGAAAGTGAGGAGATAATTATTTATCATGCAAATGGATGTGAAAAGAAAGCCAGAGTTTCAATACTTATATTGGACAAAATAGACTTTAAAACAAAGATTTTAAGAATAGACAAAGAAGGAACCTATGTAGTAATAAAGGGGACATTCCAAAAAGAAAATATAACATGTAAAGATTTGTGCAGCCAACATGGGAGAAGCAAAATACATAAAATGGTTAACAGGAATCTTAAAGGCACTAATTCATAGTAACACAGTGATAGTTGGGGACTTTAACACTCCATTTACATAAACTGATCATCCCCACAGAAAATCAACAAGGAAACAGTTGTGTTGAATGATACATTGGACCAAGTGGACTTAAATGTACTCAGAACATCTATCCTAAAACAGTGGAATACACATTCTTTTCAAGTGCACATGGAACATTCTTCAGACTAGATCACATATTAGACCACAAAGAAAGTTTCAACAAGTTTAACAAGATTGAAGTCATACCGTGCATCTTTTCAGACCACAATGCTATGAAGCTAGGAATCAATGACAAGAAAAACACTGGAAAGAATGCAAATACATGGAGGTTAAATAACAGGCTACTAAACAATGAAACCAAGAAATCAAAGATGAAAGAAATACTACATGGAGAGAATTTAAAATGAAAGTACAGTGATCCAATGCTTTTATGAAGCAGGAAAAGGAGCTCTAAGGGGTAGATTTATAGCAAATAAAGGTTAACCTCAAGAAGCAGGATAAGCATTTATTTAAACAACATAACCTTAACCTAAATGAGCTACCAAAGGAACAACAAACATAACCCCAAACTAGGAGAAGGATGAAAATAATAAGATTGGAGCAGAAATAAATGATATAGAGTAAAAATAATAATAATTTTAAAAGATCAATGAAACCAGGAGCTGGTTCTTTAAAGGATCAACAAAATTGATAAATCTTTAACCAGGCTCATAAAAAAATGAGAGAGACGATTCCAGTAAAATCATGTGTTAAAGAGGAGAAAAACAACTGACTTCACAGAAATACTAAAGACTGTAAGAGACTATTATGTGAAAAGTATATACCAACAAATTGGACAGCCTGGAAGAAATCCTAGAAAGATATAACCAACCAAAACTGACCCAGAAACAAACAGTCCAATTACCAGTAAAAAAATTGAAAACAGTAAACAACAAATCTACAACCAGATATCTTCACAGTGAAATTCAAACATTTAAGCAAGAGTTGATACCTATTCTTACAAAACTTTTCCAAAACTTGGAAGTGGAATGAAGACTTCCAAATTCATTCCATGAGGCCAGAATTAACCTGATAACAAACCAGATGAAGACACCACAAAAACGAGAACTACTGGCCAAGATCCCTGAAGAGCATAAATACAAATCTCTCAATAAAGTCGCAGTAAAATGCTAGCAAACCAAATCCAAGAATTCATTTTAAGAAAAAAATTCAACAGGATCAAGTAGGATGTATTTCTGGGAGGGGGGTTCACTAAACAATGTTATGCATCCTGTCAGTAAGAGCAAGGATAAAACTGATACAGTAATCTCAAATTTTTATTTATTTATGTATTTGTTTGTTTGTTTGTTTTGACAGAGAGAAAAGGAGATCATAAGTAGGCCAGCAGAGAGAGGGGGAAGCAAGCTCCCTGCTGAGCAGGGAGCCCAATGTGGGGCTTAATCCCAGGACCCTGATATCATGACCTGAGCCGAAGGTAGAGGTTTAACCCACTGAGACACACAGGTGCACCAATACAGTCATTTCAAGAGATGCAGAAAAAGCAATAGAGAAAGTACAACATACATTCATGACAAATACCTCAACAAAGTAGGTTTAGAGGGAACATACCTGAACATAATCAAGGGTGTATATGAAAAACACAGTTAACATCATGAGGAAAAACTGAGAGCTTTTCCTTTAAGGTCAGGAACAAGACAAGGATGTCCAGTCTTACTACAGCAATCAGAAAGCAAAAAGAAATAAAAGGCATCAAAATCAATAAGGAAATAGTAACACTTCACTATTTGCAGATGATGTGATACTCTAAATAAAAATAAATAAATAAATAACATAAAAAACTCAAAAAGACTCCACCACAAAACTACTAGAATTGATAAATTAATTCAGTGATGTTGCAAGATGTAAAATCATTGTGCAGAAACCTATTACACTTCTAGAAACTTACTAATAAAGCAGCAGATAGAGAAATTAAGAAAATAATCTTGTTTACAGTTGCACCAAATATAATAAAATATCTAAGAATATAATTAACCAAAGAGGTGAAAGACCTGTACACTGATAACTATAAAACTCCAATGAAAGAAATTGAATATGAGAAAGAGAAATGGAAAGACATTCCATGCTATGGATTGGAATAACAAATACTGGTAAATGTCTGTATTATGCAAAGGAGTCTACACATTTAATGTATGCCTTAACAAAATACCAGAGCGTTTTTCACAGAAGTATAACAGACAATCCTAAAATTTGTGTGGAACTGCAAAAGAACTGGAATGGCCAAGGCAATCTTGGGCAGGGGGTGGGGGTGGGGGCAAACTATGGGAATATAGGTATCCCATTTCGAAATTCCAAGTTATACTACAAAGCTGTAAAATTAAATCAGTATGGTAGTGCCACAAAAATAGAGACATAGATCAATAGAACAGATTACAAAACCCAGAAATAAACAATTACATGCTCAATTAACTTTCATATTTATTTTTTAATTTTTTATTTTTTTATAAACATATCATGTATTTTTATCCCCAGGGGTACAGGTCTGAGTCACCAGGTTTACACACTTCACAGCACTCATGATAGCACATACCCTCCCCAATGTCCATAACCCCACCCCTCTCTCCTGACCCCCCTTCTCACTGCAACCCTCAGTTTGTTTTGGGAGATTAAGAGTCATTTATGGTTTGTCTCCCTCCCGATCCCATCTTGTTTCATTTATTCTTCTCCTACCCCCCTAACCCCCCATGTTGCATCTCCACTTCCTCATATCAGGGAGGTTATATGATAGTTGTCTTTCTCCGATTGACTTACTTAACTAAGCATGATACCCTCTAGTTCCATTCACGTCGTCGCAAATGGCAAGATTTCATTTCTTTTGATGGCTGCATAGTATTCCATTGTGTATATATACACCACATCTTCTTTATCCATTCATCTGTTAATGGCCATCTAGGTTCTTTCCATAGTTTGGCTATTGTAGACATTGCTGCTATAAACATTCAGGTGCACATGCCCCTTTGGATCACTACGTTTGTATCTTTAGGGTAAATACCCAGTAGTGCAATTGCTGGGTCATAGGGTAGTTCTATTTTCAACTTTTTGAGGAACCTCCATGCTGTTTTCCAGAGTGGTTGCATCAGCTTGCATTCCCACCAACAGTGTAG
Source organism: Mustela nigripes (assembly GCF_022355385.1). Classification (NCBI taxonomy): domain Eukaryota; kingdom Metazoa; phylum Chordata; class Mammalia; order Carnivora; family Mustelidae; genus Mustela; species Mustela nigripes. The sequence goes on along the minus strand of NC_081575.1, from coordinate 76,322,548 downwards.
GAGGGTTCCCCTTTCTCCACATCCTCACCAGCATCTGTCATTTCCTGACTTGTTAATTTTAACCATTCTGACAGGTGTGAGGTGATACCTCATTGTGGTATTGATTTGTATTTCCCTGATGCCGAGTGATGTCTGTTGGCCATCTGGATGTCTTCTTTGCAGAAATGTCTGTTCATGTCCTCTGCCCATTTCTTGATTGGATTATTTGTTCTTTGGGTGTTGAGTTTGCTAAGTTCTTTATAGATTTTGGATACTAGTCCTTTATCTGATATGTTGTTTGCAAATATCTTCTCCCATTCTGTCAGTTGTCTTTTGATTTTGTTAACTGTTTCCTTTGCTGTGCAAAAGCTTTTGATCTTGATGAAATCCCAATAGTTCATTTTTGCCCTTGCTTCCCTTGCCTTTGGCGTTGTTCCTAGGAAGATGTTGCTGAGGCAGAGGTTGAAGAGGTTGCTGCCTGTGTTCTCCTCACGGATTTTGATCGATTCCTTTCGCACATTGAGGTCCTTCTTCCATTTTGAGTCTATTCTCGTGTGTGGTGTAAGGAAATGGTCCAATTTCATTTTTCTGCATGCGGCTGTCCAATTTTCCCAACACCATTTATTGAAGAGGCTGTCTTTTTTCCATTGGACATTCTTTCCTGCTTTGTCAAAGATTAGTTGACCATAGAGTTGAGGGTCTATTTCTGGGTTCTCTATTCTGTTCCATTGATCTATGTGTCTGTTTTTGTGCCAATACCATGCTGTCTTGATGATGACAGCTTTGTAATAGAGCTTGAAGTCCGGAATTGTGATGCCACCAACTTTGGCTTTCTGTTTCAATATCCCTTTAGCTATTTGAGGTCTTTTCTGCTTCCACATAAATTTTAGGATTATTTCTTCCATTTCTTTGAAAAAATGGATAGGATTTTGATAGGGATTGCATTAAATGTGTAGATTGCTTTAGGTAGCATAGACATTTTCACAATATTTGTTCTTCCAATCCAGGAGCATGGAACATTTTTCCATTTCTTTGTGTCTTACTCAATTTCTTTCATGAGTAGTTTATAGTTTTCTGAGTATAGATTCTTAGCCTCTTTGGTTAGGTTTATTCCTAGGTATCTTGTGGTTTGGGGTGCAATTGTAAATGGGATTGACTCCCTAATTTCTCTTTCTTCTGTCTTGTTGGTGGTGTAGAGAAATGCATCTGATTTCTGTGCATTGATTTTATATCCGAACACTTTACTAAATTTCTGTACAAGTTCTAGCAGATTTGGAATGGAGTCTTGGGTTTTCCACATATAGTATCATATCATCTGCAAAGAGTGATAGTTTGACTTATTCTTTGCTGATTTGGATGCCTTTAATTTCTTTTTGTTGTCTGATTGCTGAGGCTAGGACTTCTAGTACTACGTTGAATAGCAGTGGTGATAATGGACATCCCCGCCATGCTCCTAACCTTAGCGGAAAAGCTTTCAGTTTTTCTCCATTGAGAATGATATTTGCAGTGTGTTTTTCATGGATGGCTTTGATAATAGTGAGGTAATTGCCCTCTATCCCTACCCTTTGAAGAGTTTTGATCAGGAAGGGATGTAGTACTTTGTCAAATGCTTTTTCAGCATCTATTGAGAGTATCATATCGTTCTTCTTCTTTCTTTGCTTAATGGGTTTTATCACATTGATTGATTTGTGGATGTTGACCCAAACTTGCAGCCCTGGAATAAATCCCACTTGGTCGTAGTGAATAATCCTTCTAATGTACTGTTGAATCCTATTGGCTAGTATTTTGGTGAGAATTTTCACATCTGTGTTCATTAAGTATATTGGTCTGTATTTCTCTTTTTTGATGGGATCCTTGTCTGGTTTTGGGATCAAGGTGATGCTGGCCTCATAAAATGAGTTTTGAAGTTTTCCTTCCATTTCTATTTTTTGGAACAGTTTCAGGAGAATAGGAATTAGTTCTTCTTTAAATGTTTGGTAGAATTCCCCTGGGAAGCCGTCTGGCCCTGGGCTTTTGTTTGCTTGGATATTTTTGATGACTGTTTCAATCTCCCTACTGGTTATGGGTCTGCTCAAGTTTTGTATTTCTTCCTGGTTCAGTTGAGGTAGTTTATATGTCTCTAGGAATGCATCCATTTCT
>NC_081575.1:76310854-76320330 GCF_022355385.1 Mustela nigripes | reverse complement strand
TACCTTCCATTTCTATTTTTTGGAACAGTTTCAGGAGAATAGGAATTAGTTCTTCTTTAAATGTTTGGTAGAATTCCCCTGGGAAGCCGTCTGGCCCTGGGCTTTTGTTTGCTTGGATATTTTTGATGACTGTTTCAATCTCCCTACTGGTTATGGGTCTGCTCAAGTTTTGTATTTCTTCCTGGTTCAGTTGAGGTAGTTTATATGTCTCTAGGAATGCATCCATTTCTTCCAGATTGTCAAATTTGTTTGCATAGAGTTGCTCATTGTATGTTCTTATGATTGTGTGTATTTCTTTGGTATTAGTTGTGATCTCTCCTCATTCAGCATGATTTTATATATTTGGGTCTTTTCTCTTTTCTTTTTGATAAGTCTGGCCAGGGATTTATCAATCTTGTTAATTATTTCAAAGAACCAGCTCCTAATTCCATTGATTTGTTCTATTCTTTTTTTTTATTTGTTTCTATTTCATTGATTTCTGCTCTGATCTTTATTATTTCTCTTCTCCTGCTGGGTTTAGGCTTTCTTTCTTGTTCTTTCTCCAGCTCCTTTAGGTGTAGGGTTAGGTTGTGTATTTGAGACTTTTCTTGTTTCTTGAGAAAGGCTTGTACTGCTATATATTTTCCTCTCAGGACTGCCTTTGCTGTGTCCCACAGATTTTGAACCGTTGTGTTTTCATTAACATTTGTTTCCATGAATTTTTTCAATTCTTGTTTAATTTCCTGGTTGACCCATTCATTCTTTAGAAGAATGCTGTTTAGTCTCCATGTATTTGTGTTCTTTCCAAATGTCCTCTTGTGATTGAGTTCTAGCTTCAGAGCATTGTGGTCTGAAAATATGCAGGGAATGATCCCAATCTTTTGATACTGTTTGAGATCTGATTTAGGAACGAGGATGTGATCTATTCTGGAGAATCTTCCATGTGCACTAGAGAAGAAATGTGTATTCTGTTGCTTTGGGATGGAATGTTCTGAATATATCTGTGATGTCCATCCGGTCCAGTGTGTCATTTAAGGCCTTTATTTCCCTGATCTTTTGCTTGGATGATCTGTCCATTTCACTGAGGGGAGTGTTAAAGTCCCCTACTGTTAATGTATTATTGGTGATGTGTTTATTTGATTTTGTTATTAATTGGTTCATATAGTTGGCTGCTCCCACTTTAGTAGCATAGATATTTAAAATTGTTAAATCTTCTTGTTGGACAGACCCATTGAGTATGATATAGTGTCCTTCCTCATCTCTTATTATAGTCTCTGGCTTAAAATCGAATTGATCTGATATAAGGATTGCCACCTCAGCTTTCTTCTGATGTCCATTAGCATGGTAAATTCTTTTCCACCCCCTCACTTTAAATCTGGAGGTGTCTTCGGGCTTAAAATGAGTTTCTTATAGACAACATATTGATGGGTTTTGTTTTTTATCCATTCTGATACCCTGTGTCTTTTGATTGGGGCATTTAGCCCATTAACATTCAGGGTAACTATTGAGAGATATGAATTTAGTGCCATTGTATGGCCTTAAGGTGATTGTTACTGTATATTGTCTCTGTTCTTTTCTGACCTACTACTTCTGGGCTCTCTCTTTGCTTAGAGGACCCCTTTCTGTATTTCCTGTAGAGCTGGTTTGGTGTTTACAAATTCTTTTAGCTTTTGTTTGTCCTGGAAATTTTTTATCTCTTCTTCTATTTTCAATGATAGCCTAGCTGGATATAGTAATCTTGGCTTCATGTTTTTCTCATTTAGTGCTCTAAAGATATCATGCCAGTTCTTATGGCCTGCCAGGTCTCCGTGGATAAGTCTGCTGCCAGTCTAATATTTTTACCATTGTATGTTACAGACTTCTTTTCCCGGGCTGCTTTCAGGATTTTCTCTTTGTTGCTAAGACTTTAAATTTTACTATCAGTTGACGGGGTATAGACCTATTCTCTTTCATTTTGAGGGGAGTTCTCTGCACCTCCTGGATTTTGATGCTTATTCCCTTTGCATATTAGGGAAATTCTCTACAATAATTCTCTCCAATATACCTTCTGCTCCCCTCTCTCTTTCTTCTTCTGGAATCCCAATTATTCTAATGTTATTTCGTCTTATGATGTCACTTATCTCTCTAATTCTCCCCTCGTGGTCCAGTAGCTGTTTGTCCCTCTTTTGCTCAGCTTCTTTATTCTCTGTCATTTGGTCTTTTATATCACTAGTTCTTTTTTCTGCCTCATTTTTCCTAGCAATGAGAGCCTCTATTTTTTGATTGCACCTCATTAATAGCTTCTTTGATTTCAACTTGGTTAGATTTTAGTTCTTTTATTTCTCCAGAAAGGGCTTTTATATGTATCCCGAGAGGGTTTCTCTAATATCTTCCATGCCTTTTTCAAGCCTGGCTAGAACCTTGAGTATTGTCATTCTGAACTCTAGATCTGACATATTACCGATGTCTGTATTGATTAGGTCCCTAGCCTTCGGTACTGCCTCTTGTTCTTTTTTTTTTTTTGTGATGAGTTTTTCTGCCTTGTCATTTTGTCCAGATAAGAGTATATCAAGGAGCGGCAGCCGCATCTCCGCCTGCCCACGGGTCCTGTCCCCGTGCTCTAATAAATCACCTTTTGCACCAACGATGTCTTAAGAATTCTTTCTTTAGGGGCGCCTGGGTGGCTCAGTGGGTTAAGCTGCTGCCTTCGGCTCAGGTCATGATCTCAGGGTCCTGGGATCGAGCCCCGCATTGGGCTGTCTGCTCAGCAGGGAGCCTGCTTCCCTCTCTCTCTCTGCCTGCCTCTCCATCTACTTGTGATTTCTCTCTGTCAAATAAATAAATAAAATCTTTTAAAAAAAATGAGTATATCAAGGAGCAAATAAAATACTGAAAGGGTGGAAAAGACCCTAGGAAAATGCGCTTTAACCAAATCAGAAGAGACCCCAAATCATTGGAGGGAGAAAGGGGATAAAAAGACGTTCAGAAAAAAAAAATTAAAAAAGAAAACAAGGAAAAAATACAAAAGAATATATATAGATAGATAGATAGATAAACTAGTTAAAAAACATTAAAAAAGAAAAGGGTAAAAGTTAAAAAAAATTAGGAGAAGAAAAAAAAATTAAATTAAAAATAAATTAAATTAACCACAAGACTAAAGAATCATGGGGAGAAAGCCATGAGTTTCGTGCTTTGCTTTTACCTCCTCTGGAATTCTGCTGCTCTCTTTAGTAGGTGAACTTTGTCTTGGCTGGATTTCTTGTTGATCTTCTCGGGGAGGGGCCTGTTATAGTGATTCTCAAGTGTCTTTGCATGAGGCGGAATTGCACCGCCCTTACCAGGGGCCAGGCTAAGTAATCTCAGGTTTCCTTTCGGGAGCATTTGTCTCCTGAATGCTTTCCCTAGAGTTCTGGAGGACGGGAATGAAAATGGCGGCCTCACAGTCTCTGGCCTGGAGGAGCCAAGAGCTTGGGGACCCGCTCCTCTATATGCCCTCAGAGAAAAGAGTCCAATCACTCCCATCTCCCTGGCCTCTCCCGCCCTCCAAGCTCACCCAGCCTGGAACTGGTTCAAGGTAACCCCGAGCTGAGAGCTCACTCCTTGGCTCTGTCTCTGTAGCCGGCTTCCCTGGTCTAATACCTGCAAGCTCTGTGACACTCAGACACCCCCAATCTTTCTGTAACCCTGCGGGACCTAGAGCCACACTGGCCCCGTGTGGGCTTCACCTCGGTGTAGCCTCTGGAGCTATGTCCCTCAGTGGAGCAGACTTTTAAGAGTCCTGATTTTGTGCTCTGTTGCTCTGCCGTTTGCAGGGAGCCGGCCCCTCCCCCCACGGTCTATCTTCCCATTGCTTTGAATTCACTTCTCCGCTGGTCCTACCTTTCAGAAAGTGGTCAATTTTCTGTTTCTAGAATTGCTGTTCTTCTTCTCTTCTATCTCCCGTTGGATTTGTAGGTGTTTGCAATGGTTTGATAAACTATCTAGGTAATCTCCTGCTACCTGATGTAGTCTCAGACTGCTATTTCTCTGCCATCTTGACTCCTCCTCTCATATTTATTTTTTGATTAAAAATATTTATTTATTTGAAAGAGAGAGTGTAGGAGTGGAGGGAAGGAGCAGAGAAAAGGAAGAAGCAGGTTCCATGCTGAGCAGGGAGCCCAATATGGGGCTCAATCCCAGAATCCCAAGATTGTGACTTGAGCCAAAGGCAGACACTTAGCTGACTCAGCCACCCAGGCACCCCAGTCGATTAAATTTCAATAAAGGAGGCAATAATATGCAATGGGGAGAAGATAGTCTCTTTAACAAATGGTGTTGGGAATACTGGCTAGGTCCATGCAAAATAATGAAACTGAGCCATTCTTGTACACCATAAACCAAAATGAGCTCATAATGTATTGAGGGCCTAAATAGGAGACCTGAAACCATAACAATCCTAAAAGAGGACATAGTAGTTTCTTTAACATTGGTCATAGCAGCATCCTTCTGTATATATTTTTTGAGAGCAAGGGGAAATAAAGGAAATAAACTATTGGGAATATATCAAAATAAAAAGCACAGCAAAGGAATAAACTAAAAATACTAAAATTCAGCCTATCAATTGAAGGAGATAAGTGCAAATGACATATCTGATAAAGGGGAAATATCCAAAATATACAAAGAGATACTCTTAAGCACCAAAAACCCCCTAAATAATCCAATTAAAAGTTGGCAGAAGACATCAACAGACATTTCTCCGCAAAGAAGACATCCATATGGCCAACAGACACATAAAAAGATGCTTATCATCAGTTATCATCAGGGAAATACAAATTAAAAGCACAATGAGATATCACCTCACATCTGTCAGAATGGCTAAAAACAAGAAAAGAACATTTTATCAAGTATGTGGAGGAAAGGGAACACTTGTGAACAGTTGGTGGTACAAACAGTTTGGAAAACAGTATTATGGTTTCTCAAAAAGTTAAATATAGAACTACTATGAGCCAGCACTCTAACAACTGGGATTTTATATAATTAGTGCACATCTATTAATTCAAAGGGATACAGACACCCCCTGTGTTTATAGTAGCAGCACCAAAGGGATACAGATACCCCCTGTGTTTATAGTAGCATTATTTCCAATAACGAAGATATGGAAGCTGCTCAGGTGTACATCAATTGATGATGGATAAAAAAGAAATGGTGTATGTATATATGATGTAATATTATTCAGTCATAAAAATGAAATTTTCCATTTGTAGCGACATGACTAGAGCTAGACAATATAATGTTAAGCCAAACGAGTCAATCAGAGAAAGAGAAATACCATATAATTTCATTTATCTGTGAAATTTAAGAAACAATCAACATAGAGGGAAAAAAGGAGAGAGACAAACCATAAAATAGGCACTTAACTCAAGACAACAAAGTCAGGGTTGCTAGAGGGTCAAGTGGATGATGGGCATTAATACCCATCCTTAAGGAGGACATGTGTGCTGAACACTGGATGTTGTAAGTGATGAATCACTAAATTCTACACCTGAAACTAATACTAAACTCTATGTTAAATAACTGGAATTTAAATAAAAATTTGAAACAGAACAAAAAGTGTGATATGTTTGTGTGGGAGGATGGGTGAAATAGGTTATGGATATTAAAGAGTATACTTACCATGATGAAAAAAATAATAAAAAAATAATGTGGCAAAAATAAGGAATAAAAGGCATCCAGTTTGGTAAGTAAGAAGTCACACTCAGTATTTGCAGAAGTCTTGATACTATATAATGAAAACTCTAAAGACTTCACCAACAAAGGATTAAAACCAATAAAGTTCAGTGAATTTATAAAATATAAAATTAATATACTGTAATTCATTGTATTTTTAATGATTTACCTTGTGGGGGTGTGGATGGGGGAGAGGGAGAGAATCCTCAAGCAGAATCCCTCTTGAGGGTGGAGCCCAATATGGGGCTCAATCCATGACCCCGAGACCCTGACCTGAGCTGAAATCAAGAGTCAGATGCTTAACTGACTGAGCTACCCAGGTGCCCCTGTTGTGTTTTTAGACATTATTAAGGCAGAAATAGCAGAAAGACAAATTAAGAAAATAATCCCATTTACAACTGCACCAAGAAGAATAATATTCCTAGGAATAAATTTAACCACAGAAGTAAAAAGGATATACTCTAAAAACTAAGATACTGATGAAAAAAACTGAAGACAACACAAATAAATGGAAACCTAGCCAATTTTCATGAATTGGAAGAATTCAGATTGTTAAAATGTTTATACTACTCAAAGCAGTCTAGAGTTTCAGTGAAATATAACAATGGCATTTTTCACAGAACTAGAACAAATAATAGTAAAATTTACATGGAACCACAAGAAACCTTGAATAGAGGAAGCAATCTTGAAGAAGAAAAAAAGCTGAAGGCATGACACTCCCAGATTTCAAGATAACTAAAATGCCATTGTAATCAAAATACTATGGTACTGGCATAAGAATAGACATATAGATCAATTGAAAGGGATAGGGAGGGGCACCTGGGAGACTTAGTCATTTAAGCATCTGCTTTCACCTCAGGTCATGATTTCAGGGTCTTGGGATGGAGCCCTGTATGCTTCCTACTCAGGGGAGTCTGCTTCTCTCTCTTCCTCTGCCCATCCCTCCTAGTTGTGCTCTTTCTTGACCTCTCTCTCTCTCTCAAATAAATAAAATCCTTAAAAAAATAAAAGGATAGGGAATCCAGAAATAAAATCACTTATATACATTAAATAATCAATCTATGTTAATAGAGACATAAATATACAATGGGAAATGACAGTCTACAACAAATGCTATTGGGAAAACTGGACAGCTACATGCATAGTAATGAAATTGTATTACCTTATTATGCCATATACAAAATTAAATATAAAATGGTTTAAAGACCCAACATCTGAAAGCTGAAACCATAAGTATCTTCAAAGAAAAGGGGCAGTAATCTGTTTGACATCAGCCTTGACAAAATATTTATTGATGTGTCTCCTCTGACAAAGGAAACAAAAGCCAATATAAACTATGGGGACTCCACCATGATAAGAAGCTTTTGCACAGCAAAGAAAGTTATGAACAAAACAAAAAGTGAACCTATTGAATGGGAGAAGGTATTTGCAAATAATATTATCTGATAAGGGACTAATATCCAAAATCCCTTATAAAAACAGATTTTTTTTAAAAATGGGCAAAGGATGAAATAGACATTTTTCTAAAGAAGATGTACAGATGGCCAACAGTCACATGAAAAGTTGCTCAACATCACAAATCATCAGGAACTTGCAAATCAAAGCCAAGATGAGAGATCAACTCACACCCAGCAGAAAAACTAGAATCAAAAAGAAATCACTAATGTTGATGAGATTGTGGAGAAAGGGGAACCCTCATGCACTGTTGGAATGTAAATTGCTCTAACCACTGTGGAAAACAGTATGGAAGATCCTTAAAAAATTAAAAATCAAAATACCGTGTGATCCAGTAATTTCAGTACTGGTAGTTGGTTCAAATAAAACAATAACACTGATTTGAAAAGATATATGCATTCCTTTGTTCATCACAGTGTCATATATGATAGCCAACTCATGTCAGCAACCTGGGCAATACCACCAATAGATGAATTATGAAGAGGGGGTGTACATATATACAATGGAATATTCCTTAGCCATAAAAAGAATGGCATCTTGACATTTGCAAAGACACGGATGGACCAATAGGGTATTATGCATAGTAGAGTAATTAAGACAGAAAAACACCATATGATTTCACCTATATGTGGAATGTAAAAAACAAAAACAAATTTGCAGACAAAAGCAGATACAGACACAAATACATAGAACAAACTGATGGTTTTCAAAGAGAATTCGAGGATAAACACAACAGTTGTAGGGGATTAAAAGGTACAGATTTGCAGTTATAATATAAAAAAGTTACAGGGATAAAAAAAAATACATCATACTAACTATAGCCATTGATTTTGTAATAACATTGTTTGTTGACAGATGGTAACTACACTTACCATGGTTAACATTATGTAATGTATACAATTGTTGAATAACTATGTTGTGCACCTGAAACTAATATAATGTATGTTAGCTATATTTTAATAAAGGAAAATAGGGGTGCCTATGTATCGCAGTCAGTTAAGTTTCTGTCTTCAGGTTCAGATCATGATCCCAGGGTCCTGGGATCGAGCCCCACATATAGCTCTCTGCTTAGTGGTGAGGTTGCTTCTCCCTCTCCCTCTGCCTACCGCTCTGAGTATTTGTGCTTGCTCTCTGTCCATTAAATAAATAAAATCTTTCAATTTTTATTTTTTTAAAGATTTTGTTTATTTGTCAGAGAGAGAGAGAGAGAACACAAACAGGGGGAGCAGCAGACAGAGGGATAGGGAGCCTGATGTGGGACTCCATCCTAGGACCCTGGGGTCATGACCTGAGCCACAAGCAGATGCTTAAATGACTGCGACACCGAGGTGCTCCTAAATAAAAGCTTAAAAGAAAAATAAATTTAAAAAAAAATGAAAATTTTTCAAAAGTGAAATTTGTAAGCACAAAGAGACAACATGGGTGCATATACACAGAGAAAAGGCCATCATCTGGGGACATAGGAAATGACCCATCACCCATCTGCAAACCAAGGATCAAGGCCTCAGAAGAACTCAGACCTGCCCACATCCCCATGTTTGACTTCTGGCTAGAAGTTTCTCTAACTGAGAAACAGTTTCTCTAACTGAGAAACAAATTTCTGCTGTATTTTTTTAAGTGTTAAAGTATATAAAAGATAACCTCTTCGTGAGATGGAAGTCAACAACATATTAATAGGCTGTATGAAGAAAACAACAGATAAATAGAAAATGGAAAATATTTATATTCAGTTTGAAAAATGAAAGGATCTAGACTGCCTTGAAACAAGTGCTAGAGAAGTAAAAATGACATAATAGGAATTTTCTCAGTGACCCTTATTAAACTGACTATTATGTTAAATGTAAATGATACCATTTACTATTAGGAATGGTTTTCTCATACATGGGTAGTATAAGAATATAATGATGATGAAATATTAGATGTAATTTGCTACAAATTTTTGACATTTATCTTGGCTCTCCACATAAGATATATTATATTTCATGTTGCATTCATTTTTATTTTTCCAAATTTTTTCATTATTTGGAAAAAATTATATATATTTAAAGTGTGCAAGTGATCTTTGTATACATTATGAAATGATTATTAAAAACATGCTAATTAACAAAGTCATCACTTCACATAGTAACATTTTGTTCATTTACAGATAATGATATAAAAAGTTTTAGAAGATTCTAAAAGTTAACTTATGTAAGTTTTCAAATTATTTTTCACTATTAGCAACTAGACAGGAGTACTCCCTATTATTGTACATCTAGACCTTACACAACTTAGTAAAAAAAACTTGGAGGTAGTGAACATCTTGACATTTCTGATACTACACGCATTTAATAAACACCATTCCATGCTCTGCTGTA
>NC_081575.1:76296350-76310354 GCF_022355385.1 Mustela nigripes | reverse complement strand
TTCTAAGAAACAATTTTAAAATATTTGTAACATACATTCCAGTGTAATTCTTTCTGTGTTCCAATTGTAGGGTATAGTGTGTCCCTAGAGCTTAACCCTATCATGACCATATTGCATAACATTTTTTAAGTTTCCTTGTGTCATTCTTTTTTTCATTTATAGCTTATTTTCCTCAAATAAATTCCTTGAAAAAATTTTTACTTTTTTAAGAATTGAAAATAATATCATTTACAAACCTAGTCTTCACTAGTTTATTATTTAGCTTTTGTGAACTTAGACCCAGTAGCCTTCACCTATGCTGATTTTACTTGAGGTGCTTGTCTGGGTTCCTCCTCTGTGTTTCTCCTCCCAGGTGCTCATGTTTTCTCCGTACCATGTCTTGTCCCCAGGATCCTGTGTCACTGCTTCTTAGTGCTGTTTACAATCAGTAGACTGCATACATCTCTATGTTATAGTTTAAATTTTGCTGTCCTGCCCTTTATCTCCTGTGTTTTATGTCTTGTTTTTGACTTGTCTTCTTGGGTTGCTTTTTGTCTTACACTTTGGTCCTAAGACACATATTAGATCCATCTTCAGTGGGACTGATCGGGTGGTACTTTCAGCTATTCCCATAGTTCCTAAGTTGTGGTTTTGTGCTTCTGTCACCATTCATACTATTGCTCTTTTTTGCCCCTCCTCCTAAGTCCTGAGTTGCTTCTTTGATCTGCCATCAGTAGCTGCTGCTCTGCCACATCTCTTTTTTCATACCCTAAGTTGTAAATATGGTTCACCAGCACTATGACCATGCTGCTTCTCTTATGCAACTCCCCTCGGGTCCTAAGTTAGGATTTTGACTTCCCTGGCGAAGACTTGTATCTTGTTTTCTGCACACTCTCCTTTGGTTTCTGAGAATACACTTTGACCTTTAGGGAATGCTGCCCCTGCAACCCTTTCCCTAGGCCTATTCCACTGCTATAGTATATCATCCCTAACCTCTTTATTCTACTATATCCTGTTTACCTTTCTGCTAGGCCTTAGTCATATAATGATTCCCAGTGACTCAGACCTAGTTTAATAAGTGTTGTACAATTGCCCTTATTTCTGATACCAACACTATGGTATTCACCATCGTTCAGATATCATAGCAGTTCCATATGCCTCTAAGCCTAAAATCCAGCTGTGTTGTCATGCTGAGTCCCAGCATGCAAGACCTAGCTCCAAGTGAGACCCGCTTGGGTAGAAATTCCTCCATGCATGCAGAAGAACCAAATAACCCCAATTGCTTTTGCTGCTGGAGAACCCAACAGCCCTAGCCACCACTGCCACCACAAATATGTGCAGGAGACCTTCAAACTTGGCTAATAAGATCCATATGGTATTTTCTATGTTGACCTCAGCTGACAGAACTGCTTGTAGAATACATTTCTGCACCCTCCTCAGAATCAGAGATGCTGCATCCTACTCAAATTGTACCCTTCGGCCACATTCAAGTGAAGTTTCTCCAGTGAAGGCAGTGAAGGCAGTTTGAAATAGGTGACTGCTCTCTGAAATGTGGAGACGCCAATGTGTAGGTACCTGCAACACACAAACATAAAAGAAAATAGGATACCACCAAAAATCACAGTAATCTTTCAGTAATTTATCCCAAAGAAAAAGAGATGTGAAAATTGCCTGAAAAATAATTACAAAATAATTATTATAGGTAAATTCAGCATGATTGAAAAGAATACATATAGAAAACTTAATGAACTCAGGAGAACACTGCACAAAGTTAATGCAAAGTTGTAAATTGTAAAAAATTGTAGAAATTGTAAAAAAAAAACTAAACATAAATGTTGAACTGAATAATACAATGAATGAAATGAGAAATTGATATTGAGATTTAATGGTAGCCTTGGTAAAGCAGAAGAAAGAATCTGTAAGTTTGAAGACCGATCTCTTGAAATTATTCAGTAAGAGGGGAGAAAGAGAAGAATGGGGATCCCTGAAATTAGAGAATCGGAGGTGCAAGAAGCTTATTTAATAATGACTGAAAACTTCCCAAGTTTAGGGAGTGTTATGGACATCCAGATATATAAAACACAAAGTTCTTCAAACAGATTCATCTCATAGGGATCTTTTCTGTGATACATTATAATCCAACTCTCAAAGATTAAAGACAGAATCTTGAAAGCAACAACAGAAAAATGACTCATTAGTACAATGTAACCCTGATGAAGCTATGAGCTGATTTCTCAGCGGAAACTCTGTGGGGCAGGAGGGTGTGGGAACGTACATCCAAAGTGCTGAAAAACAAAATTACCAATGAAGAATATATTCATCAAAATCACCCATCAAAAATGTATAAACACTTAGATAAGCAAAGCTGAGGGACTTCACCACCACTACCCCTGCCTTACAAGAAATGATGAGGGAGTTCTTCAACTTATAAAGCTGTAATGTTTTCTTATAATACACAGTATAAAAGTTGTAAATTGTGACATCAGGTGAAGTCGTTCAAAAGGTCAACATAGGAAAATCCTGAACTCATTTCTCATTGAAACAGCAATCAACAGCTACATATAGGACAATTTCTTCTGAAAAATTCTGACAACTAGCTGATTGACTCCTTCATATTGGGCAAAGAAGAAGAAATCCATATTGAAGTGTTTAGGAGAGGCAGAGACATAATCTTGTCATAAACCCCACCCCAACGCAGTAACCCACAAGCAGAAGGGAACTCACAAACATGTGGATTCTCTCTGAGGAGCAAATAGTTCATATCCTAACCTAGCTCCCACCAAACTTCTAAGACCTGCGCCTGAGAGGTGAGCCCCCAAACATCTGGCTTTGAAAACCATCCTGACTCATAGTTACAAGACACAAAGGGCTATAGCAAACTATGAAATGGTTGTTAAAGGGCCCATGTGTGGACTCACACTAGGGCCCTATGGATAAGCAGCCATTTGAACAGCACCCAGATTTTATGTAAAACTAACATATTTGCTAATCCTAAAGCATCAGCTGGATGGGCAGGGGCATATTAGGGCACTCTAGGATGAAGGCTGATGGGTACCATTTCCATATTCTCCTGCCTTGGTGAATTTTGTGGGTGCCATTTCACTTCAGATGTGAGCACACAAAGAATGATGGTAAAGGGATGCAAAAAGATATTCTGTGAAATAGAATCCAAAAGAAAGCTAGAATAAGTATCCTTATAGAAGAAAAAGTAGACTTTATTTTTTTTAAAAATATTTGTTAGAGAGAGACAGAGAAAAGAGCGAGAGAGAGAGCACCCATGAGTGCAGGGGAGAGGAGCAGAGGGGGAGGGAGAGAAAGAGAGAGAATCCCTGGCAGACTCCATGCCACTGAGCACAGAACCCAGTGTGGGGTTGGATCTCACAACCCTGAAATTACAACCTGAGTCGAAAGCAAGAGTCAGACACCTAACCAACTGAGCCACCTAGGCACCTCAAAATAGACTTTTTAAAGCAAATATTGTAATAAGGGACAAAAAAGGGTATTACAGAATGATAAAGGGGTCAGTCCAACAAGATATAACATTTGTAAATATTGAGGCACTCAACATAGCATCTAAATTTATGAAGCAAATATTAATAGGCCCAAAGGGAGAAATAGATGACAATACAATAATAGGAGAATTTAATGCCAAACATACATCAGTAGATAGATCATCCAGATAGAAAGAAAAAAAAAAAACACTGTTATATCCTATTGAGTATTTTGGTATCAATGTTCATCAGGGATATTGGTCTATAATTCTCATTTTTTATGGGGTCTTTGTCTGCTTTTGGTATCAGGGTAATGCTGGCCTCACAGAATGAGTTTGGAGGTTTTCCTTCCATTTCTATTTTTTTGGAACAGCTTCAGTAGAATAGGTATGATTTCTTTCTATATTTAGTAGAATTACCCTAGGAAGCCGCATGGCCCTGGACTCTTGTATTTTGAGATATTTTTGATTACTGCTTCAATTCCGTTACTGGTTATTGGTCTATTCATATTGTTTAGTTCTTCCTGTTTCAGTCTTGGTAGTTTGTAACTTCCCAGGAAGTCATCAATTTCTTCCAGGTTGCTTAATTTATTGGCATATAATTGCTGGTAATAATTGCTAGTAATTGTTTCTATTTCCATGGTGTTAGTTGTGATTGATCCTCTTATTCATGATTTTATTAATTTGGGTCCTTTCTATTTTCTTTTGGAAAAGTCTGGCCAGAGGTTTATCGATCTTTTTAATTCTTTCAAAGAACCAGCTTCTAGTTTCCTTGATCTCTTCTACTGTTATTCTGGTTTGTATTTCATTGATTTCTGCTCTAATCTTTACTATTTCTCTTCTCCTGCTTTCTTTAGGCTTTATTTGCTATTTCCCCACCCCCCAGATGCTTTAGGTGTAAGGTTAGCTTGTGCATTGGGCATTTTTCAAATTTTTTGAGAGAGGCTTGGGTGGCTATGTACTTACCCCTAAGGACAGCCTTTGCAGTATCCTATAGATTCTGAACCAATGTGCTTTCGTTTTGGTTGGTTTGGATGAACTTCTTAAGTTCCTCTTTAGTTTCCTGGTTGGCCTATTCATTCTTTAGCAGGATGCTTTTTAGCCTCCACGTGTTTCAGTTCCTTCTAAATTTGTCCTTGTGGTTGAGTTCCTGTCTCAATACACTGTGGTCTGAAAATATGCAGGGAATAATCTCAATCTTTTGGTATCAGTTGAGATTTGTGACCCAGTATGTGATTTGTTCTGGAGAAAGTTCCATATACACTCAAGAAGAATGACTATTCTCTTGTTTTAGTATGGAATGTTGTGTATATATCTGTGAAGTCCATCTGGTCCAATATGTCATTCAAAGCTTTGTTTCTTTGTTAATCTTCTGCTTAGATGATCTATCTATTGCTATGAGTGGAATGTTGAAGTCTCCTACTATTAATGTATTATTTATGATTCTTTATTTTGGTTTTTAGTTGGTTTATGTAATTGGCTGCTCCCATGTTGGGGGCATCAATATTTACAATTATTAATTCTTCTTGTTGGATAGACAGTTTAAGTATGATATAATATCCCTATATATCTCTTATTACAGCCGTTGGTTTAAAATCTAAGTTGTCTGGTATAAGAATTGCTGCTCCACAATGGGCACAGTCGCCAAACTGTGGAAAGAGCCAAGATGCCCTTTAATAGATGAATGGATCAAAAAGATATGCTCCATATATACAATGGAGTATTATGCTTCCATCAGAGAGGATGAATACCCAACTTTTGTTATCAACGTGGACGGGACTGAAGGAGATTATGCTGAGTGAAATAAGTCAAACACTGAAAGTCAATTATCATATGGTTTCACTTACTTGTGGAGCATAAGGAATAACACGGAGGACATTGGGAGAAGCAGAGGAGAAGTGAGTTGGGGGAAGTTGGAGGGGGAGAAGAACCATGAGAGACTGTGGACTCTGAGAAACAAACTGAGGGTTTTGGGGGGAGGGGTGTGGAGAGTTGGGTGAGCCTGGTGGTAGGTATTAAGGAGGGCACATATTGCATGGACTATTGGGTGTGGTGCATAAATAATGGATCTTGGAACACTGAAAATGTAAAATTAAAAAAAAAAAAAAAGAATTGCCGCTCCAGCTTTCTTTTGAGGTCCGTTGGCCTGACAAATTGTTCTCCATCCACTCACTTTCAATCTGGAGGTATCTTTAGGTTCAAAATGAGTCTCTTGTATACAGCATATGGATGGGTCCTGCTTTTTTCTTTTAACCAGTTGGAAACCCTGTGTCTTTTGATGGAGCATTCAGTCCATTTACATTGAGATTAACTATTGGGAAGATATGAATTTAATGCCACCACATTGCCTGTAAATTCCTGTTTCTTTTCTTTTTTTTTTTTTTTAAGATTTTATTTATTTGACAGACAGAGATCACAAGTAGGCAGAGAGGCAGGCATAGAGAGAGGAGGAAGCAGGCTCTCCACAGAGCAGAGAGCCTGACACGGGGCTCAATCCCAGGACCCTGAGATCATGGCCTGAGCCGAAGGCAGAGGCTTTAACCCACTGAGCCACCCAGGTGCCCCTAAATTCCTGTTTCTATAGATTGTCTCTGTTAATTTCTGGCCCATTTTATACTTGAAGTCTTTCTTCTTTCATGGAACCCCCTTTAATATTTCTTGCAGGGCTGGCTTGGTGGTCACATATTCTTTCAGTTTCTGCCTGTCCTGGAGGCTCTTTGTCTCTCCATCCATTCTGAATGACAGCCTTGCTGGATAAAATATTCTTGGCTGCAATTTCTTCTCATTTAGTACCTGACTATGTCTTGCCAACCCTTTCTGGTTTGCCAGGTCTCTGTGGATTAGTCTAATGTTATTCTGATGTTTCTCCTTCCATATGTAAGAAATCTTTCACCCCTAGCTGCTCTCAGGATGGGTCCTTAGCTCAAGATTTGCAAGATTCACCATTATATGCCAGGGTATTGGTCTATTTTTTGTGATTTTTGGAGGGATCCTCTCTGCCTCTTGGACATGAATGACTGTTTCCTTACCCAGATGAGGGAAGTTCTCAGCTATGATTTGCTCAAATATACCTTCTAGCCCTCTCTCCCCACCCCTTTGGGATCCCAATATTTCTGACATTGGAACATTTCATGGCATAATTAATCTATGCAAAAGTTTTTTTCATGTGCTACTAGCAGCCTATCTCTGTTTACCTCCACTTCTTTCTTTTCCATCAGTTTATCTTCTAGATCACTAATTCTCTCTTCTGCCTCATTTACCCTGGCTGTTAGAGTATCCAATTTAGACTGCATCTCATTCTCTCCAAAACATGTTGTTTACTGTCTTGTTAATTTTGGCCTTTCTAACTGGTGTAAGGTGGTATTTCAATGCGGTTTTGATTTGAATCTCCCTGATGGCTAGTGATGATGAAAATTTTTTCATGTGCCTGTTAGCCATTTGTATGTCTTCATTGGAGAAGTGTCTGTTCATGTCTTCTGCCCATTTTTTGACATGATTATCTGTTATGCATGTGTTGAGTTTGAGGAGTTCTTTATAGATCTTGGATATTAACCCTTTGACTGTAGTGTCATTTGTGAATATCTTCTCCCATTCTGTGGGTTCCCTCTTTGTTTTGTTGACTGTTTCCTTTGCTGTGCAGAAGCTTTTGATCTTGATGAAGTCCCCAAAATTCATTTTCACTTTTGTTTCCTTTGCCTTTGGAGACATACCTTGAAAGAAGGTGCTGTGGCTGATGTCAAAGAAGTTACTGCCTATGATCTCCCCTAGGATTCTGATGGATTCCTGCCCCATGTTGAGGTCTTTTATCCATTTCGAGTTTATCTTTGGGTATGGTATAAGAGAATGGTCGAGTTTCACTATTCTATACATAGCTGTCCAATTTTCCCAGCACAATTTATTGAAGAGACTGTCTTTTTTCCACTGGATATTTTTTCCTACTTTGTCGAAGATTATTTGACCATAGAGTTGCGGGTCCATATCTGGGCTCTCTGCTCTGTTCCGCTGGTCTATGTGTCTGTTTTTATGCCAGTACCATGCTGTCTCTGTGATCACAGCTTTGTACTAAAGCTTAAAATCAGGCAACACAATGCCCCAATTTTGTTTTTCTTTTTCAACATTTCCTTAGCAATTTGGGGTCTCTTCTGGTTCTATACAAATTTTAGGATTGTTTGTTCCAGCTCTTTGAAAAATGCCAGTAGAATTTTGATTGGAATGTAATTGAAAGTATAGATTTCTCTAGGCAGTATAGACATTTTAATAATGCTTATTCTTTTGATCCATGAGCATGGAATGGTCTTCCATCTTTTTGCATCTTCTTCAATTTCTTTCATGAGTTTTCTGTAGTTCCTCAAGTACAGATCCTTTACATCTTTGGATAGGTTTATTCCCAGGTATGTTATGGTTCTTGTATACTAAATGGAATTGATTCTGGAATTGCCCTTTCTGTATTTTCATTGTTAGTGTATAAGAAAACAACTGATTTCTGCACATTGATTTTGTATCCTGCCACATTCCTGAATTGCTGTATGAATTCTAGTAGTTTGAGGTGGAGTCTTTTGGTTTTCCATATAAATTATCACGTCTTCTCATTCATATCAATTTTTAGTTTGGTCTGTTTAGAACTCATTTCTTAGAGTTCCTATATTGTCACCAATGCTTCTTCCAAGCCTACCTATTGATTTAATGATTGATATCCTGAGTTCTATCTGACATCTTGCTTATATCCATATCCATTAGTTCTATGGTAGAGGATACTGTCTCTGTTTCTTTTCTTTGTTGGGAGTTCCTCCTCCTAGTCATTCTGTTGAGGGATCTTTGGGTGAATGAGAAGCGTCCAAAATGTCAACCATGACCCAAGAAAAATGCACCCTAGCAAAATCCAGAGTGTTCAGAAGCCAATGCTGAAAAAGCCAAGTCAAAATGAAAACAGAGGAATAAAATTTTTAAAATTAAAAAAGAATTATAAAGAGGGTGAGGGTAAAGGGGCTATAATATCTTAGTGTGGACAAAAAAGATTGTTTCATTTGTTCCTAGGTGTATTTTGGTCTGTGTTAGATGACACTATTTCCCAAAATCATAAGGAAAGTAACATTTGTATATTTATAAAGGTAAAATTGAATAGTGAAAAAAGCCTTCAATAAGCATCTATCTATAAAAAATAAGTGTGAAAAAATACAAGTTAAAAAGGTACAATGACATATAAGTTGATATTATAAACATTTAGCTGAAATGAGAAAAAGATAAAAAGGAAAAAAAAACCAGAAAAGACATAAGAAAAATAAAAAAAAAAAAATGAGAGTTTTATCTGAAAAATAACCAAGCCATGAAGCAGCAGCTAGAGCTCAATATACAATTTTCCTCTAGCATTGGGATTTTACTATCTTATGAGATCTGTGGTGTTGTCCTCCACTTGCTCTGCCTGCCTGTCTTCTGGGGCAGAGGCCTGCTATTCTGTTTCCCAGGTAACCCTGCTTTGGTGGAATTGCCTTGCCCTTGTCAGTGGATGGGCTCAGTGGAAACTGGTCCTCTGTGCTTTTGTTCCTGGGGACTTTTTTTGAATCTTTCAAGGGTCGGTGCATAAATGGTTGTATCCAAGCCTCTAACCCAGAGCAGAGAAGTCATTCTGCTTTCTTCACCAAACCCTCTAGGACAATCTACGTTTCTTTATGTATCACCAAAAATGACATCCTCCCATAGTGCTACCCACAGTAACCCTCTCAGAGGTAGTCCCAGGGGCCCAGGACTGTCACTGCCCTTTTCACTTCTGAAATCATGAGTGGCCATAAGCTCGAGTGCATGCCTGAAGCTTTTTGATAATGTCTGGGTGCTGCTCTAAAGCTCTTTTCTGGCCTCTAACACTTTGTGAGTTTTTGCCTGTTTGTGGGTGTGGGTTCCTAATTTTTTCAGGCTGCCAGGGAGAAGAGAGATTCTCAACCACATGGTTTGCAGTTTATGATGATCCGAGCTGAGAGTCCTTTCCTGGGCTCACTGACAATAACCTGCTTCCTGGCTCCCCTGCTCAGACACTCTGTCAGTCCCAGAAGTCTGTTTGGCTCTGAGGTTTCCTGTATCCTGAGACCACAATGCTCTACCTAGAATTCAGCCTCTTCATTTCCAGAGCCCCTTTAAGCGAGGTATGTCACTCCCTAGAGTGGATTTCTAAGGGGTCTGATTTTGCAGTCTGGTGTTATATCACTTTATAAGAGTCAGCTTGTGGAGGCTTTCTCCCTCTTCTGTTTATCTTCTGCTATCTCCCTGTAGATTCACCACTCTGCACATCTTACCCTGCAATAAACAGTTGCTTTTCCGCTTGTAGAGATCCAGATATATATTCTTACATCTCGGGCTGATTTTGTGGGCATTCAGAATGGTTTGGTAGATACTCAGTTAAATATAGGGGACTGGTTGAAACAGGGTCCCCTACTCCTCTACCGTCTTTCCTCTCTCCAGGAGCTGATTCTTTGAAAATTAAGAAAATAGAAGACAACTACCTTTAACTAGGCTCACCAAGAAAAATATAGAGAAGACATAAATAAATAAAATCTGAAATAAGGATACATTAAAAGGGATACTACAAAAAAAATATAAGTCAAAAGTTTGAATAAATGAATAAATTCCTAAACGCATATATGGCCTACAAAGACTAAATCATGAAGAATAAAAGACCTGTATAGACTGATTATTAGTTAAAAGATAGAAACTGTAATCAAAATGCTCCTGACAAAAGTCCAGGTTCAGTTGTCTTTATTGTTGAATTCCATCAAACATTGGAAAAAAAAAAAAGGA
The DNA here is from genome assembly GCF_022355385.1 of Mustela nigripes. Lineage (NCBI taxonomy): Eukaryota > Metazoa > Chordata > Mammalia > Carnivora > Mustelidae > Mustela > Mustela nigripes. The sequence continues at coordinate 76,300,099 of NC_081575.1, read as the reverse complement.
TTACTAGAAATCCTTCTTAAACACTTCCAAAAAAATGAAAAAAAAAGATGGAACACTTCTAAAGTAATTTAAAAAAGACTTTATTTATTTTTTTGAGAGAGAGAGCATGAAAGAGAAGGTCAAAGGGAGAAGCAGACTCCCTGCAGAGCTGGGAACCTGATGCGTAACTCGATCCCGGGACTCTGGGATCATGACCCGAGCTGAAGGCAGTTGCTTAACTAACTGGGCCACCCGGAAACCCCTAAAGTCATTTTTAAGGCAGACATTATCATGATACCAAAACCAGACAAGGCAAACACAAGAAAAGAAAATTACATGTCATCAGGTGTATACCTGATGAATATAGATGGAAGTGCCTTAACAAAATATAAGCAAACAAAATTCAAAAATACATTAAAAGGAAAATACACCATTATCAAGTAGGATTTATATTTGGGATGCAAGGATAGTTCAACATCTACAACTCAATCAAGGATGCACCATATTAAAAACGAAGGATATAAATCATATGATTATCTCAATATATGTAGAAAAATAATTTGACAAATTTTATCATCCTTTTAAGATATAAACTCTCAATGACTTGGTCATCAATGGCATGTACTCAACCTAATAAAGGCCATTTATGTCAAACCCTCAATGGTGAAACATTAAAAGCTTTTTCTCTAAGATCAGGACAAGATAAGCATGTATGCTCTCCACTTTGATTCAACATAAAATAAAAGTGCCAGTAGTAGCTACAGCAGCTAGGACAAATCTATAGCATAGAAAGAAGGAAAGAGAGAGAGAGAGAGAAAGAGAAAGAAAGGAAGGAAGGAAGAAAACAAGAGAAGACAAGAGAGAAGACAAGAACAAAGAAGAGCACCCCAATGGGAAAGTAAGAAGGAAAACTGTCACTATTTTCAGATCAAATGATATTTTATATTAAAAAATCCTAAATATTCTGCCCAAATAATTGTTACACCTTAAAAAAATTCACTGAATTTTCAGGATGCATAGTTAATATGGCAGAAAAATCTGTTTTGTTTCTATATGCTAATTGTGAAAAACCAAAAAAAGTAATTAAGAAAGCAATCCATTTTCCTTTTAATGCATCCTTTTAATGCATTTTACTAGTTTTAATTGCATCAAAACTAGTAAAATACCTAGGAAATAACCTAGGATTTGAAAGGATTTGAAAAGCTTGTACACTGAAAACTTTAAGACATTGATGTAAAACATTGTAAAAACAACAACAACAAGAAATAAATGGGGGGCGCCTGGGTGGCTCAGTGGGTTAAGCCGCTGCCTTTGGCTCAGGTCATGATCTCAGGGTCCTGGGATCGAGTCCCGCATCGGGCTCTCTGCTCAGCAGGGAGCCTGCTTCCTCCTCTCTCTCTGCCTGCCTCTCTGCCTACTTGTGTTCTGTCAAATAAATAAAAAAAAAAAAAAGAAAGAAATAAATGGAATATATTCCATAGTCATGAATTGGAGGAACTAATATTGTTAAAATGTACATATTACCCAAAGTTATCTACAGATTGTATCCAATCTCTTTCACAATTCCAATGGCATTTGTTTCATTTTTTGTTTGTTTCAAATTTTTAATCTAAATTCTAGTTAGTTAACATATAACATGATATTGGTTTCAGGAGTAGAATTTAGTGGTTCATCACTTACACGTAACACCCAGTGCTCATCATAACAAGTGCCCTCCTTAATATCCATCACTCATTTAGCTAATACCTCACCCACCTCCCTCCATCAACCCTGTTTGTTCTCTATCTCATTGTTTCTTCCCTCTCTCTTTTTTTGCTTCCCATATGTTCATCTGTTTTCTTTCAAAAATCCACACATGAGTAAAATCACATGTTATTTGTTTTTCTCTAACTGACTTATTTTACTTAGCATAATACACTCTAGCTCAATCCATGTTGCTGTAGTGGCAAGATTTTATTCTTTTTGATGGCTGAGTAATAGTCCATTATGTTATGTATAGATATGTATCTATATATGTCTTCTTTATCCATTCATCAGTCAATGAATATCTGGGATCTTTCCACAGTTTGGCTATGGTTGATAATGCTGCTGTAAACATCTCCAATGACATTTTTTTTTTTTACAGAAATAGTAAAAATAATCTTAAAATCTGTATGGAATCATTAAACATCCGAAATTGTTAAAGCAATTTTCAGAAAGAAGAACAAAGTTGGATACAACACACTTCCCTAGTTCAAAGTATATATAAAAGTATAGTTATCAAAACAATATGGCATTGTTATAAAAATAGACACAAAGATCAATGGAACATAATCAAGAACCCAGAAATAAGCCCATACATATATGGCCAATTAATATACTGCAAAGGAGCCATGAATAAACAATGAGAAAAAGTCTGTCTCTTCAATAAATCGTGCTGGGCAAATAGGACAGCCACATGCAAAGGAATGAAACTGGACCACTATCTTATACCTTGTAAGAAAATTATCTCAAAGTAGATTAAAGACTTGAATATAAGACCTAAACCCATAAAAGTCCCTAGAAGAAAACCCATCAGGAAGGCTCCTTGACATAAGTCTTGGTGATGATTTTTTGGAACTGACTTCCAGTAGCAAAGGCAACAGAAGAAAACAATAAACAACTGGGATTATATCAGACTAAAAAGGTTCTGTAAATCAAAGGAAACCATCAACAAATAAAAATACAACATATTGAATGGGAGAAAATATTTGCATGTCATATTTGATAAAGGGTTAGTACCCAAAATATATAAAAATTTCATACAACTCATTAGTTAAAAAACAAACAATCTGATGAAAAAAATAGTCCTAGGAAATTTATAGATATTTTCCCAAAGAAGATGTACAGATGCTATCAGGTTGAAAAAATTCTCAACATGACTGATAACCAGGGAAATGCAAGTCAAAACCACAGTGAGATCTCATCTTTCACCTGTTATAATGTCTATTATCAAAAAGACAAGAAATAAATGTTTACAAAGATGTAAAAAAAAAAAGGTGATTATTCACTATTGGTGGGAATATAAATTAGTGATATCACCATGGAAAACAGTGTGGAGGTTCCTTAAAAATTAAAAATAGAGGGGTGCCTGGCTGGCTGACTTGGTAGAGGATGTAACTCTTGATCTCAGGGTCATAAGTCCAAGCCCCATGTTGGATGTAGAGCTTACTTACAATAACTATATATCATCTATCTATCTACTCTATCTATCATCTCTACTATATGATCCAATATTTCATTTCTAGGTTTTATCTGAAAAAAACAAAAACAGTAATTCAAAATAGGTTCTGCCCCACTGCGTTCATTACAGGACTATTTACAGAATTATGTTGTATTTTCATTTGTTGATGGTTTCCTTTGATTTACAGCTCAGTATGGAAACAACTCAGGTGTCCATTGATAGATGAATGGATAAGGAAGATATCAAACACACATATACACACTACTCAGTCACTAAAAAAAAAAAAAAAAAGAAAAGAAAGAAATCATGCCATTTGCAACACCATGGATGGACCTTGTGGGCATTATGCTAAGTAAAATATATTAGGCAGAGGGAAGTTTGCAAATAGAACAGATTGGTGGTTACTAGAAGTGTGGCCAAAAGGTGGGCAGAAATGGGTGAAGGGACTCCAAAGGTACAAACTTTCATATTTCAGATGTGATGGCATTGAAATTTAGAGCATGGCAATGAGAGTTAATACTTTTTTTAATTAATTTTTTATTTTTTATAAACATATATTTTTATCCCA
>NC_081575.1:76284032-76293350 GCF_022355385.1 Mustela nigripes | reverse complement strand
AAGGAAGATGTGGTCCATATACACTGTGGAGTATTATGCCTCCATCAGAAAGGATGAATACCCAGCATTTGTATCCACACGGCCGGGACTGGAAGAGATTATGCTGAGTGAAATAAGTCAAGTAGAGAAAGCCAATTATCATATGGTTTCACTTACTTGTGAAGCATAACAAATAACATGGAGGACATAGGGAGGTGGAGAGGAGAAGGCAGTTGAGGGATATTGGAAGGGGAGATGAATCATGAGAGACTATTGACTCTGAAAAACAATCTGAGGGTTTTGAAGGGGCGGGAGGTGGGAGGTTGGGGGAGCCAGGTGGTGGGTACTATGGAGGGCACGTATTGCATGGAGCACTGGGTGTGGTGCATAAACAATGAATTCTGTTATGCTGAAAAGAAAAAAAAAAAAAAGCATGGCAGGCCCCTCCCGCAGAAAGCCAGCAAAAAAACCCCAAAGGACAACCAATACAGGGTCCCCATAAAACTGTAAAACCCTAATATCAGGGTAAAAGAAGATATTAAGCTTCCAGTATTGCCCTAAAACCTGTATACTTCATAGATGCAACTTTTACTTTTGATTCATTTCGGGTCCCCATAAAACTGTAAAACCCTAATATCAGGGTAAAAGAAGATATTAAGCTTCCAGTATTGCCCTAAAACCTGTATACTTCATAGATGCAACTTTTACTTTTGATTCATTTCCACTGTTCTTGTTCTTTTTATTTTTTTTTATAATTTCTTTAACATATTTCCTATCACAACAAGAGGGTCAGTACAACAAATTCCATAATTAACTTTTAACTTGAACTTTTTTGATACATATACCTGTGATTTTCGTTTGCTTTTCTATTTTTTAAATATTCATATAGAGACTGTAGTAGGAGATAAAGAAGGACTGTACATCATTCTCAAAGAGTCTATCCACCAAGAAGATCTAACATTTGTAAATATTTATGCCCCCAATACAGGAGCAGCCAACTACATAAGACAGCTATTAATCAACATAAAGAGTCATATTGATATGAATACATTAATAGTAGGGGATCTTAACATGCCACTCTCAGTAATAGATCAGACAGATCATCCAAGCAGAAAATCATTAAGGAAACAAGAGCATTGAATGACACATTGGTCCAGATCGACCTCATAGATATATACAAAACATTCCACCCTCAAACAACAGGATACTCATTCTTCTTGAATGCATGTGGAACTTTTTCCAGAATAGACCATATACTGGGTCACAAATCAACCAATTGGTCTCAACCAATACCAAACGATTGAGATTATTCCCTGCATGTTCTCAGATCAAAATGCTTTGAAACTGGTACTCGATCACGAGAAAAAGTTTGGAAGGAATCCAAACATCTGGAAGCTAAAGACCACCTTGCTTAAGAATGTTTGAATCAGATGATGGTGGAGGAGTAGCAGGCTGAGATGACATCAGGTCACAGGAGTTCAGTTAGATAGTTATCAAACCATTCCAAACACCTACAAATCCAACATGATATGGAAGAGAAGAAGAGCAGCAATTCTAGAAACAGAAAATCTACCACTTTCTGAAAGGTAGGTCCTGTGGAGAACTGAATCTGGAGCAATGGGAAGATAGACCACGGAGAGAGGGGCTGCCTCCTGACAAGCGGTGGAGCAACGGAGCACAAAATCAGAACTTATAAAAGTCTGTTACACTGAAGGACATCACTCCAGAAGCTAAGCAGGAGTGGAGCCATTGTGGGGACAGTGTGGTCTCAGGTCCAGCAGGGTCACAGAAGGATCAGGGGTTTCTAAGTGTAGCAGAGCTTGCAGGTATTGGATTGGGAAGCCGTCTAGAGAGATGGAGCCAAGGAGTGAGCTCTTAGCTCGGGGTTACCTTAAACCATGATCTGTGGCACAGTCGGACTACTGCTCTTTTAGCACGGACCCCACAAGTGGTAGATATGGGGAGACCCCCCCCCCCAGAAGAGCAGAGTAGCAGTAATCTGCTGGGTTTGGATAATCCAAATGGGACTGTGTGCCAGAGACAGAAATGATCAGTCACAGGCCGGGTGAGCTCGGAGCACAGCTGGAGACCAGGGAGACTGGAGTAATTGAATGCTTTTTCCTGAGGGCACACTGAGGAGTGGGGCCCTGAGCTCTCGGCTCCTCGGGCCAGAGATTGGTAGGTTGGCATTTTCATTCCTGTCCTCCAGAGCTGTACAGAAAGCGTTCAGGGAACAAAAGCTCCCAAGACCAATCCCGAGCACATTTCTTACCCTGGCCCCTGGCAAGAGCAGTGCAATTCAATTATGCATGGGGCAAAGACACTTGAGGATCACTACAACAGGCTGCTGCCTCAGAGCAGCAAGAAATCCAGCCAAGACCAAGTTTACTGATCAAGGAGGACAACAGAATTCCAGAGGAGGGGGAAGCAAAGCATGGAACTCTTGGCTTTCTCCCCATGATTCTTTAGTCTTGCAAAGTTAATTAATTTTAAAAATTTTATTTCTTAATCTAATTTTTAACTTCTACTCTTTCCTCTTATAACGTTTTTAACATTTATCTTAACAATACCTTTCTTTAAAAAAATATTTTTGAACCTTTATTATTAGTCATATTTTATCCTTTATTGTATTTAACGGTATCTTTTATACACACATAAGGTTTTTTCTTCTAAAAAATTTTGGGATACAACTTCGACTAGATCAAAATATACCCTAAATGTAGCTCAGGGATTGTTTTAGTCTCCAGCCTGAACAAATTCTCTCCACTTCCTTTTTCTTTCTTTTCGCAACCGACTTATCAACTCCCATTTTAGAATTTTTAGAAATTTTTTATCTTTACAGTCATATTCCATCCCTTGTGTCTACCCTTATTTGTGTGAGAGAGAGTGTGTGTATATATATTTTTTTTTCCTTTTTTTTTTTAATTTTGGGAGGTAGTTTCTTCTAAGAGACCAAAATACTCCCAAAATCAAGTGGATGGTTCTGTTCTATTCACCAGTCTAATATATATATTTTCTTTTTCCTTTTAAAAAGAATATGTCTTTTAGGAACTTCTGTTTTCCTCCTTTCTTCTCCCCAAGATTTGAGGTCTCTTCTGATTTGGTTAATGCACATTTTTCTGGGGTCTTTGTCACCCTTTTAGTATTTTATTCTCTCCTTCATATATTCTTATCTGAATAAAATGACAAGGCGGAAAAAGTCACTGCAAAAAAACAAAACAAAACAAAACAAACAAACAAAAAAACAACAAGAGGCAGTACTGAAGGCTCTGGACCTAATCAATACAGGCATTGGTAATATGTCAAATCTATAGTTCAGAATGACGATTCTCAAGGTGCAAGCCGGGCTCAAAAAATGCATGGAAAATATTAGAGAAACCTTGCCTCGAGAAATAAAAACCATTTCTGGAGAAATGAACTAAAATCTAACCAACCTGAAATCATAAAAGCTGTTAATGAGGAGCAATAAAAAATGGAGGCTCTTACTGTTAGGATATATGAGGCAGAAGAGAGAATTAGGGATATCCATTATCATTTATTATCATTTATTATCATTTATTATCATTTGATGGATAATAAAGAAGCTGAGCAAAAGAGAGACAAACAACTATTAGACCACAAGGAAAGAATTCGAGAGATAAGTGATACCATAGGATGAAATATTAAATAATTGGGATACCAGAAGAAGAGGAAAGAGAGAGGGGATCAGAAGGAATATTGGAGTGAATTATTATAGAGAATTTCCCTATATGGCAAAGGGAACACGCATCAAAATCCAGGAGATGCAGAGAACTTCCCTCAAAATCAATAAGAATAGGTCCACACCCTGTCATCTAATAGTAAAACTTACAAGTCTTAGCAACAAAGAGAAAATCCTGATAGCATCCCAGGACAAGAAGTATATGACATACAATGGTCAAATTATTAGATTGGCAGCAGGCTTATCCACAGAGACCTGGCAGACCAGAAAGAACTAGCATGATATATTCAGAGAACTAGACGAGAAAAACATGCAGTCAAGAATACTATATCCAGTTAGGCTATCATTGAAAATAGAAGGAGAGATAAAAGGCTTCCAGGACAAACAAAAACTGAGAGTTTTTAAACACCAAACCAGCTCTACAGGAAATATTGAAAGGGGTCCTCTAAGCAAAGAGAGAGCCTAAGAGTAGTAGATCAGAAAGGACCAGAGACAATGTACAGTAACAGTTACCTTACAGGCAATACAATGGCACTAAACTCATATCTCTGAATAGTTACCCTGAATGTAAATGATCTAAATTCCCCAATCAAAAGACACAGGGTATCAGAATGGATTAAAAAACAAAACCCATCAATATGCTGTCCACAAGAAACTCATTTTAGACCCAAAGACACCACCAGATTTAAAGTGAGGAGGTGGAAAACAATTTACCATGCTAATGGATATCAAAAGAAAGCTAGGGTGGCAAAAATTATATCAGATACATTAGATGTTAAGCCCAAGACTATAATAAGAGATGAGAAAAGACACTATATCATACTCAAAGGGTCTGCCCCCAAAGAAAATCTAACAATTTTAAATATCTAAGCCCCTAACTTGGGAACAGCCAACTACATAAACCAAAAATAACAAAATCGGGGCGCCTGAGTGGCTCAGTGGGCTGAGCCTCTGCTTTTGGCCCAGGTCATGATCTCAGGGTCCTGGGATTGAGCCCCACATCGGGCTCTCTGCTCAGCAGGGAGCCTGCTTCCCCCTCTCTCTCTGCCTGCCTCTTTGCCTACTTGTGATCTCTCTATTATATAAATAAATAAAATCCTAAAAAATAATAATAAAATAAAAACAAAAATAACAAAATCAAAGAAAAACATCAACAATAATACAATAATAGTACGGGATGTTAACACCCCCCTCACTGAAATGGACAAAGCCAAGCAAAAGATCAACAAGGAAATAAAGGCCTTAAATGACACACTGGACCAGACGCACATCACAGATATATTCAGAACATTTCATCCCAAAGCAACAGAATACACATTCTTCTCTAGTGCACATGGAACAATCTTCAGAATAAAACACATCCTGGGTCATAAATCAGGTCTCAACCGGTATCAGAAGATTGGGATCATTCCCTGCATATTTTCAGACCACAATGCTCTGAAGCTAGAACTCAATCACAAGAGGACATTTGGAAAGAGCCCAAATCCATGAAAGCTAAAGAGCATCCTACTGAATAATGAATGGGCCAATCAGGAAATGAAAGAAGAATTGAAAAAAAATTCATGGAAACAAATGATAATGAAAACACAGCTGTTCGAAATCTGTGGGACACAGCAAAGACAGTCCTGAGAGGAAAATATATAACAATGCAAGCCTTTCTCAAGAAACAAGAAAGGTCTCAAATACACGACCTAACCCTATACCTAAGGGAGATGGAGAAAGAACAACAAAGAAAGCCTAAAGCCAGCATGAGAAGAGAAATAATAAAGATCAGAGCAGAAATGAATGAAATAGAAACAAACAAACAAAACAAAACCCCAAACAAACAAACAAAAAAACAAAACATTGGAACAAATCAATGAAACTAGGAGCTGTTTCTTTGAATGAATTAATAAGATTGATAATCCCCTGGCCAGTCTTATCAAAAAGAAAAGAGAAAAGACCCCAATAAATAAAATCATGAATGAAAGAGGAGAGATCACAACCAACACCAAAGAAATACAAACAATTATAAGAACATATAATGAGCAACTATACGCCAACAAATTTGAAAATCTGGAAGAAATGGATACATTCCTAGAGACATATAAACTACCAAACTGAACCAGGATTAAATAGAACACTGGAATAGACCCATAGCCAGTAAGGAGATTGAAGCAATCATCAAAAATCTCCCAACAAAAAAGAGTCTAGGGCCAGACGTCTTCCCAGGGGAATTCTACCAAACATTTAAAGAAAAACTAATTCCAATTCTCCTGAAACTATTCCAAAAAAGAGAAATGGAAGGAAAACTTTCCAACTCATTTTACGAGGCCAGCATTACATTGATCCCCAAACCAGACAAAAAACCCATCAAAAAAGAGAATTACAGCCCAATATCCTTGATGAACACAGATGTGAAAATTCTCACCAAAATACTAACCAATAGGGTCCAAAGGTACATTTAAAGGATTATTCACCACGACCAAGTGGGATTTATTCCAGCACTGCAAGGTTGGTTCAACATCTGCAAATCAATTAATGTGATACAATAAATTAATAAAAGAAAGAACAAGAACCATATGATAATCTCAATAGATGCTGAAAATGCATTTGACAAAGTACAGTCTCCTTTCTTGATCAAAACTCTTCAAAGTGTAAGAATAGAGGGTATATACTTTAATATCATCAAAGCCATTTATGAAAAACCCACAGTGAATACCATTCTCAATGGAGAAAGGCTGAGAGCTTTTACACTAAGGTCAGGAATACGGCAGGGATGTCCATTATCACCACCGCTATTCAACATAGCACTAGAAGTCCTAGCCTCAGCAATAAGACAACAAAAAGCAACTAAAGGCATCCAAATTGGCAAAGAAGAAGCCAAACTATTACTCTTTGTAGGTGATAAAATACTTACTGTGGAAAACCATAGACTCCACTCCAAATATGATAGAACTTGTACATGACTTCAGTAAAGTGTCAGGATATAAATTCAATGCACAGAAATCAGTTGCATTTCTATATACCAACAACAAGACAGAAGAAAGAGAAATTAAAGAGTCAATCCCATTTATAAATGCACCCCAAACCATAAGATAGGAATAAACCTAACCAAGGAGGCAGAGAATCTGTACTCAGAAAACTATAAGGTATTCATGAAATAAATTGAGGAAGATACAAAGAAATGGAAAAATTTTCATGCTCATAGATTGGAAGAAAATTGTGGAAATGTCTATGCTACCTAAAGCATTCTACATGTTTAATGCAATCCCTATCAAAATCCCATCTATTTTTTCAAAGAAATGGAACAAATAATCCTAAAATTTATATGGAACTAGAGAAGACCTCAAATAGCCAGAGAAATATTGAAAAAGAAAGCCAAAGTTGGTGGCATCACAATTCCAGACTTCGTGTTCTACTACAAAGCTGTAATCATCAGGACAGTATGGAACTGGCACAAACACAGATACACAGATCAATGGAACAGAATAGATAGCCCAGAAATAGACCCTCAACTCTACGGTCAACTAATCTTCAACAAAACAGGAAAAGAATGTCCAATGGAAAAAAGACAGTCTCTTCAACAAATGGTGTTGGGAAAATTAGACAGCCACATGCAGAAAAATGAAACTGGATCATTTCCTTACACCACACAGAAAACTTGATTCAAAATGGAAGAAAGACCTCAATGTGAGAAAGGAATCCATCAAAATCCTTGCGGAGAACACACACAGTAACCTCTTTGACCTCAGCTGCAGCAACTGCTTCCTAGAAACATCGCCAAAGGCAAGGGAAGCAAGGGCAAAAATGAACTATTGGGACTTCATCAAGATCAAAAGCTTTTGCACAGCAAAGAAAACAGTCAACAAAACCAAAAGACAGCTGACATAATGGGAGAAGACATTTGAAATGGACATATCAGATAAAGGGCTAGTATCCAAAATCTGTAAAGAACAAATCAAACTCAACACCCAAAGAACAAATAATCCAATCAAGAAATGGGCAGAGGACATGAACAGACATTTCTGCAAGGAAGACATCCAGATGGCCAACAGACTCATGAAAAAGTGCTCCACATCACTCAGCATCAAGGAAATACAAATGAAACCCACAATGAGATACTGCCTCACACCAGTCAGAATGGATAAAATAACATTTCAGGAAATGACAGATGCTGGTGAGGATGTGGAAAAAGGGGAATCCTCCTACATTGTTGGTGGGAAGGCAATCTGGTGCAGCAACTCTGGAAAACAGTATGGAGGTTCCTCAAAAAGCTGAAAATAGAGTTACCCTACCACCCAGCAATAGCACTACTGGGTATTTACCCTGAAGATACAAATGTATTGATTCAAAGGGGCACATTTATAGCAGCTGAATGTTTATAGCAGCCATGTCCACAATAGCCAAACTATGGAAAGAACCTAGATGTCTATCAACAGATGAATGGATAAAGAAGGTGTGGTATTTATATTCAATGGAATACTATACAGCCATTAAATGAAATGAAATCTTCTCATTTGCAATGACGTGGATGAACTAGAGAGTATTATGCTGAGCGAAATAAGTCAATCAGAGAAAGACAGTTATCATATGATCTCCCTGATATGAAGAATTTGGGAAGCAGAGTGGGGGGCTTGAGGGGTAGAGAAGGAAAAAAATGAATCAAGATTGGATCAGCAGGGAAACAAACCATAAGAGACTCTTAATCTCCCAAAACAAACTGAGAGTTGCTGGGGAGGAGGGGGGTAGGGAAAGGGTGGTTGCGTTATGGACATTGGGGAGGTTATGTGCTATGGTGAGTGCTGTGAAGTGTGTAAACTTGGTGATTCACCGACCTGTACCCTTGGGCCTAATAATACATGATATGTTAATCAAAAATTTTTAAAAAATTTAATAAAAGAATGTTTGTATTCAAACAAAATCAAATCAAATCAAATCAAAGAAGAATTTAAACAATTCATGGAAACCAATGAGAATGAAGACACTTCAGTCCAAAACCTATAGCATACAGCAAAGGATAGAGAGAGAAAAAAAAAAGTGAACAAACATAAAAACCTCCAAGAAAAAAAGCCTGAAAAAACCGGTTTCTTCAGAGCCCACCCCATTGAGGGGGGTGGGAGGACTTAACTCAGGAACCATCATTGATTGAAAACCCACGTGGCAGGTACCTCCCCCAGAAAACCAACCAGGAAAGAAAGAAAGAAAAAAGACTACAAGAGAACACCACCACTACTTCATAGGACAACTTTTATTTTTAATTTGTTCCCACTATTATGGCTCATTGTTTTAATATAGATAGTTTTTTAACCTATTTACCATCAGAGTGAGATGTCCAGTACATCAAATTCTATAATTACCTTCTAACCTGAACTTTTTGATACATACCCCTGTTTTTCTTTTCCATTTCTATTTTTTAAATTTATTTTTTTTAAATTTCAGTTTAGGCTAGTTTATTCCTTTTTAAATTTTTATTTTCTAATATTCATATAGAGTTAAACTTCAAAGTAATCCCCTTTCCCCAATCAATACTACTCTTATAGTTAAACTAATTTTAATCCCCCTTTATCTTAGGAAAGTTGAGTCCTTTAAAAAAGCTATCAAGATACATCCAGGAAGAACAAAACAACCTTCCTCGCCCACACTGAGAATTTATAACC
>NC_081575.1:76273258-76281032 GCF_022355385.1 Mustela nigripes | reverse complement strand
TTTTTTTTTTTTTTTTTTGTGGTGAATTTTTCTTCCTTGTCATATTTTCCAGATAAGAGTATATGAAGGTAAAGAAAAAAAAAAGAGTATATGAAGGAGCATGTAAAAAACTAAAAGTCGCAACAACCCCAGGAAGATCTGAAATCGTGAGGGGCGAGAAAGGGGATAAAAAGGTGTTCAGAAAGAAAGAAAAGAAAAAAAGGAAAAAATAATGAAAAGAATTTTAAAAAAAGAAAAGGAATAAATAAAAATATAAAAAAGAAAAAAATATATATATTAGATAAACTATTTTAAAAACGTTAAAAAAGAAAAGGATAAAAGTTAAAAAAAATTAGCTGAAGAAGAGAAAAAAAATGAAAAAGAAAAAAATTAAATTAACTGCAAGACTAAAAAAATCACAGGAAGAACGCCATGAGTTCCGTGCTTTGCTTTCTCCTCCTCTGGAATTCTGCTGTTCTCCTTGGTATGAAAGCCGCACTCCTTGGTAAGTGTACTTGGTCTTGGCTGGTTTTCTTGTTGATCTTCTGGCAGAGGGGCCTGGTGTAGTGATTCTCAAGTGTATTTGCCCCAGGCGGAATTGCACCGCCCTTACCAGGGTCTGGGCTGATTAATCCGCTCGGGTTTGCTTTCAGAGGCTTTTGTTCCCTGAATGCTTTTCGTAGAGTTCTGGAGGACGGGAATACAAATTGCGGCCTCCTGGTCTCCGGCCCAGAGGAGCTGACAGCCCAGGGCCCCATTCTTCATTGCACCCTCAGAGAACAGCGCCCAGTTACTCCCATCTGCTTGACCTCCGGCCGTGCTCTCACCGAGCCTGTGGCTGGTTCAAGGTAACCCCGAGCTGTGAGCTTACTGTCGGATCTGTCTTTGTAGCCTGTTTTCCCGTTCCAATACCCGCAAGCTTGTGAGAGTCAGACACCCCCGATCCTTCTGTGATCCTGCGGGACCTGAGGCCACGCTGACCTCGCGTGGGCTTCACCCCGGTTTAGCCTCTGGAGTGATGTCCCTCAGCGGAACAGACTTAAAAGTCCTGATTTTGTGCTCTATTGCTTCGCCACTTGCTGGGAGCTGGCCCCTTCCCCCAGGGTCTATCTTCCCGTCCCTTTGGATTCACTTCTCCGGCATTCCTACCTTTCAGAAAGTGGTTGTTTTTCTGTTTCCAGAATTGCTGTTCTTTTCTTCTCTCTGCCGATGGATTTGCAGGTGTTTGCAATCTTTAGATAAGCTATCTAGCTCATCTCCTGCTAGCTGAAGTAGTCTCAGCCTGGTAATTTTCCGCCATCTTGACTCCTCCCCCTTTCTGTATTTTCATTGTTAGTGTATAAGAAAGCCACTGATTTCTGTACATTGACTTTGTATCCTGCCACGTTCCTGAATTGCTGTCTGAGTTCTAGTAGTTTGGGCATGGGTCTTTTGGGTTTTCCATATAAAGAATTATGTCATCTGCAAAGAGAGAGAGTTTGACTTCTTCATTACCAATTTGGATACCATTTATTTCCCTTTGTTGTCTGATTGCTGTTGCTAGGACTTCTAATACTACGTTGAACAAGAGTGGTGAGAGTGGGCATCCTTGTTGTGTTCCTGATCTCAATGGGAAGGGCTCAAGCTTTTTTCCATTGAGGATGATATTTGCTGTGGGTCTATCATAGATAGATTTGATGAAGTTCAGGAATGTTCCCTCCATGCCTGTCCTTTGAAGCGTTTTAATCAGGAACGGATGCTGGATTATGTCAAATGCTTTTTCTGCATCAATTGAGAGGACCATGTGGTTCTTCTCTCTTCTCTTATTAATTTGTTCTATCACATTGATTGATTTGCGCATGTGGAACCATCCTTGTAGCCCAGGGATGAATCCCACCTGGTCATGGTGGATAATCTTTTAAATGTGCTGTTGGATCCTGTTTGCTAGAATCTTGTTGAGTATCCTAGCATGCATATTCATCAGTGATATTGGTTTGAAATTCTCCTTTTTGGTAGGCTCTTTGCCCGGTTTGAGGATCCGGGTAATGCTGGCTTCATAGAAAGAGTCTGGAAGTTTTCCTTCTGCTTCATTTTTTTGAAACATCTTCAGGAGAATAGGTGTTATTTCCTGTTTGAAAGTTTGGTAGAATTCCCCAGGGTATCCGTCAGGTCTTGGGCTGTTGTTTTTTGGGAGTTTTTTGATCACTGCTTCAATCTCGTTACTAGATATTGTTCTATTCAGGTTGTCAATTTCTTCCTCGTTCAATTTTGGGAGTTTATAGTGTTCCAGGAATGCATCCAATTCGTATAGGTTGCTTAGCTTATTGGCATATAACAGTTGATAATAACTTCTGATGATTGTTTCTACTTCCTTGGTGATAGTTGTGATCTCTCCCTTTTCATTCACAATTTTATGAATTTGGGCTTTCTCTCTTTTCTTTTGGGTTAGTGTGGCCAATGGTTTATTGATCTTATTGATTCTTTCAAAAAACCAGCTTCTAATTTCATTGGTACGTTCTACTGTATCTTTGGTTTCTACCTAATCTTGATGATTTCCCTTCTTATGTGTGGAGTTGGTTTGATTTGTTGTTGATTCTCCAGTTCTTTAAGGTGTAGAGACAGCTGCTGTGTTCTGGATTTTTCAATTTTTTTGAGGGAGGCTTGGATGGCTCTTTATTTCCCCCTTAGGACAGCCTTTGCTGTATCCCATAGGTTTTGGACCGATATATCTTCATTCTCATTGGTTTCCATGAATTGTTTCAGTTCTTATTTGATCTCCTGGTTGATCCAAGCATTCTTAAGCGAGGTGGTCTTTAGTTTACAGGTGTTTGAGGTACTTATGAACTTTTCCCTGTGACTGAGATCTAGTTTCAAAGAATTGTGATCTGAGAATATGCAAGGAATAATCTCAGTCTTTTGGTATCGGTTGAGTCCTGATTTGTGACCCAGTATGTGGTTTGTTCCTTAGAAGGTTCCATGTGCACTTGAGAAAAATGAGTATTCTGTTGTTTTAGGGTGGAATGTTCTGTATATATCTATGAGGTTCATCTGGTCCAATGTGTCATTCAATGCTCTTGTTTCTTTATTGATTTTCTGCTTTGCTGATCTATTTCTGAGAGAAGCATGTTAAGATCTCCAACGATTAGTGTATTCATATCAATATGACTTTTTATCTTGATTAACAGTTTTCTTATGTAATTGGCTGCTCCCATATTGGGGGCATAGATATTTGCAATTGTTAGATCATCTTGGTGGATAGTCCCTTTAAGAATGATGTAGGATCCTTCTGTATCTCTGACTACAGTCTTTAGTTTAAAATCTAATTTGTCTGATATGAGAATTGCTACCCCAACTTTTTTTGAGGCCCATTGGCATGAAAGATGCTTGTACATCCCTTCACTTTCAGTCTGGGTGTATCTTTAGGTTCAAAATGGGTCTCTTATAGAAAACATATGGATGGGTCCAGTCGTTTTATCCAGTCTGCAACCCTGTGCCATTTTATGGGCGCATTTAGGCCATTCACATTGAGGGTGATTATTGATAGATACGTTTTTATTGACATCATGTTACCTTTGAAGTCTTTCTTTCTGTAGATTGTCTCTACATTTCTGTTCAATGCTATTCTTAGGCTTTTTCCTCTTTTATAATACCCCCCTTAATATTTCCTGCTATATCGGCTTGGTGGCTGCATAGTCTTTTAAGACATGCTGGTCTTGGAAACGATTTATCTCTCCATCCATGTTGAATGTCAGTCTTGCTGGATAAAGTATTCTTGGCTGCATGTTCTTCTCATTCAGTGCACTGAATATATCTTGCCAGCCCTTTCTGGCTTGCCAGGTCTTTGTGGGCACATCTGACGTTATTTTGATGGGCTTTCCTCTGTATGTAAGGATCTTCTTTGTCTTAGCTGCTTTCAAGAGGTTCTGCCTACCATTATAATTCTTCATTCTTACTATTAGGTGTCTCAAGAACTTTCAAGAATCTGTAATCTTGGGGGGAAACCGTTCCGTCCTGTAATACATGAACGCTGCTTCCATTCATGAGATTTGGAAAATTTACATGAAGAACTTGTTCCACTATATCTTATAGACTTCTTTCTTTCTCCTCCCCTTCAGGGATTCCAATTATTCTGACATTGGAATGTTTCATGGCATCATTTATTTCCCTGATTCTGTTTTCGTGACTTCTAAGATGATTTTTTCTATCTGTTTGTCCTCCAGATCACTAATTCTATCTTCTGTCTCAGTTACCCTAGCTTTGAGAGAATTTAGATTAGATTGGAAATCATTGAGAGCATTGTGAACCTCATCCCTGGTAGCTTTCAGCTCTTCCCTAACATTGAAAACATGATCTCTAGTCATTTTCAGTTCGGCCCTAATCAATTCCGATTGGTCATCCATGCCTTTCTCCAACCTAGCTATTGCATGGATAATTGTTAGCCTGAATTCTCTTTCCGACATATTGTCTATGTTGATAGCCGTTAGCTCTGTTGCAGAAGGTCCCTCCTCTGTATTTTTCTTCTGTTGGGCATTCCTCCTCCTAGTCATTTTGGTTAGAGATGGCTGGACAGGTGTAGCTGGATGTATCGATTGTGGTGCAGTAAAGGTGGACCCTGGAACGCTTCTGAGCAATCAGGGTTCCCCACCCAAATGTGAGGAAAAAGAAAAGGAAAAGAAAAAAAGAGAGAGGGAGAGAGACAGGATCAAAAGGTGAGGTAAAAGAGAAGGTTCAACCCAAATAGCCCCAAGTGTAAGATTTATATACTATCAGGACAAACACAAAAACACAGAAATACTTGTGAAAGAAAAAGATGGGAGAGTGGTTCTAAATTCTCAGTGTGGGTGAGGAAGGTTGTTTTGATTCTTCCTGCATGTATCTTGATATCTTTGTTATAGGACTCAACTTTCCTAAGATAAAGGTGGATTAGGAAGTGGTTTACCTATAGGGGTGGCATTGATTGGGGACAGGGGATTACCTTGAATTTTAACTCTATATGATTATTAGAAAATAAAAATTAAAAAAGGAATAAACTAGACTAAGCTAAACTTAAATTAAAAAATAAATTTAAAAAATAGTAATGCAAAAGGAAAGCACAGGTGTATGTATCAAAAAGTTCAGGTTAGAAGGTAATTATGGAATTTTATATACTGGACATCTCACTGTGACAGTAACTAGGTTAAAAATTATCTATATAATAATAAAAACTATCTATATTTTAAAAAATGAGCCAGAATAGTTCGGAACGAATTAATAATAAAAATTGTCCTATGAAGTAGTGGTGGTTGTTCTCTTGTGGTCTTTTTTTTTTTTTTTCCCTTTCCTGGTTGGATTTCTGGTGGAGGGGCCTGACATGTGGGTTTTCCAGTCAATGATGTTCTCTGAGTTAAGTCCTCCTGCCCCCCTCAAGGGGGTTGGCTCTGAGGAAACTGGTTTTTTTAGGCTTTTATATTTGTTCACTGTTGTTTTTCTCTCTCACCTTGACCGCTTTTTGATGGTTTTTGTAGGTTTAGAGGAAAGCAAACTGCACCCTGACCTCCCTCTTAGAGAGAAACCTCAGTCTGGCTGCAGATCCCAAATAAGTTCCCCCTTGGCTGCTGGCAGAGCAGGTTCCCATTCGCGGTCCCTGGGGACTCAGGATTTTTTGCTTGTACCCCAAGCCACAGCAGTGGCGGCTGTCTGGGCAGCTCCAGACTGCCAGAGACGTTCCATGCAGCGATGGCACACTGAGATTTTCCCACTGGCCAAGGCTCGGAGTGCCTGGTCTTTCCGGATCTGAGAACAGGGGGCCTGTGCACACCTCTCTCAGGGGAGGGCGTGGGGCATGACTTGGACTTTGATGGCATGGCGGGACACTCGCATGGGGACTGTAAAAAGGCTGTGCTTATGTTTGCTGGCAAGGCTCCCAGCCCCTCACGGGAGCCCGGTGCCACACGCTCTCAGGCGCGCTGGTGCTTCAGGGACCAAGACCTGGTTTCTCTGCCACACTCTCTCTGGCTCTGCACCAGGGGTGGCTGTCCTGTGTCTGGGGACTTATGCTCCTGACCCTAACACCCTGATTCCCACAATTTCCTCCCAGTGATCCTTTGCTCTTTTTGAGTGCTTTCTACCAGACTCCCGAGTTAATGCTGGTGCCCCCAGGCGCAGGGCACTCTCGTATTGGGATAATGTTTTCCAATGGGTCACCTCTGGTGGCTCCCTCCCCCTTTTGTTTATCTTCCAATATCAGTCCAACTTTCCCACTGGCGTCTTCTGCTCCGGTAGAGATCCAGATGTGTATAATTCTGATCTCAGGCTGATTTCGTGGGTGATCGGAGTTCTTTGGAAGGTAATCAGCTCATTTTAATGTACAGGTTGAAAGGGCGCCTCCTCCTACTTCCCCGCCATCTTGTCTCCCCCCCTCAATGTGGTTTTGATTTGAATTTTCTTGATGGCTAATGATGATGAACATTTTTTCATGTGTCCGTTAGCCATCTTTATGTCTTCTTTGGAGAAGTGTCTATTCATGTCTTCTACCCATTTTTTGATGTGATTATTTGTTTTGTGTGTGTTGAGTTTGAGGAGTTTTTTGTAGAAGTTGGATATCCACCCTTTGTCCTTATTGTCATTTGTGAAGATATTTCTCCCATTCCATGGGTTGCTGCTTTGTTTTGTTGACTGCTTCCTTTGCTGTGCAGAAGCTTTTGATCTTCATGAAGTCCCAAAAGTTCATTTACACTTTTGTTTCCCTTGCCTTTGGAGACATGTCTTGAAAGAAGTTGCTGTGGCTGATGTACAAGAGGTTACTGCCTATGTTCTCTTCTAGGATTCTGATAGATCGCTACATCACGTTGATATCTTCTATCCATCTTGAGTTTATCTTTGTGTATGTGGAAGAGAATGGTCGTGTTTCATTCTTTTATGCATAGCTGTCCAATTTTCCCAACACCATTTATTGAAGAGAGTTTTATCAATGAAATTAGTAGCTGATTTTTGAAGGAATCAATAAGATTGTTAAATAACTGGCCAAACTAATCCAGAAGAAAGGAGAGAAGACCCAAATTAGTGAAATTATGAATGAAAGGGGAGAGATCAGGACTAACACCAAGGAGATAGAAACAATAATCAGAAATTATTATCAACAGTTATATGCCAATAAGTTAAGCAACTAGAAGAAATGGAAACATTCCTCGAAACGTATGAACTTCCAAAACTGAATCAGGAAGAAATTGACAACCTGAATAGACCAATATTTAGTAACAAAATTGAAGCGGTGATCAAAAGCCTCCCAGAAAACAAGAGCCCAGGCCTTGACGGCTTCCCTGGGGGAATTATACCAAATATTCAAAGAAGAAATAATACCTATTCTCCTGAAGCTGTTTCACGAGATAGAAACAGAAGGAAAACATCCAGACTCTTTCGATGAAGGCAGAATTATCCTGATCCCCAAACCAGGCAAAGAACCCATTAAAAAGGAGAATTTCAGACCAATGTCCCTGATGAATATGGATGCCACAATTCTCAACAGGATTCTAGCTACTAGCATCTAACAGTATATTAAGCACATTATCCACCAAGACAAGGTGGGATCTGTCCCTGGAACACAAGGGTGGTTCAACATTCATAAATCAACCAGTGTGGTAGAACATTTCAATAAGAGAAGAGAGAAAAAGCACATGGTCCTCTCAATTGATGCAGAAAAAGTATTTGACAAGATTCAGTATCAGTATCTGTTCCTGATTAAAACGCTTCAAATATAGGGATATAGGAAGCATTTCTTAACTTCATAATATCTGTTACTTTTTTTTTTTTTTTTTTTTTTTTTTTTTTTTTTTTTTTT